>NC_135233.1:509713620-510051120 GCF_051348905.1 Ranitomeya variabilis
CTGTTCACGGGCTAGTGGGTTGTTGTTATCCTTGCCCATCCCGAAGAGGCCTTGGACGCACATTTCCATGGATTTTATTTCTGATCTCCCGGTTTCACAGAAAATGTCCGTTATCTGGGTTGTGTGTGACCGCTTTTCTAAGATGGTTCATTTGGTGCCCTTGCCTAAGTTGCCCTCCTCCTCTGAGTTGGTTCCTTTGTTTTTTCAGAACGTGGTTCGTTTGCATGGGATTCTGGAGAATATCGTTTCTGACAGGGGATCCCAGTTTGTGTCTAGATTTTGGCGGACGTTTTGTGCCAAGATGGGCATTGATTTGTCTTTCTCGTCTGCATTCCATCCTCAGACGAATGGCCAGACGGAGCGAACTAATCAGACCTTGGAAACTTATTTGAGGTGTTTTGTTTCTGCTGATCAGGATGACTGGGTTGCTTTTTTGCCACTGGCCGAATTTGCTCTTAATAATCGGGCTAGTTCGGCCACGTTGGTCTCTCCTTTTTTTTGTAATTCGGGGTTTCATCCTCGTTTTTCCTCTGGTCAGGTGGAGTCTTCGGATTGTCCTGGAGTGGACGTGGTGGTGGACAGGCTACATCACATTTGGAATCAGGTGGTGGACAATTTGAAGTTATCTCAGGAGAAGACTCAGCAGTTTGCTAATCGCCGTCGCCGCGTGGGTCCCCGACTTCTTGTTGGGGACTTGGTGTGGTTGTCTTCTCATTTTGTCCCTATGAAGGTCTCTTCTCCTAAGTTCAAGCCTCGGTTCATCGGTCCTTATAGGATCTCGGAGATTCTTAACCCTGTATCTTTCCGTTTGGATCTCCCAGCATCGTTCGCTATTCATAATGTGTTCCATCGGTCGTTGTTGCGGAGGTATGAGGTGCCTGTTGTTCCTTCGGTCGAGCCTCCTGCTCCGGTGCTGGTGGAGGGAGAATTGGAGTATGTTGTTGAAAAGATCTTGGATTCTCGTGTTTCCAGACGCAAACTCCAGTATTTGGTTAAGTGGAAGGGTTATGGTCAGGAGGACAATTCCTGGGTGGTCGCCTCCGATGTTCATGCGACTGATTTGGTCCGCGCCTTCCATGGAGCTCACCCTGATCGCCCTGGGGGTTCTCGTGAGGGTTCGGTGACCCCTCCTCAAGGGGGGGGTACTGTTGTGGATTCTGTTTGCGGGCTCCCTCTGGTGGTTACTGCTGGTACTGGGTGACTTTGGTGGGTTGCGGCCTTTGGTTTCCATCTGTCCATCAGAGGCTGGGTGTTTCCTATTTTACCTGGCCTCTCTGTCATTTCCCTTGCCGGCTATCAATGTGTTCAGATGTGCTCTGTTTGGTTCCTGCCTACCTGCTCCCAGATCTTTCAGGATAAGCTAAGTGCTGATTTTCAGTTGTTTGGTTTTTTGTCCAGCTTGCTTAGAATGTCTCTTTGTTAGCTGGTTGCTCTAGTGGACTGAGGTTCTCCCCATGTGCCATGAGTTGGCACATGGGTTCTTGTAATCTCAGGATGGTTTTTTTTGATTAGGGTTTTTTGCTGACCGCTCAGTCCCCTTTTGTGTCATTCTGCTTTCTAGTTTTCAGCGGGCCTCTATTTGCTAAAGCTATATACATCATCTCTATGTGTGTGCCTTCCTCTCATTTCACCGTCAATACATGTGGGGGCAACTATATCTTTGGGGTTAATTCCTCTGGAGGCAAGTGAGGTCTTTGTTTTCTCTGCAGTACTAGTTAGCTCTTAGGCTGGTGCGTGGCGTCTAGAACCAACGTAGGCACGCTCCCTGGCTATCTCTAGTTGCGTTTGTCAGGCGCAGGGCAGCGGTCAGCCCAGGTTCCATCACCCTAGAGCTCGTCCGATATTTATTATACTTTGCTCATCCTGTGCTATCCCTAGCCATTGGGGATTCATGACAGGCCACATGCAACCAAAGTTCCCATTATTCAATTTGTACTCTCATAATGTTTGCTTATGCATAGAATGCAAGGCCTGTCCTTCCCCAAAGTTACACACACCCCAATAACCCTTTGAACAGATGTTCTGGATAGCCACATGAAACCAAAGTTTCCATTATTAGGAAGTTGGTCCTCCCATACTGTTTGACTATGCAGTGAATTGTAGTGTTAAGCCTGAAGAACCTGCATTGGAGAATTGCAGTGTTGACGCTGAAGAACCAGCAGTGGAGAATTGCAGTGTTGAGGCTGAATAACCAGCAATGGAGAATTGCAGTGTTGAAGCTGAGAACTCGGCAGTGGAGAATTGCAGTGTTGAGGATGAAGACATGACAGTGGAGCATTGCAGTGTTGAAGTTGAACACACAGCAGTGGAGCATTTCAGTGTTGAGTCTTAAAAACCAGCAGTGGAGAATTGCAGTGTTGAGGCTGAAGAACCAGCAGTGGAGAATTGCACTGTTGAGGCTGAAGAACCAGCAGTGGAGAATTGCAGTGTTGAGGCTGAAGAACCAGCAGCAGAGGATTGCAGTGTTGAGGCTGAAGAACCTGCATTGGTGAATTGCAGTGTTGAGGCTGAAGAACCTGCATTGGTGAATTACAGTGTTGAGCCTGAAGAACCTGCATTGGAGAAAGTCAGTGTTGAGGCTGAAGACCCAGCATTGGAGAATATCAGTGTTGAGGCTGAAAAGCCTGCAGTGGAGAATTTCAGTGTGGACGCTGAAAAAACTGCTGTGGAGAATTGCAATGTTGAGGCTGTAGAACCTGCAGTGGAGAATTGCAGTGCTGAAGCTGGAGAACTGGCAATGGAGAATTGCATTGTTAAAGCTGATCAACCAACAAAGTTCACATTATTAGGAAGTGGGTCTCCCATACTGTTTGACAATGAATTGAATGCAAGTCCTGGCCTGCCCCAAAGTTTAGCGCACCCCAAAAAACCCTTTGAACGGGCGTGCTAGATGGCCACATGAAACCAAAGTTCCCATTATTATGATTTTTTAACTCCCAGAGTATTTACCCATGAAGTGAATGAAAGGCCTGCTCCAAATTTGGAAGCACCCCAATAACCCAAAAAACAGACATCCTGTATGCCCACATGAAAACAAAGTTCCCATTATTATAAATGTGGTATTCCCATACTGATTGCTTATGCATTGAATGCAACGCCTGCCCTGCCCCAAAGTTACACGCACCCCAATAACCCTTTGAACCAATGTACTGGATGGCAACATGAAACTGAAGTTCCCATTATTATGTTTTTTTTTACTCCCATAAAGTTTGCCCATAATGTGAATGAAAGACCTGCTCCAAATGTGGACGCACCCCAATAACCATTTGAACAGATGTCCTGGATGGCCACATGCAACCAAGGTTCCCATTCTTTTATATTTGGTACTGCAATAGTGTTTGCCTATGCATTGGGCCTGTCCTGCTCCAAAGTTACATGCACCCCAATAACCCTTTGAACTGATGTACTGGATGGCCACATGAAACCAAAGTTCCCATTATTAGGAAGTTAGTACTCCCATACTATTTGACTATGCAGTGAATTGCAGTGTTAAGGATGAAGACCCATAAGTGGAGAATTGCATTGTTGAAGCAGCTGAACAAACCCCTACAGTTTGCTGTCTGGCTATGAAGTGAATGCAAGGCCTGACCCAAATTTGTACGCACCTCAATCCCCCTTGGAAGAAACATGGAGGAGGGCCTCATAAAAAAAATTGCCCCTGGGGGTACAAATAAACATATTGTGTAAACATTTTTGCTTTTACGGTCATTATAAACACGCTTTAACACAATAACGTGGCTGTTGCATCACGGAACACGTTCACCCTGGTGATCTAGTGGTGGTGTCTGAAGAGACGTGGAAGATGGCCTCCTAAAAATTATTTTCCCAATTTAAAGGAGCAGGTCTCCTATAGTTGTAATGCCCATACACTAAGTGTATGGGCTGACAAACAATTGCCCCTGGGGGGTACACATCAACATAGTGTGTAAACTTTTTTTTTATTGGCATCATAAACACCCTTAAAGTGAATCTGTCACCACATTTTGCCACTATAAACTGCGGCCACCCCCATTAGGGCTTATCTACAGCATTCTGTAATGTTGTAGATAAGCCCCAGATGTAACATGAAAGATAAGAAAAACAAGTTAGATTATAATCACCCAGGGGTGGTCTGGTCCGAGTCCGATAGGTGTCGCAGGTTTGGGTCCGATGCCTCCCATCTTTATGTGATGACATCCTCTTCCTTGCTTCTGTCTCGGCTCCTGCGCAGGCATACTGATTTGCCCTGTTGAGGGCAGAGCAAAGTACTGCAGTGTGCAAGTGGCGGGAAAGGTCAGAGAGGCCAAGCGCCTGCACACTGCAGTACTTTACGTTGTCCTCAACAGGGCAAATCTGTATGGCTGCGCAGGAGCCACAACAGAAGCAAGGAGGATGACGACATTGTATGAAGATGGAAGGCGCTGGACCCGGACCTGCGACGCCCATCGGACCCGGACCACCCCTGGGTGAGCATAATCTAACTTGTTTTTCTTATCTTTCTGGTTACATCGGGGGTTTATCTACAGCATTACAGAATGCTGTAGATAAGCACTTAATGGCGGTGGCCGCAATTTATAGCGGCAAAATGAGGTGACAGATTCCCTTTAAGGACCAATAGAAACAGGAAGGGAGTTCCACAGTTCAAATAACTCCTGGGTGACCAGAGAGAAGAGAACAATGGACCACCTTCCGGGGATGTGCTTTCAAGATGAGAAAATGTCTTTCAAGTGGAGAATTGGTAGAAGAAATAGAAGCAATAACATGATCAGGTTCAATTACATTTCATGGCGTTTCTTCAGAGGCATCATGTGGGTCAAAGGACCTGGACAGGGTATCAGTCCTGTAGTTTTTCCTGGCTGCACCCTAGCTGAGGATGACTTCAAACCACAAAAAAAGAACACTCATTAACTGACTAGGATTTACCCTTGAGCTGACTGAAGATACTTCAGATTTCTATGAGCTAGTTTTATGGCTAAGAGTTCTCAAACTCCAATGAAGTCATTCTGTTCAGCTTGAGAGAATTTATTGGAGATGAAATGGCAGGAATAATTTCTAGATTCAAAAGAATTTTGTGACAAAGCTGATCTTACACCAATAGCAGAGGCATTAACATCATCAGAGTCATATAGGATTGTACTAATAGAAAACAAAGCTAAAATTTCTTGAAGGTCTGTACAAACAGTGACTTCCGACAAGTTCAGGGGTGCGTTCGTGCACTATTATTCGTGTACATTTATTCAAAGTACTTTTTCTAAGTTCTTGCAGTTATAACATGGATGAATATAACAAGCATCTCTTTTCTCTTCATACAGGTAAACTTATCATTCATTCTCTGAACTGAAACACCCTGCATGTCTATTGCTCCAGTCCCTGACAGCAAGCAGCCCAAATGGTATCTGAGTCATTCTATCTTCGGCATTGAATTTAGCATGTTTCTAGATTTGTTAGCCATCTTAGTAAGCAATTGTTTTTGTTTATAGATATTTAACTCACTTCTGCTTGTCCTCATGCAGAGAAATCACATAACTGTTTCAAAGTGGTTTATGATCCATCAAGACCTGGACATTTGTTTATCTGTTCACTACATTTATTGTGTCCTGCTGTCTTAACTGAGTTAGATTGATTGCTAACGAGAGGAGAAAAAAAAGTGAGATCTAAGACCTAGCCTTCTATAAATGTAGACATACTTTGGGGACACATTCATGCAGGGGTGCATTCTTGCACTATTATTCGTGTACATTTATTCAAAGTACTTTTTCTAAGTACTTGCAGTTATAACATGGCAGTTAGACAGGGCAGGAGACAGGTAAGACAATCTAAATCTATTCCCTGTTCATTTGGCACTGAACAAATACTCAACATATGTATTTGTATAATCTATATCCTGGCTGCTGCAGTCATTCGCATTCACCGCCCTTGCATAAACTGTTTAAACTCCATCCATATCGGCCCCTCTATCCTTGCCTCTCCTATGTATAGCACTCATGCTGTGTTCACATTGCTTAACAGCACAGATCCATTCAGTCCCACCATCCAACACAAGAGACGCTCTCACAAATCACTTAACCATCTGCTCACTCTTTCTATCCTCCTTCTCCTAGTTGCTGGAGACATCCCTCCCAACCCCGGCCCCCCATGTTATAGCCAGACACACCTCCCAACTGCTACACTCAGAAACCCCTCTAACCTTATTAATATCCTATGCATGCCTTCTGTCTCTTTCAATTGCGCCCTTTGGAATTCTCACTCTGTGTGTAATAAACTCTCCTTCATCCATGACTTCTTCCTGTCTAATTCTCTTAATCTCCTGGCTCTTACTGAAACCTGGATCCAGCAGTCAGGCACCACTGCTGCTCTTTCATATGGTGGACAACACTTTTCTCATACCCCAAGATCGGACAACAGAGCAGGTGGAGGCGTTGGTCTGCTCCTTTCACCCAAATGTACCTTCCAAGTTATCCCCCAAGTACCCTCACTTGTATTCCCTTCCTTTGAGGTCCATGCTGTCAGACTCTACATCCCCTTCTCCATGCGAGTGGTGGTTGTGTATCGTCCTCCTGGCCCCTCTCATCAGTTCCTGGATCACTTTGCCACCTGGCTTTCACACTTTCTCTCCTGTGACACCCCCACCCTCATCATGGGTGATTTCAACATCCCCACTGCTTCTCCCCTCTCCCCATCTGCTTCTCACCTTTTATCTCTAACCTCCTCTTTCAGCCTCTTGCAGCATACTAACTCTCCAACGCATGAAGATGGAAACTCCCTCGACTTGGTCTTCTCCCGGCTTTGCTCAGTGGATGATTTCACAAACTCCCCTCTCCTGCTCTCTGACCTCAACCTTCTTTCATTCTCTATCAAGAACTGCCATCCCGGGGGCGTGGCCTGACTGCCGATGGAGCAGGTCTCATAGAGCGGGAGCTCCATGTCCAGGACCCACTAACCGGCATACAGCGGCTTACTCACGGCACCTTCAGCCTCAAATCCTCCCGCATCGGCTGATTACCCACTGGTGAGTACATGGGGAAGACTAAATCCGGCTCACGGGACCCCTCCAGGCGGATCGTCGACTTCTTTGCGGCCTCCTCCCAGCCGCCCCAGAATTCCAAGATGGCGCCGCTTTTACCCAGATCTTCCCACGCAGAGCGCCGAGGCTCACAATCTTCCTCCTCGAGCGCAGCTGCAGCTGATCTTGCCGATACCCCAGTCACAGCCTCCTTGTTAAGGGACATGCTGGGAGAGCTCCGATCCTCCCTACAAGAAGACATGCGTTCTATGCTGGCGGAGCTTAAGGGGGAGGTAGAGGAGTTGGGGAGCCGCACAGACCACCTTGAAAATAAGATGTCTGAATTGGTGGCTTCACATAATGAGCTATGGGACGCACATGAGGATTTACACTCACTTGCCACTAAGACTCTCTCTAAAACCCTGGACCTGGAGGACAGGTCCAGGAGGAACAATATAAAGCTCAGAGGCATTTGGATCAGAGGATCTGAAACCTTTTTTACAGGACTTTATTATTGCAGTCCTCCCACAAACTGTAAAGGAGAATATCATAATTGACCGCATTCATCGGATCCCAAAGCCCTCAGGGCTGGGCCCCTCTGTTCCTAGAGATGTATTAGCACGCATACACTTCTTTGTTATGAAAGAAGAATTTCTGCAAGCCCTAAGAAACAAACCGATATTACCTGAGCGTTTCGCAAGCATTACTGTCTTTCCTGACCTGTCTCCTGGAACGCTAGCCCTGTGAAGAGCTTTTCTACCCTACACTACAATTCTGAGAGAAAAAGGCATTATGTATCGCTGGGGATTTCCCACCAAACTATGCATTCGCAAGGACGGTGAGCTTACCACATGCCTGATCCCTGCTTTATCAGCAAAGACCCTAAATCAATGGGGCCTGAAAGCTCCTGGATCCCTTTCTTCATCTTCAGATTCTCCTAGGTCTGGAGGCGTTAAATCAGAAAGACGCCGCATAGTCCCGGATTGGAAGGTTGCCTGATGTTACCTATACTGCTGGTTCCTGGCTGGTGATCTTTCTCTTTTTTTTTCCTGCATAGTTCTATTTTAATTTTCATTTTTGTCTTTTTCTGCAGTTTTGTTTTTTTTTTCTCGCTGAGTCTGGTTTCCTCGATTGGGATCCCCCTCAGCTTTTTGCCCCACAGGTGAACTGTTTGTTTTTTTCACCTTCGGATTCGGGAATTCCCTGAATGGACTTTTGTATTAATGGTTTAATGATGGTTGTCCTTTTTTCCCTTCCCTTTTTCCCGTCTTTCCCTTCACCTCACTTCTTACTGGTTTTAATTTATAGTCCACACTTCCGCCGCAAGAGGTTGCAGATTATTAAAATGCATGATTCCATCAACAACCCTTTTATTTTCTGTCATAAGTATTTCATTATATTCTATTAATGTTAATGGTCTTAACTCTCCTGGGAAGAGATCACTTGTATGGCGCCAACTCTCTAAGACCCATCACGATATTATATGTATACAGGAAACACACTTGTTAGAACAAGATAATGTTATAATGTACTCGGGCCTGTACCCTCATCAATTTTTTGCCAATGGCAAATCCAAAAAGGCGTGGGTTGCTATTTTCTTTAGCAAAACTAACTCTTTTCAGTTGATCAGCTCCTTTGCTGATCTCATGGGTAGATTCATTATAGTACTATGTTTAATTAATAATACTCCTTATACTATTGCCTCCGTTTATGCCCCGAATTTTGGTCAAGTTAAGTTTTTGAACAGTTTCTTTCAGACGCTAAACTATTCCCAACATGGCCATAAATTAGTTGCAGGAGACTTCAACATCCCCTTGTCTAGGGGCTTGGATTGCTCTACCTCTGCTCTGTCTAGGGGTGAAGCAGCTCAGCTTATCAACTCCTACAATCTTCATGATATCTGGAGATATCTCCACTGCAATAAGCGTGATTATACATTCTGGTCTCCTAGACATGGTTCCTATAGTAGAATTGATTACATTTTGGTGGATGATGTGGCCCTTCCCCATTGTACATCTGCGGACATAGGCAATATAACCTGGTCTGACCATGCGCCGGTGTCTGTTTCCCTGTCAGATCCATTGGCCATTAGACCCCCCTCACAATGGCGCCTCAACGATCATCTCTTAACCAACCAATCAAACTCTCAACTAATAGAGAACTCCATAAAGGAGTTTTTTTTCTTTCAATGACTCTGCGGAGGTGAAAGATGACTCTCTATGGTTTGCTCACAAGGCAGTTGCTCGAGGCCTCTTTATTAAGATGGCTGCCACAGCCAAGCAAAAATACAACATGAGCCTCCAGGATGCCTTGGGGGCTGTGGCCCGACTGGAGTCCCGCCATAAGTCACTCCCCTCTTCACAATTATTTTCTGACCTCTCTGCAGCGCGTCTCCATCTGCGCCAACTACTCCTCCGCAGAGAAGAGAATACACTTGGGAAATCCAAAGCTAAATTTTATTCAATGGGAGATCGGGCAGGTGCTCTACTTGCTAGATGCGTCAAAAAAAGGAAGCTCAATCTAAAATCCAATATCTCCTAAAATCAGATGGAACACGTATTTATAACCCGATTCACATAGCTGAAGAATTTGCATCATATTACTCCTCATTATACAATCTTACACTCTTACCTCTCAGGCCTCAATACTTGCCTTTCTGGGGAAAGCAAATCTCCCCTCGGTTTACCCAGATCAATTATCTTTCCTTAACACCCCCATTATTGAATCTGAAGTCGCACAAATTATTAGGGAGGCTAAAAAGCGTTCCGCACCAGGCCCAGACGGGTTCTCTTTTTCTTATTACTCCCATTTTCTTCCTATTCTCTCTCCTTTCCTTCTCCGCTTATTTAACCACTGGCTCTCAGTCGGTTTAATTAGAAGTGAAGGTTTGGAAGCTTCTATCGCAACTCTCCCTAAACTGGGGAAACCGTTGACTTCCCCAGGTAATTTTCGCCCCATCGCCCTTTTAAACTGTGATATAAAAATCTATGCTACAATCTGGGCTAATAGGTTATTGGTGGTTCTTCCCTCACTCGTTCACCCGGATCAAGTTGGGTTTGTTCCGGGTAGACAAACTAGAGATGGCACGAGACGCTTGATTGACTTGCTGGATGTGGTGGAGAGAGGGGCCCTCTCCAGTGTGTTCCAATCTCTTGCAGAGAAAGCGTTTGATAGGGTGCACTGGGGCTATATTGATCTTACCCTTCAAAAATTCGGCCTCATTGGCCAAATCTCTAAAGCTATTATGGCTAGTGTTGAGGATTCCGATACCGCAAGCATCGGGTATCGGCCGATACTTGCGGGTATCGGAATTCCGATACCGAGATCCGATACTTTTGTGGTATCGGGTATCGGTATCGAAACAACATTAATGTAAAAATGTGTAAAAGAGAGAATTAAAATAAAAAATATTGCTATACTCACCTCTCCGACGCAGCCTGGACCTCACCGAGGGAACCGGCAGCGTTGTTTGCTTAAAATTCGCGCGTTTACTTCCTTACGTGAAGTCCCGGCTTGTGATTGGTCGCGTGCCGCCCATGTGGCCGCGACGCGACCAATCACAGCAAGCCGTGACGTAATTTCAGGTCCTTCAGGATTTTAAAATTACGTTCTGGCTTGTGATTGGTCGCGTCGTGGTCACATGGGCGACACAACCAATCACAAGCCGTGACGTCACGGGAGGCTGGACACGCGTGCATTTTAAAATGCGCGCGTGTCCTGCCTCCCGTGACGTCACGGCTTGTGATTGGTCGCGTCGCCCATGTGGCCGCGACGCGACCAATCACAGCAAGCCGTGACGTAATTTCAGGTCCTTCAGGATTTTAAAATTACGTTCTGGCATATGATTGGTCGCGACACGACGCGACCAATCACAAGCCGTGACGTCACGGGAGGCTGGACACGCGCGCATTTTAAAATGCGCGCGTGTCCAGCCTCCCGTGACGTCACGGCTTGTGATTGGTCGCGTCGCCCATGTGACCGCGACGCGACCAATCACAAGCCAGAACGTAATTTTAAAATCCTGAAGGACCTGAAATTACGTCACGGCTTGCCGTGATTGGTCGCGTCGCGGCCACATGGGCGGCACGCGACCAATCACAAGCCGGGACTTCACATAAGGAAGTAAACGCGCAAATTTTAAGCAAACAACGCTGCCGGTTCCCTCGGTGAGGTCCAGGCTGCGTCGGAGAGGTGAGTATAGCAATATTTTTTATTTTAATTCTTTCTTTTACACATTAATATGCATCCCAGGGCCTGAAGGAGAGTTTCCTCTCCTTCAGACCCTGGGAACCATCAGGGATACCGTCCGATACTTGAGTCCCATTGACTTGTATTGGTATCGGGTATCGGTATCGGGATGGATCCGATACTTTGCCGGTATCGGCCGATACTTTCCGATACCGATACTTTCAAGTATCGGACGGTATCGCTCAACACTAATTATGGCCCTTTACTCCAACCCATGTGCCTCTGTCCGCGCGGCTGTATTTAAATCTCGCACCTTCCATCATACCATCTCTAATGGTACTCGCCAGGGCTGCCCTCTCTCCCCCATCATCTTTGCTTTGATAATGGAGCCTCTCGCTGCTATTGTAAGACAATTCCCGGACGTAAGGGGAGTGATGGTGGGAGATGGGGAATACAAAATAGGCCTGTATGCTGATGATGTTGTTTTGACCTGTTCCGCTCTTCTCAACTCACTGTCTGCGCTCTCCTCTATTCTTACACAATTCGCTGAGGCCTCGCATTACAAACTTAATTTGTCCAAATCCATGATTTTCCCTCTATTTCTCCCAATCCCCCTTCAACGGCAAATTCAAGCTAGTTACCCCTTCATTTGGTCTCCCCTTGGTTTTACTTATCTAGGCATTCGGATAACTCATCTAAAAGATATTGTCCGTATTAATTGTGACACAACCCTTTCTGAAATTAAGAAAGATATAGACCATTTCTCCAACTCTCACCTATCCTGGATGGCACGAATTCAAACTTCTAAAATGCTAATTCTCCCGAAACTCATATATCTCTTTAGGTGTCTCCCCCTTATCGTTCCCTCTAAGTATATTTCAGCTTTTCTCTTTTTTTTTTAATTTTTAATCGTTTATTTTCAATTTTCAAAATACAAAAACAAGACAAAGAATACATGGAACATATGTCAAGCAGGAACAAATTGAAAATAGAAGCATGTAAAAACAATCTAGGAATATCCTGCCTTTGACTCTTGCACCAGAAGCGACCAAAAATTCTGCATAAACATACAAAAAATTCCGGTAAAGGTTGGTCGATTACAGGTACCAGTCCATGTATCTCAAGTAAGACCCATAGGTCAAAAGAAAAATAAAACAACATCAAGAACAACAAAATAAAACAAGGAAAATTGGGTGTACCAGGGGGGGAAAAACAGTGAGAAAAACTTCATGAATTATCACTAGAAATGAAAACAAATAGTAGGTGGAGTAGCGAAAGACCTACAAAATATGTAATAAGTAGTCAGGGCCAACATAGAGACAAGCGCGAGAAACAGTCTATTGGTTGGCTAGATTAGCTGAGCCCGAATCCATCACAGTGCAGTGAAAAAACAAAAGGTCAAAATTACTTGCGACCAGCAAAGATGGTTGATAGAGAGCTATGGGTCAGTTGGAGAGGCAAGTTGCCATGGCAACCAAGTGTGAAAAAATTTATCGTGTGTCCGTGCATCCCAGCTGGACAGCTCTTCCATCCTATAGATGTCTTGCACTTTTTTAACCCATTCGCTAATGTGAGGGGGAGATGTTTGCCGCCAATGTAAAAAAATCAAATGTTTAGCTGCGGCTATCAGGAGGGGAAGCAAGTCGTGTTTCTTAGGGTTGTATGACCTTGAGGGGAGTGACAGAAGGACCTCTTGGGGAGTAAGGTTCCGTTTTACCAATCCTATCTTGCGAAGATAGTCAAAGATATTTTCCCAAAATGTAGAGATAATTGGGCAAGACCAAAAAATATGTGTCAAAGAGCCCTTGGACTTCATACATCTCCAACATGAGTCAGAGAGGCCTAAGTGGTAGAGTAGTTCCGGGGTTTTATACCATCTAGAGAGGATTTTGAACACATCTTGAGAAACCGTGTGAGTGTCCCAAAACCTGCTCTATCTCCCTAGCTGAGAGAGATGTTTAGTTCCGCTTCCCATGAGGATATGTATAAGGGAATAAACTGTTTTGGGGGAAATTAGGTTAGAATATAATTTAGATATTAATTTAGGAGGTATGGGTTTGAGCCTAAAGAGAAGTTCCAACCATAACCATTCTGTGTCATGATGGATATCTGACTTAAGTTTTGAGATAATATGCTGGACATGATGTGATTGTATGAAGTCTTTGGGTCGTTTTTTGGCACCATGGGGCCACTTATCTACGCATTTGATCTGGTTATTGAGTAACTGTGAAATCGGGAGGTCCGTCAAAGAATTCCATAAGTCAAAAACATCTATGTATTTTGGTTCCATGAGCCAGGGTATAATTCTTAAGGGGATACTATCCAGGAAAAGACATTGTGGCCATTTATTTGGTATAAGCTCTCTTCTAATAGCCAAGGTGTTGATGGTTATCATCTCCAATGTGCCCTGCGGAGGGGCAGCAGAGGTCCAGAGATAAATCTCCGCCTTTCCCCCAAGTAACATAAGTTCCAGATTAGGAGTTTTTTGGTCAGTTACCAACTTAGTCAGTTTTAACCATCGAGCTAAGTGTATTGCCTGATAATAGGTCTTGAGGCTAGGAAGTCCTAGGCCACCCTTCTTTTTTGGAAGGGAAAGGATTTTAAAGGAGAGTCTGGCTCTTCTGCCCCTCCACACAAAACCATTGGCTATTCTATTAGCTGATACGAAGAAGGATTTGGGGAGAGGTATCATATTCATATGATAGAAAATTTTTGGCAGTATATAGGATTTAATTATGTTGATCCTACCAATCCACGAGAGATATGGCAGATCATATGATTTGAGAAGATTTTGTATATTGTCTAGGAGAGGCTCGAAATTGTGTTTAAAAAGGGCAGAGGGGTCTGCAGTAAGGAAGACGCCTAAATATTTCAGTTTTTTCAGTGAGCCATTTAAAGGGGGTAAGGTTTTTAAGTTCTGAGACTACTCTATCTGATAATTAAATGTTGAGAACTTCCGATTTGTGCATATTAACCTTAAAGTTAGAGATAACTCCAAACTCGTCGAGCAGTTGCAGAAGAGTAGGGAAGGCTATCTCTGGGTTTGAGATCAGAATCAGGAGGTCATCTGCAAAAGCAGCTGTCTTGAATTCTGTCTTATTTACTATTAGTCCCCTGATCGTCTCCTCCTGCCTTATTCCCTGTTTTAGGGTCTCCATAACCAACACAAAGAGGGTGGGGGAGAGAGGGCAGCCCTGCCTAGTTCCATTTCTAATCCCAAAGGAATTCGAAAGCAACCCGTTGACTCTAACTCTAGCAGATGGGAGTAAATACAGCGTCATAATGGCATTAATAAGAGGTTGGGGGAAGTCAAACTTCCGTAAAGTGCAGACCATATAATGCCAGCTGACTCTGTCGAATGCCTTCTCGGCGTCAGTTGAGAGCAAAGCCAATGGGATGCCTGAACACCTGGCATGTGAGATGGCTAAGAGAATTTTTGTGGCATTATCCTTCCCCTCCCTTCCCCTGACAAAACCCACTTGGTCGGGGTGGATTAAGAATTCTAGAACAGTATTGATCCTGGATGCAAGTTTTTTTGCCCAGAGTTTTAGGTCAGAGTTTAGCAAAGAGATGGGGTGATAATTCTCTCATAGGCCGCCATCTCTCCCGTCCTTAGGGATAACAGAAATGTGTGCCTCTAAGGTTTGTTTGGCTGGGGGGTTTCCTGCAAGGAAAGAGTTAAATAAAGAGGTCAAGTGCGGGAGGAGTAGATCCGAGAATTTTTTATAATAGGACACAGGAAAGCCATCTGGGCCTGGAGTCTTATTTATTGCCATATTTTGTAATGTATCACTAATTTCCTGGGGGGTAACTTGAGACAGAAGAGCTGCATGGTCTTTCGTTTGGATTTTTGGGAGAGAGAGCGAGGCCAAGAATTTTTGGATCCTGTCTGTCGCGGCTAAATGGTCTTTCATAGAGTCGGGTGGTTCTAAGTTATAGAGAGATGCATAATAACCTCTGAACGCCTCTGCAATATCTTCGGACCTGTCTACCTTCGTACTAGGGTTTTTGTAGATCTGTTTTATGAATTTATTCTCATTCTGCTTTTTAAGTAGACGAGAGGTCAGCTTACTATTTTTGTTTCCATGGACATAGAATCTATATCTACATTGCATGAAAATCTTTGCAGATTTAAAGTTAAGCAGAGCTTTCAATTTCCCGCGAAGGGAGGCAAGGTCCTGTTGAAGATTTTGGGTATTAGA
Source organism: Ranitomeya variabilis (assembly GCF_051348905.1). Lineage (NCBI taxonomy): Eukaryota > Metazoa > Chordata > Amphibia > Anura > Dendrobatidae > Ranitomeya > Ranitomeya variabilis. The sequence continues at coordinate 509,728,993 of NC_135233.1, forward strand.
TTTTTTTGTGGAGACGTTCAGTGATTGCGATCTGATGTAAGAGCGACATTATCTCTTTTTCCTTTTGTTTTTTAGCGTGGGCCCCGATTGAAATAAATTCTCCCCTAAGTACTGCCTTGTGTGCTTCCCAGATGTTAGAAGTTAGTGGTCCCTCCGTAACGTTTTCTGTGAAGTAACGTGAGATCGTGTATTTTACCTTCTCTAGATTTTGTGGGTTATCCAGTAAGGATTCATTTAGTCTCCAAGTTGTTGCGGGACGAGGTAAGGTATCAATGGTGATTTCTATAAAGATCGGGGCATGGTCAGAGATTGTGATTGAGCCTATATTAGCGGATTTAATTAGACCTAAAGATCGACTGGATCAAAAGGAGGTCAATACGATGGTAGGACGAATGAGGAGGGGAGAAAAAAGTGTAGTCTTTCGTGGTGGGGTGAATAGTATGCCAGGGGTCAATAAGATGTAATGTAGATAATTTGTTCAGCAAGATATGTCTCGATTTTTGGGAAATAAAGGAAAGACCACTTGATGAGTCAATCTCAGGATTTAGGGTTAAGTTAAAATCACCTCCCACAATTAGCAGTCCCTCTGTGAAAAGTTGTAGTACATCTAGTGTTTTGGAGATCCATTGGGCTTGTTGTTTATTAGGTGCATATAAGTTGGCAAACGTAACCATAGTATTGCCTTGGTGACCTTTTACAAATATGTATCTCCCTTCATGGTCGTTCAATGTATCTTTGGGCGAGAACGGTAGACCTTTTTTTAGTGCTATGCTGACCCCTTTAGACGCAGACGAATTACAACTATTAAACCATATCGGGTAGGGAGAAAAGGAAGTGTTAGGGACTCTACCATTTTTTAAATGTGTCTCTTGGAAGAAGGCCACTTGAGCTTTTTGTTTTTTTAATAATGTGAAAATTTGGTTTCGTTTTGCGGGCGCATTTAGACCCTTAACACTAAAAGAAGCTACTGTGATAGATCCCGAGCTCACCTGACTATTCACACCTGTCATGTTTTGACATGTTTATCATTCCCAGCCTGTTATCTAAAGAAAAACAAGAAAAACATAAGTAACAAACTTTGTACAATGAAAGACTCGCCTAACGCAAGGGGGGGGTGGGAGTACCCAAACATAGGCGAGGTAGTCCAAGTTGTGAATATAACCTGTTGTAATAAGAGAGAAAAAACTTTGCACAATATAAAAAACTTAATGAGGCAGACAAAATTGTCTACAGTTTACAGACAATGAACAAACTGAATCATTACTATACTCCTATAGAAGGAAAAAAAAAATGAAAAATTTTCATGGTGGATGCTTCTTGGGATCTTGTTTCTTGACTTTAGGAGAGGTATGCTTTTTCTTTAGTGACCACTCCTGTGGTTTCTTCATCGGGGGTAAGCTCCAGTTGGAGTCAACTGGCATATTTCAGCTTTTCAATCAGTTATTGACCGATTCATTTGGAATAGCAAACCCCACAGAATAAAACGCTCATTGATGTCACTTCCTTACTCAAGGGGTGGGCTTGGCACTCCAGGGGTCCAACAATATCATAAAGCTGCGATACTAGAACCCCTTAAAACTTGGTGGGAGGGAAATTCTCCCCTTCCGTGGTTCAAGATCGAGTCGCATTATGCCCCTAGGAGATCCCTCAGACTGTTGTTGGAGCTTTGTTTGCTCCGTCCGTCCTCGGATAGCACACCTCTTAGATCAATTGGCTCTGCTGCTAAAATTTGGTCTGAATTGTGTCCTACTCATTTCCCATTTCTATATCACTATGTTTCTATTCAGGCCTTGGAGTGTGCTGTTGATGGATTGTCCCTGTCTGCCTGGAGGGGTTGTGGGGTGCTCGGGGTGAGTGATCTATATAACGAGGCTGGTTTTATCTCATTCTCGGACCTAGCTGACCACTACTCTTTGCCCAGTAGGGCTTTCTTCCAATACTTTCAGCTACGTAGCTTCTTAAGGCCTCACAGCTTGCTCGGGGCGTCCGCATCTCCTCTGGGGGAGGAGACTCCAGTCCAAAGATTTTTCAGACCAAATACAGTGATTCCTCATGGTATCTCCATTATATATAAAGCTCTTTTGTCCTACGGTATAGCAGACAGATTGCCTTTTATGTCCTTCTGGAGAGATGTCCTCTCGTTCAGGGCTTCCCATGAGGACTGGAATTTCGCTATGACACATCCTTCCAAATTCTCCTCATGCCTTGGTCGCCTTGAGCAGATTAAAAAAAATCATCTCCAGTGCTATTTCACACCTATTAAGTTAGCTAAATTTCATCTTTTCTCCTCCTCCTTATGCTGGAAAAATTGTAACCTTACTGGTACGCTGGCTCATGTCTGGTGGGGTTGCCCTCGTATCCAAATATTCTGGCAACAGGTTGAGGCTAGTTTAGCGGAGGTTACCCATCTTCCCTTCGTCTTAACTAGTCCTCTAGCTGTATTGGGTATTTCTCTTCTGAATTTCCCTCCCCCTCTTCAACCCATAATCTCCAATATCCTTGTTGCAGCTAGACACTGTATTACGAAATATTGGAGGTCCCCTACTGTTCCCTCTAGGTCTGAGTTTATTGCTAAGGTCAATCTTCATTATAGCTATGAATCAATCACAGCTGATTGTCTTTTGAAAAAAAATAAGGTTCTCACATTGTGGGATCCTTGGATATCGTCTCCTTTTTTGTCAGCTCCTGATTCTCCCCCCCTCCCTCTTCCAATTGAGCAAATTGCCTGTTTTAATTTACTTTTATTGACATCGTATTCCTTCATGACTATGCGGTCGTTTGATTGTGGACTCCCTATATCTGATTATTCCCTTTCCCCCCCACCTACTTCCCATTTTGTTACTGTTGTAATTTTTTATTCAATAAAAATTTGAATGGATAAAAAAAAAAAAAAGAACTGCCATCCCGCTCAGGTCACCCCCACTTTCCACACTTATAGAAACATACAGGTCATTAACACCCAGAAACTTATGAAGAACTTGCAGTCCTCATTGGCCCCAATCTCCTCCATCTCATGTCCTGATTCTGCTCTGAAGCATTACAATGAAACCCTGCAAAGTGCCCTGGATGAAGCTGCACCTCCTATACATAGAACAACTCGGCACAGACAGCGACAACCGTGGCACTCGCTGCAAACACGTTTCCTACAGCGGTGCTCCAGGTGCGCCGAACGTCTGTGGAGAAAATCTAATCTACCCGAAGATTTCATCCATTATAAGTTCGTGCTAAAAACATACAACTCTGCGGTTCACCTCTCCAAACAAACCTATTTCAACACTCTCATCACCTCACTGTCCAATAACCCTAAACGTGTCTTTGACACTTTCCAGTCCCTACTCAACCCAAGAGTGCAGGCCCCAACCACGGATCTCCGCGCTGACGATCTGGCCAATTACTTCAAAGAAAAGATTGACCACATTCGACAGGAAATTATCTCCCAATCCCTTCATACCATGCACTGTCCCCCCACCCCCACTACATCTAGTTCACTCTCTGACTTTGAACCAGTTACAAAAGAAGAAGTAATCAGGCACCTTGCATCTTCTCGCCCAACCACTTGCACTAGTGACCCCATTCTGTCACATCTCCTCCAGTCCCTTTTCCCTTCTGTCACCTCTCACCTAACAAAAATATTCAACCTTTCTCTCTTTTCCGGTATTTTTCCCTCCTCATTTAAGCATGCCATCATACATCCATTACTTAAAAAACCATCCCTCGAGCAAAACTGTTCCACTAATTATAGATCTGTCTCTAATCTTCCCTTCATCTCTAAACTCCTCGAATGCCTGGTCCACTCCCGTCTTACCCGCTATCTCTCAGATAACTCTCTTCTCGACCCTCTTCAGTCTGGTTTCCGCTCTTTACACTCTACTGAAACTGCCATCACTAAAGTCTCTAATGGCCTACTAACAGCTAAATCTAATGGTCACTACTCCATGCTAATTCTCTTGGATCTCTCTGCAGCATTCGACACTGTGGATCATCAGCTCCTCGTCACTATGCTCCGCTCCATTGGCCTCAAGGACACCGTTCTCTCCTGGTTCTCCTCCTATCTCTCTGACCGACCTTTCACTGTATCTTTTGCTGGTTCCTCCTCCTCTCACCTTCCCCTTACTGTTGGGGTTCCTCAAGGATCAGTCCTAGGCGCCCTCCTCTTCTCTTTGTATACTGCCCCTATTGGACAAACAATCAGTAGATTTGGTTTCCAGTACCATCTCTATGCTGACGACACCCAATTATACACTTCTTCTCCTGATATCACGCTGACCTTTTTAGAAAACACCAGTGATTGACTTACTGCTGTCTCTAACATCATGTCCTCCCTCTATCTGAAACTGAACCTGTCAAAAACTGAACTCCTCGTGTTTTCTCCCTCTACTAACCTACCTTTGAAGGTGATGTTTTATCGTGACCTTTGGAGAATTGTGATTTTGATGTGTTTTTTCATTGAATGCGTTTTTTTGTCACTTGAAATAAAGCTAATTGAAAGTTGGCTTCAGGGAAGGAAAAAAAAGTGATTCCCTGTTTGCAGATATATTGGGGTATGTGCACACGGTCAGTAAACTGCGTCTTTCCAGACCACACCATGTCAATTTACATAGCGGAGACGCTCAGTCTCCGCTATGTAAATTAGCCATAGACTTTCATTAGATGTGGTAAAACCACATTATCTTCCTAATCACAGGCGTATTAGGTGCAAGAACACAGTTTACTATGCATGCGTACTAATTTAAATAATGGTAAATCTTGTGACGTGACACAGCCAGAAGTACATGGCACAGGAAGTGGAGGAAAGCACAGAGAGAGGTCCCCTCATTTTTTAATAAATAGTAATTTTAACAAATTTTGCGTGGGGTCCCCCTATATTTGTTAACCAACCATAGTAAAGCAGACTACTGGGACTGGTATTTCAGGCTGTTAAGGATCCAATATCCATGAACCTTACCAGCTTGATAATACGAGGCCGCAACAGTCTGCTTACCTTGGATGGTTAGCAAAAATAGTGGGATCCCCGCCAAAAAATAGCATGGGGTCCCCCTATTTTTGATAACCATGGATTTTGGCCCTCACCAGCCTAAAAAAAGCAGCCCACAGTCGCCCCACAATTGACACATCCAAAGATGTGCCAACTGTGGCACCTTACGCAGCTCTTCCCACTTGCCCTGTAGCAGTGACAAGTGGGGTTCACATTTGTGGGGTTGATGTCACCTTTGTATTGTCAGGTGACATCAAACCCACGGATTACTAATGGAGAGGCGTCTATAAGACACCTATCCATTACTAATCCTATAGTTATATTTTAAATTAACACACAGACACCCAGAATAAAGTATTTCATTTAAAAGAATGACACAGACTCCTTTAATAGATCTTAATTAAACCATTCTTACTGCATTGCCTATTCCATAGACGCCCTTGTCTCCTGGAAGAGAATTAAAATAAAAAAAGCAACAATATTCCTTACCTGTCCGCCAAAAAGATAAACATACTGTCCCAAGACAAGTCCAGCTCTGATACATCTGGATGCCTTTCGTTGAACGGAGGTATTATGCCACCATTCAGCCTGACATCCAAAACACAGCTGAGCTTGAAGCTGATGCTGGTCACTAGAGACAACTTGGTCTCCGGTGGTCACATGCGCTGCAGTTATCGCCATGAGCTGATCGTGAGAACTGCAGTGCACGTGTACTTCCAGATGTGTCACAAGATTTATCATTATTTAAATTAGTACACATGTGTAGTAAGCTGCGTTCCCACACTTAATACACATGTGATTAGGAAGATAATGCGGTTTTACAGCATCTAATGAAAGTCTATGGGTAATTTATGCAGGGGAGACTGAGAGTCTCCGCTACAGAAATTGATATTCTGCGGTCTGTAAAGATGCACCCCATGTCCATCTCCATGGGTGATCCACAGGCGTCTCAGCACGTATAGTGTACATGGGATTTCTTGAAATCCCATCCACTATGCTTTAACAGCTGGCCACTGCGTGTTGGACGCTGCAGATGTGCGCAGCATCCAACCTGCAGCGTTTACAGACCATGGTAATGTACCCTAAAAAAGATTCTGAGTCTCTTCAAAATGGAGCAGGCACGCAAATCCTGGTCTCTGCAGAAGATGAATTTGTTATCCATATAGACTATTACATTGTGATACAGGACAACATTGGTGGGGTCATGATAAAGTTTAATTCTTTTATGAAAACTACACTAAGCAGCCGAGTAAATGAAATATTGCTGGAATCATGGATTCTGTCTCTACATTATACTGCCTAGATTAGAAGGCAAAAACTTCATGACAGATTCCCTTAAAAGTGATTAGGTCTGTTAAGGATTCCCTAATCAAAAAGAACCTAGCACTCAACTTGTTGCCTTTAGCGTGAGTTTTTAAAACTCACGCTAAAGGCAACAAGTTGAGTGCTAGGTTCTTTTTGATTATGGTTTATGAAGGTTTGGGATCCTAACCTAAGCACCACCCCTCTCAGTAGTGCACACGGTATTTTGTATGTTAAGGATTCCCGAGATGTAGATGGAAAAAATGGTGCCAACATATATATCTTTCCTGTATCGAGATGTAGATGGAAACCCTAATGTACATGTACAGCACTAAGCACAGGATATATGTGAATTGAGCCTTTAAAGCAGTTCAAATGTTATGCACCCCAAAATGGTACCAATAGTGACTCCAATTGAACCCTCCAAAAACAAGCCCCAACCCAGATATTTCATCAGTCAACAGAAACACAGAGGATTTCCAAGCTAATGGTATCACAAAGTCTCTGGAAAAATGAAATAGCTAGGAATTGCTTTCACATTGTGTGGTAATAATGACCTTGCAATATGATTCTGCCTGTCGGCATGACTGTAGTGATAGCAAACATGTCAAGTTGTTTTTATTTTAGTGGTGTACAAAAAATCAAAAGTTTGAAATGTAACACTGAGGTTGCCATTTTACGAGACCCGTTAAGTTTTGACATTTTTATTGATACCATTTTGGCATAGATGTGACATTTTTATTGCTTTTTACATCAGTTTTTGTGGTACTGCAATATCCAATAAAAATTAATTTTGCCGTTCTTGAATTTTTTCCGCTTACAATGTTTACCGATCAGGTTAATTGTTTTTATATTTTGATAGATCAGACTTTTCTGAACGACGCGATACCAAATATGTGTATTTTTTATTATCCTTATTTTTCATGGGGGAAAACGGGTGATTTGATCTTTGTTTTTTTTTATTTTTTGCAGATATTGTTTTTCATTTTTTTTTACTTTTCACTGTACTTGTTAGTCTCCTTAAAGGACTATAACCTGCAACCATCTGATGGCTTGTGCTCGTTAGCAGCGGGTTAATCAGCGTGATGTCCACAACGAGCAACAGAGAATGCTCATTTATTAAGAATTAAGAACATCCAGCATACAACATGAGAACAGGATCAATCTGGTTTCTGAGAGAGAGATCTGCTGTGACTTTCAGTTTCAGTTACACACACTAGACTGTGCTCACAGGGAAGGGGAGGAAGAACATCCTGTCTGTAAATTAGGACTCCTTTTTTTTTTTAACTTTGTTGACATGTGAACAATATGCATGCAGATATATAAATCACATCATATTAAACAAACAATAGTTGTTGCAATACATACAGATCAATATGCATTAGGCCATCACCCCCACTCAACAACTACTTATTCTGTCAGTCCCATAGTGGTTCTCAATTCTTGGAACCTAGGTCGTGGCAATGATCCACTTTGTTCTTTCATGGGCGGGTAGTTTCTGCATTTCATCCCATGACTGTGGCTCTGACTCAGGTAGTGTCTTCACAATGTAGGATAAATGTTTAGCTGGTATTCCTTTGTTTGATCTTGACGACCGTCTAATTTCAGGTTCACTTAGGTCTTTTGTTGTTCCTTCAGTGGTTGAAGAGTCCAGCCAGACTTCTACATTCTTTTCTTCGTTTTCTTGTAATTGTGATTGAGATTGTTGTTGTTGCTTCATCTGGACTACTGGCATAATGTCATAAAACTTGGGTGACACGAAGTTTTCATCAAACACTACATCTTTACTTATTGTGACCTTGTTTGTCTCTGGGTGTAAAATTCTATAACCTTTCTGGGTTTCACTGTAGCCTACCAGGATGCCTTCCTTGGCATGAGATTCCCACTTAGTTCGTTTTTCTTTGGGAACATGTGCAAATGCTTTACTTCCGAAAATCCTTATGTGTTGTAGTTTTGGTTTTGTACCATTCCATTGCTCAAATGGAGTTTTCTCTGCCGCTTTACTTGGTAGTCTGTTCTGAAGATAACAAGCCATCATAATAGCTTTGCCCCAATATACTGTAGGCAAATTTGCATCAAATAACATACTCCTTGCGCTTTCACATAGTGTCCGGTTCCTTCTTTCTGCTACACCATTTTGCTCAGGGTTGTATGGTACAGTAGTTTGAAATATGATTCCATTTTTCTTTAAAATGCTCTGTTTTAATTACTTGTATACTCAGTTCCATTATCTGCATGTAAAGTTTTTGGCATTCTTCCAAACTTGTTATGTACTTCAGCTAGATATATTCCAAGTTTCCAGGGGTCTGAGTATTCATTGGACCACAGATATCCATGTGTACTAAATCTAGTGGTTGTTCTGTTCTTGTAGTACTTTTCTTAGGAAAGGCCTTTCTGGACATTTTCCCTTTGATACAGCTGGAACACCTCATTGTCTGATTACATGGATCAATTGTAATATTGTCAGCTAATTGTTCTTGAAATAACTTTCTTATTGCTTCTGGGTCTCTATGCGCAAGCCGCCTGTGCCATACATGAATACAATTCTTGTGCAGTTCTTGCTTAGCTGTGCATGCACACTCTTTACATTTCAACTGATACAGTTCATCTCTGATTTTTCCTTTTGCTAATGTGTGACCCTCTTTTGAGATGATGCAGCTATCTTCCTTAAATGTAACTTCATTACCTTGTTTTGTGAGCTTTTTCACAGATAATAGATTACTTTCAAGACTAGGCACATATAGTACATCTTTTACATGGATCCTTCTACTTTGTGCTGCAGAGATGTTACAATCAATATAACCGTCTCCTATGCCTTCTGAGTTCATGCACTGACCATTCGCCATTATCACTTTCTCTGACTTACTTTGGTTAAGCTTAGTAAAGAAGTCTCTGTCATTGGTCATGTGACTGGTTGCACCAGAATCTATACACCACGCATGCTTTGATTTAAATGCATTGACTGATGTGAATGCAGCTGCAGTATTTGCCGAATCATTGTTTCCAGATACAGCACTCTTAACTCTCTGTTGACTGTTTTGCTTTTTCAGCTGATTCATTTTAGCTTTCCAGACTCTGCATTCAGCCTTTAAATGACCTGGCTTCTTGCATACAAAACATTCACGTGTCTCTTTAGGGTGGATTCTGCTGGTGGGCACATCATGTGTTTGTAAAGCAGTTTCCTTGTTACATGTTTTGCTGCTCACATTTTCAGCTTTTCTCTTATATTCATCTACAAGCTTTCCTCTGACGTACTCCAATGTAAGCTCATCATCTGGGCGTGCATCTAGTGCAGTTACAAGTGTATCATAGCTTTCTGGGAGACCACTAAGTAATAGTGCTGCTACATGGAAGTCCTTCATATCTTCCCCAATGCCCCGCAGGCGCTCTACAGTCTCTAGAGTATTTCTAATGTAGTCCTGCATGTCCTGGTCATTGTGTAGCTTAGACTGATACAGCTTTCTCATTAGACAGAGTTTATTGCTTAAATTTATTCTCTCATGTACTTTCTGCAGCTGCTCCCACATTTCCTTAGCAGATTCACACTTGCACACATGCACAATTTGATCATCCTCTATACTGAGTGATATGGTGCTCTGTGCTTTCTGATCCATTTCTAGCCATTCCTGTGGTACTGGGTCAGGCTTAGGGTCCTGAGTGTATTTCCACGTACCTTCTCTTATCAGCAGCATCTTCACCTTGAATTTCCAGGATTGGTAGTTCTGGTTATTCAGGCTTGGCACTGTAAACTTTGTTGAGTTGCTGCTGGCGGCCATTTTACTTCTTCTCAGTTTGCTGTTGTCTTTCTATCTCTGTGCTCTGGAGGTATGGGATTGCCTTGACTTCTGGGCTGATAACCTGTTAGCAGCGGGTTAATGAGCGTGATGTCCACAACGAGCAACAGAGAATGCTCATTTATTAAGAATTAAGAACATCCAGCATACAACATGAGAACAGGATCAATCTGGTTTCTGAGAGAGAGATCTGCTGTGACTTTCAGTTTCACACACTAGACTGCGCTCACAGGGAAGGGGAGGAGGAACATCCTGTCTGTAAATGAGGACTCCTTTTTTTTTTTTTTTTAACTTTGTTGACATCTGAACAATATGCATGCAGATATATAAATCACATCATATTAAACAAACAATAGTTGTTGCAATACATACAGATCAATATGCATTAGGCCAACAGTGCTATAGAGAGCAATGCCACAATATTGCTGCATATTGTGGCAATCACAGTCTCATTTGAAGCACCTTTTAATGATATATTGATTAAAATCTTACTTTCAAAGGGGTGTACGGATTTATGCTGATCACTATAGTTATATAGAAATCTTAAAGGGAGTATCTGAAAATTAGCGGCAATTTAATATTACTAAAATGCTACAAATAGTAGATATGGTTCAGGTATCACTTATATTATTATATGACGGTATAAAAGTTGCAAGTGCAACAAAAGGCCAATGACACTGAGCAGCGATGAACATTTGCAAGTTGCAGTTCCTCCTCATTTCTCTTTTGAATTCTGGTGAATGTAATTTTCCAGAATTAATGAATATAAGGAGATAACATTGTTGATTCCACAGTTCGGTGTGGGGTAACAATGATTTGTCCTGTGGCTTTTGACGATTTGGTTATATCTGCTGAGTAGGATTTGGAAGAGGTTTAGGATGAGACAGACAACTCTTGCCTGGTGTTCAAAATAGACATATCTCCCAGTCACACCATGGGTTGTGAAACTCATGTATTGCCCATTCGCATAAATGCCTTTCCAATCATCTACGATATTGTGCACTTCGGAGCTTAAAGACATGTTCAAAGAGCAACCTATATTCTGGATAAAAGAGCAAAGATTAGACACCCATTTCTGAAACAAATTAACGGAAACCTGTCAGCAGTTTTGGCTGATATAAGTTACGGCCACCGCTTTTCAGGGCTTATCTACAGCATTCTATAATGCTGTAGATACAACTCTGGCAAAAATTAAGATACCACTAAATCAAAACCCTGTCATGAGCAGCCCAATCTCCAGACCTGAGCCCCAATGAAAACCTCTGGAATGTAATCAAGAGGATGATGGATAGTCACAAGCCATCAAACAAAGAAGAACTGCTTACATTTTTGCGCCAAAAGCGGTGTGATAAACTAATGGAAAGCATGCCAAGACGCATGAAAGCTGTGATTAAAAATCATGGTTAATCCACAAAATATTGATTCCTGAACTCCTCCTGAGTTAAAACATTAGTATTGTTGTTTCTAAATCATTATGAACTTGTTTTCTTTGCATTATTTGAGGTCTGAAAGCAATGATTTTTTATTTTGACCATTTTTCTTTTTCAGGAAAAATATACATAAATTATTGCTTGGAAATTCGGAGACATGTTGTCAGAACTTTATAGACTAAAAGAACAATTTACATTCTACTCAAAGATATACCTATAAAGAGAGAAATCAGGCAAAACTGAACATTTTGCAATGGTCTCTTAATTTTTGCCAGATCTGCGTACTTATCTACCCTGTTGAGGGCAGACCAAAGTACTGCAGTGCGCAGGCGCCAGGAAAGGTCAGAGAAGCCCAGCACCTGCGCACTGCAGTACTTTACTCTGCCTTCAACAGGGCAGATAAGTACACCTGCACTGGAGTGCGATGCCGGGGAGTGATGAAGCAACAGGAGGGCGGCATCGCAAGAACTTGGGACCTGTTACAAACATCGGACCGACCCCCCCCCCCCCCGGGTAAGTATAATAAAACTTATTTTTCTTATCTTTCAGGTTGGACTGGGGGCTTATCTACAGCATTATAGATAAGCCCTGAAAGGCAGCGGACATATCTTATATTAGCCAAAAGTGCTGACAGGTTCTCTTTAAGGTGGCTGGGTATGTTCCAGGTAGTATGAGTGCACTTCATCATTTCTCGAAAATCAGCCAGGGCCGTGGGTTACTCGGTACCTGGTCCGTTACTTAAAGGGGGATGTCACGGTGACGGTGACCCGGTCCATGGCCCTGGGCACCCATGTAGAAGGGACGGTCTTTAAAGGGGTTTTGAGAATAAAGTTTGTTTGTGATGCCACCTGTGGTATTTGGTCAGTGGGGACTGATGCAGCTTAAAGGGGTCCACTGGGGTGATGTTAAGGCAGCTGAGATGTTATAACTTCCCACAGGTGAAGTAGGTCCCCAGGGCTCCTGGTATGTAGGTGAAGATGGTGAGTGGTGCAGTAAAGAACGGAGGACAGGGTTTGCAGTCTCTTTACCTGGTTTACTGAAGACTTCAGACAGCCACAGGCCAGGGCACCAGATCACAGGTACAGGCAGGGTCTGGCCGCCTTGGAAGCGAAATCAGAGTCCCCTTTACCTGGTGGAGTTAAAAGCCATCCTCATAGCGCAGTGGTATTGTAATTCCTTACTGCCTATGGCTTCTAGCAAGGTCCTCACAGTTCTCTCTGTCCTCCATAAAGGTGGGACACAAACCCGTATGACAGGTGACTCGAGCCTTTTTATAGGGTCTCTATCACGACCTGGGCTCTATGCGCCACTGTGTCTCCTGGGTATTAGGGCAGACAGGTGATGTGTAATCCAGCTGTCCTGCCGGTTTCTGCTGTGCCTCCTAGAGTCTGACACAACCTTGGTCTTCTGGCTACCGGTATCTGCGCTCTGCCAGGGAGGTAGCCCAGACGCAGCTGTCCTCCCCAAATGTCACTCTCCTGTGCTTCACTCTCCTGCACACTTACTAAACGCTGTTCTTTCCTTCTGTATATCTCTATCCAGGAGCTACTGCACCTCTGGCTGCACAGCCCCTCACACGTCTCTATTCCTCAGACTGCTCCAGTCTGCTGTCTGGCACCAGCTGTGTCCTCTCACCAACAAACTTTCCCTCCAGACCAGAATGTATTTATAGGGCAGCCATCCATAAGCAGGATCAGAGCTCCCCCTTCTGACCTGGAGTGTGAACATGTTGTGTGCTTTGTGATTACCTGATAAAAGGAATCCTTCATCGCTTCCAAGCGTGACATAACTCTCCCCGTGAGGAAAGCAATGCCACTGTGACAACCAGGACCTCAGGGTCTCCCACATGGAGTACAATAAGGTAAGAAAGTAGTGCAACAGGATGAGACCCTATTGAATACACATACAACATATTGAATACACATAGGAGATACCAGTGCATGCAAATATAAAACATTAAGTCCAACTGAGCAACAGAGGTAACAGTGCAAGCAAAGCATAACATATCTATAAACAATAGATGATATAGCATAAGGTAAATAACCTGATAATAAAGGGCAGGGGAAAAGCACATTTCGCGTAGGTATTTTCCCAGGGTTATTTTTTTTACTTGGCAATAGGCAGATGGTTGGGAGTGTACACCTGTTTCCTCAAAACTGAATCAAGGATGTATATCTGCTGCTGCGAGGGAAGAGGAGGAGGCAAACTCAGAGTATGACAAGCAGTAGTGGTGAATGACAGTGATCATGATAACACTGACCAGGTACTAATTTGGAGTGCAGCCTGACTGAGAGATGAGTGTGAGCAGAAGAACAACTTGAGACTTGCTCTGATTGCTTGCCAGCTTGCTTTTCACAAATGAGCAGTTGATGTCACTTCATCTACTGATGGAGAGCTGTAGTTCCTAATATATACAAGCCGGGATGTCCATGATTTATCTTCATCTTGCAAAGACAGCCAACTGCCAAGAAATCATCTGTTGGCAACACGCAAGAGAACTGCAAAACATGAGAAGCCCACACATACAACTCGCCACCACTGCAATCAGATCATTCAGTGGTTGTGGAGCCGCCTCCACTAACAGCATATTTGCCATCAACTGTTCCAGATCTGACTGCAAAAAAAAAACAACAGATTTTGCCACATAGGATTTGTTGACCGCACGTCATCTATGTTGTGTATCGCCAAGGCCTACATCTTCCCCTTCTGATGGCATCATCTACTCGACAACCCTGTCTTGTTCACCACATAATCATCATCATCATCTTTCCTGATTTGGTTGACAGTTGTCTGTATGTGGAAAATGGTCTGAACTCCTTGCCCACCTCTGATATATTGGGTCAGAGGGCTACTACCACTGCCAATACCACCATAGCTTGCAGAGCCAGCAAGATAGCTTAGCATTCAAATTATGGTCTCCATTTTCTCCGGCCACACATAATTGAAGTATAGAGGTTGGCCGTTCATTTCTTCCAATGTGTGAACTGGAAGAAAATGTTTTTGTGTAGTATTTTCCTTTATCATTGAGCTGCTGTGGGTTAAGAGGCTAAGAAGCAAAACAGAAAAAGGTTCTACTAGCAGCACCACATTTTTAGCCATGGTATGGGAGTTTTTTTTTTCTCTCATGCTGCCATGTTCATTGCCTTTGTCACATTTTAGTTTAACATACAGTACATTTTGGTCAGAGATACCCTATTTTTCAGACTATAAGATACACCACAGATTTTAGGGAGAAAAATAGGATAACATTTACTAATGGTGCTGCATCTTAAGGTACCTTCACACGAAACGACTTTGTAACGATAACGATAGCGATCCGTGACGTTGCAGCGTCCTGGCTAGCGATATCGTTTCGTTTGACACGCAGCAGCGATCAGGATCCTGCTGTGATGTCGCTGGTCGCTGAATAAAGTTCAGAACTTTATTTGGTTATCCGATTGCCGTGTATCGTTGTGTTTGACAGCAAAAGCAACGATACCAGTGATATTTTACAATGGTAACCAGGGTAAACATCGGGTTACTACGCGCAGGGCCGCGCTTAGTAACCCGATGTTTACCCTGGTTACCAGTGTAAAATGTAAAAAAAACAAACAGTACATACTTACATTCGCATCCCCATCGTCTGCTTCCCACACTGACTGAGCGCCGCAAAGTGAAAGTGAAAGCACAGCACAGCGGTGACGTCACCGCTGTGCCCTGCTACTGCCGGCGCTCAGTCAGTCAGTCAGTGCAGGAAGCGGACACCGGGGGACGCAAATGTAAGTATGTACTGTTTGTTTTTTTTACATTTTACGCTGGTAACCAGGGTAAACATCGGGTTACTAAGCGCGGCCCTGCGCTTAGCAACCCAATGTTTACCCTGGTTACCCGGGGACCTCGGCATCGTTGGTCGCTGGAGAGCGGTCTGTGTGACAGCTCTCCAGCGATCAAACAGCGATGCTGCAGCGATCGGCATCGTTGTCGCTATCGCTGCAGCGTCGTTTCGTGTGAAGGTACCTTTATAGTCTGCTCTTACAGTAGCTTACCAGGGGTGGGGGTCGGCTGTGGTGGAGCAGGTTCTCAGGAGATAGGATCACTGCTGCAGGAAGCTGGCAATGACAGGAGTGGGGCAATACTGCGGGTCCCTGGCTGGGAGGAGAGTGAGTTCAGTGGTGCAAGGCTGCTGCAGGCTCCTGTCTTTCAGAAAATGTCCTCACGCTTCACATCATTTTTCACTGGGGTGGAGTTCACAAAAATGGCCGCCGGAGGTAGCGCATGTGTAGATTGAGATCGTGCAGCAGCAACCCTACCTCCTAGTACCCCGACCTACAGCCACCTCACCTGTAAGCTGCATTTGGATTATGAGACGCACCCCCATTTCCCCAAAAAATTTTAGGAAAAAGTGTGTCTTATAATCCGAAAAATACGATATAACTTTTATGTCATTTACAAATTTTTTGCTAAGAATCTCCAAATTGGGGATCTTGGTTATTGGATCCTACCCGGTGCCCGCTGTGTTATGAACTGGTAATTTAGGAGCGACATGCGACTAGCTCTGAGCAGGTGGTAACTATACAGACCGCAGTTCCTGATCTTAACACAACACTAGAAGTAGCCGTGGGATGTTCCTGTCACTCCCTGGACACCTCGTCACAGCCGGAGAACTAGCTACCCCTAAAGGTAGAAACAGGAAAGCTATCTTGCCTCAGAGAAAATCCCCAAAGGATAGGATAGCCCCCCACAAATATTGACTGTGAGAGGAGAAGGAAATGACATACGTAGTATGAAACAAGATTTAGCAAAGGAGGCCACTTCTAGCTACAGTATATACATAGTAAGGAAAGAACACTGTGCGGTCAGTAATAAAAACTAGAAAAAGTCCACCGTAGAGATATGCAAAAATCTCCACACCTGACTAAAGGTGTGGAGGGCAAAATCTGCAGCCCAGAGCTTCCAGCTTAGCTAAATAGATCCATACTGATAAGCTGGACAAATGAGCAAAACATAGAATGTGCTGAACAATAAAGTCCACAACAAATGGACTGCAAAAGGACAAGCAAGGACTTATCTTTGCTGAACTGGACAGAGTGTCAGGGAAATCCAAAAGAGCAGTGGCTCCAAGCAGGAACAATTGACAACTGGCATTGATTGAGGACTAAGGCCAGACTAAAATAGCCGAGCCAGAAAGACGATCAGTGGAAGCAGCTGCTAATGCTAAATCCAAGAAGCAGCTATACCACTCAAAACCACAGGAGGGAGCCCAAGAGCAGAATTCACAAAAGTGCTACTTACAACCACCGGAGGGAGCCCAAGAGCGGAATTCACAACATTCCCTCCCCCCTTGAGGAGGGGTCACCGAACCCTCACCAGAGCCCCCAGGCCGATCAGGACGAGCCAAGTGAAAAGTACGAACCAAATCGGCAGCATGGACATCGGAGGCAACCACCCAAGAATTATCCTCCTGGCCATAACCCTTCCACTTAACAAGATACTGAAGCCTCCGCCTCGAAAAACGAGAATCCAAAATTTTCTCAACCACATATTCCAACTCCCCCTCAACCAACACCGGGGCAGGAGGATCAACAGAGGGAACAACGGGCACCACATATCTCCGCAACAAAGATCTATGGAAAACAATGTGGATGGCAAAAGAGGCTGGAAGGGCCAAACGAAAAGACACTGGATTGATAATCTCAGAGATCTTATAAGGACCAATAAACTGAGGCTTAAACTTAGGGGAAGAAACCTTCATAGGAACATGACGAGAAGATAACCAGACTAAATCCCCCACACGAAGCCGAGGACCAACACACCGACGGCTGTTAGCAAAACGCTGAGCCTTTTCCTGAGACAACGTCAAATTGTCTACCACATGAGTCCAAATCTGCTGTAACCTGTCCATCACAGAATCTACACCAGGCAATCAGAAGGCTCAACCTGCCCTGAAGAAAAACGAGGATGGAAACCAAAATTACAAAAAAAAAGGCAAAACCAAAGTAGCCGAACTGGCCCGATTATTAAGGGCAAACTCGGCCAACGGCAAGAAAGCCACCCAATCATCCTGATCAGCAGACACAAAGCATCTCAAATAGGTTTCCAAGGTTTGATTAGTTCGCTCAGTTTGGCCATTTGTCTGAGGATGGAACGCCGAAGAAAAAGACAAATTAATGCCCATCCTAGCACAAAAGGCCCACCAAAACCTGGAAACAAACTGGGAACCTCTGTCAGACACAATATTTTCCGGAATGCCATGCAAACGAACCACATGCTGAAAAAACAATGGAACCAAATCAGAGGAGGAAGGCAATTTAGGCAAAGGTACCAAATGGACCATTTTAGAGAACCGGTCACAAACCACCCAGATAACAGACATCCTCCGGGACACAGGAAGATTCGAAATAAAATCTATGGAAATATGCGTCCAGGGCCTCTCAGGGACAGGCAGAGGCAAAAGCAACCCACTAGTGCGGGAACAGCAAGGCTTAGCCCGGGCACAAGTCCCACAGGACTGCACAAAAGAACGCACATCCCGCGACAAGGAAGGCCACCAAAAGGACCTAGCCACCAAATCTCTGGTACCAAAAATCCCAGGATGACCGGCCAACACCGAACAATGGACCTCAGAAATTACCTTACTTGTCCATCTATCAGGAACAAACAGCTTCCCCACAGGACAGCGGTCAGGTTTATCAGCCTGAATTTCCTGAAGCACCCGCCGTAAATCAGGGGAGATGGCAGAAAGAATCACCACTTCCCTAAGAATGCCATCCGGCTCAAGAACTCCAAGAGAATCAGGCAAAAAACTCCTAGAGAGGGCATCCGCTTTAACATTCTTAGATCCCGGAAGATATGAAACCACAAAATTGAAACGGGAGAAAAACAGGGACCATCGAGCCTGTCTAGGGTTCAGCCGCTTGGCCGACTCGAGGTAAATCAGATTCTTATGATCGGTCAAGACCACAATACGGTGCTTGGCCCCCTCAAGCCAATGTCGCCACTACTCAAATGCCCACTTCATAGCCAACAACTCCCGATTGCCAACATCATAATTGCGTTCCGCACGCGAAAACTTTCGGGACAAGAAGGCACATGGTTTCATCAAGGAACCATCAGAATTCCTCTGTGACAAAACGGCCCCTGCCCCAATCTCAGAAGCGTCAACGTCAACCTGAAAAGGAAGAGACACATCTGGCTGACGCAAGACAGGGGCAGAAGTAAATCGGCGCTTAAGCTCCTGAAAGGCCTCAACAGCCTCAGAGGACCAATTTGTCACATCAGCGCCTTTTTTCGTCAAATCGGTCAGGGGCTTAACCACACTAGAGAAGTTGGCAATGAAACGGCGATAAAAATTAGCAAAGCCCAAAAATTTCTGAAGGCTCTTCACAGATGTGGGTTGAATCCAGTCATGAATGGCTTGGACCTTAACAGGATCCATTTCTATAGACGAAGGAGAAAAAATAAACCCCAAAAAAGAGACCTTCTGAACTCCAAATAGGCACTTAGAACCCTTCACAAATAGAGCATTATCACAAAGGATCTGGAATACCATCCTGACCTGATTCACATGAGACTCCCAATCATAGGAAAAAATCAAAATATCATCCAAATACACAATAAAGAATTTATCAAGATAATTGCGGAAAATGTCATGCATGAAGGACTGAAATACAGAAGGAGCATTAGAAAGCCCGAAAGGCATCACCAGGTATTCAAAATGGCCTTCGGGCGTATTAAATGCAGTTTTCCATTCGTCACCCTGTTTAATACGAACAAGATTATATGCCCCTCGAAGGTCAATCTTGGTAAACCAACTAGCCCCCTTAATCCGCGCAAACAAATCAGAGAGCAAAGGTAAAGGGTATTGGAATTTGACCGTGATTTTATTAAGAAGGCGATAATCAATACAGGGTCTCAAGGATCCATCCTTCTTGGAAACAAAAAAGAATCCCGCTCCCAATGGTGACGAAGACGGCCGAATATGCCCCTTCTCCAAGGACTCCTTAACATAGCTCCGCATAGCGGTATGTTCTGGCACAGACAGGTTGAAAAGTCGGCCCTTAGGGAACTTAGAGCCTGGAATCAAGTCAATAGCACAATCACAGTCCCTATGTGGAGGAAGGGAACTGGACTTGGGCTCATCGAATACATCCTGGAAATCTGACAAAAATTCAGGAACATCAGAAGAGGGGGAAGAGGAAATTGACATTAAAGGAATGTCACTATGTACCCCTTGACAACCCCAACTAGTCACAGACATCGATTTCCAATCCAACACTGGATTGTGTACTTGTAACCATGGAAAACCCAGTACAACAACATCATGTAAATTATGCAACACCAGAAAACGACAATCTTCCTGATGTGCTGGAGCCATGCACATAGTCAACTGAGTCCAATACTGAGGTTTATTCTTGGCCAACGGTGTAGCATCAATACCCCTCAAAGGAATAGGGCTCTGCAAAGGCTGCAAAGAAAAACCACAGTGCCTGGCAAATTCTAAGTCCATTAAGTTCAGGGCAGCGCCTGAATCCACAAATGCCATGACAGAGAAAGATGACAATGAGCAAATCAGGGTCACAGACAGGAGAAACTTAGGCTGTACAATACTAATGGTAACAGATCTAGCGACCCTCTTAATACGCTTAGGGCAATCAGAGATAGTATGAGCTGAATCACCACAGTAAAAACACAGCCCATTCTGACGTCTGTATCCCCTCTGTTCCGCTCTAGTCAGAATCCTATCACATTGCATAGGCTCAGGACTCCGCTCAGAGGATGCTGCCATATGGTGCACCACTTTGCGCTCACGCAGGCGCCGATCAATCTGAATGGCTAGAGACATAGATTCGCTCAGACCAACAGGCGTGGGGAACCCCACCATAACATCTTTAAGGGCTTCAGAAAGACCCTTTCTGAAAAATGCTGCCAGAGCGTCCTCATTCCATTTAGTGAGCACAGACCATTGTCTAAATTTCTGGCAGTATAATTCTGCTGCTTCCTGACCCTGGCACAAAGCCAACAAGGTTTTTTCCGCATGATCCACAGAGTTAGGTTCGTCATTCAATAATCCGAGCGATTGAAAAAATGCATCTACATTAAGCAATGCCGGATCCCCTGACTCAAGGGAGAATGCCCAGTCCTGAGGGTCACCACGCAGCAGAGAAATAACTATTTTAACTTGCTGAGTGGGGTCACCAGAGGAACGGGGTTTCAGAGTAAAAAACAATTTGCAGTTATTTTTAAAGTTCAAAAACTTAGATCTATCCCTGTAAAACAAATCTGGAGTAGGAATTCTAGGCTCTAAGGCTGGAGTCTGAACAACATAATCTTGGATACTCTGAACTCTTGCAGCAAGCTGATCCACACGAGAAAACAGACCCTGAACATCCATGTCCGCGCCCAAATCCACCCAGAGATTAAGAGGAAGGAAAAAAACAAAACAGACTAAAGAAAAAAAAAAATGGCTCAGAACTCTTTCTTTTCCTTCTTTTGAGATGCATTCAACTCATTTTTGGCCAGTTGTACTGTTATGGACTGGTAATTTAGGAGCGACATGAGACTAGCTCTGAGCAGGTGGTAACTATACAGACCGCAGTTCCTGATCTTAACACAAAACTATAAGTAGCAGTGGGATGTTCCTGTCACTCCCTGGACACCTCGTCACAGCCGGAGAACTAGCTACCCCTAAAGGTAGAAACAGGAAAGCTATCTTGCCTCAGAGAAAATCCCCAAAGGATAGGATAGCCCCCCACAAATATTGACTGTGAGAGGAGAAGGAAATGACATACGTAGTATGAAACAAGATTTAGCAAAGGAGGCCACTTCTAGCTATATACATAGTAAGGAAAGAACACTGTGCGGTCAGTAATAAAAACTAGAAAAAGTCCACCGCAGAGATATGCAAAAATCTCCACACCTGACTAAAGGTGTGGAGGGCAAAATCTGCAGCCCAGAGCTTCCAGCTTAGCTAAATAGATCCATACTGATAAGCTGGACAAATGAGCAAAACATAGAATGTGCTGAACAATAAAGTCCACAACAAATGGACTGCAAAAGGACAAGCAAGGACTTATCTTTGCTGAACTGGACAGAGTGTCAGGGAAATCCAAAAGAGCAGTGGCTCCAAGCAGGAACAATTGACAACTGGCATTGATTGAGGACTAAGGCCAGACTAAAATAGCCGAGCCAGAAAGACGATCAGTGGAAGCAGCTGCTAATGCTAAATCCAAGAAGCAGCTATACCACTCAAAACCACAGGAGGGAGCCCAAGAGCAGAATTCACAAAAGTGCTACTTACAACCACCGGAGGGAGCCCAAGAGCGGAATTCACAACATTCCCTCCCCCCTTGAGGAGGGGTCACCGAACCCTCACCAGAGCCCCCAGGCCGATCAGGACGAGCCAAGTGAAAAGTACGAACCAAATCGGCAGCATGGACATCGGAGGCAACCACCCAAGAATTATCCTCCTGGCCATAACCCTTCCACTTAACAAGATACTGAAGCCTCCGCCTCGAAAAACGAGAATCCAAAATTTTCTCAACCACATATTCCAACTCCCCCTCAACCAACACCGGGGCAGGAGGATCAACAGAGGGAACAACGGGCACCACATATCTCCGCAACAAAGATCTATGGAAAACAATGTGGATGGCAAAAGAGGCTGGAAGGGCCAAACGAAAAGACACTGGATTGATAATCTCAGAGATCTTATAAGGACCAATAAACTGAGGCTTAAACTTAGGGGAAGAAACCTTCATAGGAACATGACGAGAAGATAACCAGACTAAATCCCCCACACGAAGCCGAGGACCAACACACCGACGGCTGTTAGCAAAACGCTGAGCCTTTTCCTGAGACAACGTCAAATTGTCTACCACATGAGTCCAAATCTGCTGTAACCTGTCCATCACAGAATCTACACCAGGCAATCAGAAGGCTCAACCTGCCCTGAAGAAAAACGAGGATGGAAACCAAAATTACAAAAAAAAAGGCAAAACCAAAGTAGCCGAACTGGCCCGATTATTAAGGGCAAACTCGGCCAACGGCAAGAAAGCCACCCAATCATCCTGATCAGCAGACACAAAGCATCTCAAATAGGTTTCCAAGGTTTGATTAGTTCGCTCAGTTTGGCCATTTGTCTGAGGATGGAACGCCGAAGAAAAAGACAAATTAATGCCCATCCTAGCACAAAAGGCCCACCAAAACCTGGAAACAAACTGGGAACCTCTGTCAGACACAATATTTTCCGGAATGCCATGCAAACGAACCACATGCTGAAAAAACAATGGAACCAAATCAGAGGAGGAAGGCAATTTAGGCAAAGGTACCAAATGGACCATTTTAGAGAACCGGTCACAAACCACCCAGATAACAGACATCCTCCGGGACACAGGAAGATTCGAAATAAAATCTATGGAAATATGCGTCCAGGGCCTCTCAGGGACAGGCAGAGGCAAAAGCAACCCACTAGTGCGGGAACAGCAAGGCTTAGCCCGGGCACAAGTCCCACAGGACTGCACAAAAGAACGCACATCCCGCGACAAGGAAGGCCACCAAAAGGACCTAGCCACCAAATCTCTGGTACCAAAAATCCCAGGATGACCGGCCAACACCGAACAATGGACCTCAGAAATTACCTTACTTGTCCATCTATCAGGAACAAACAGCTTCCCCACAGGACAGCGGTCAGGTTTATCAGCCTGAATTTCCTGAAGCACCCGCCGTAAATCAGGGGAGATGGCAGAAAGAATCACCACTTCCCTAAGAATGCCATCCGGCTCAAGAACTCCAAGAGAATCAGGCAAAAAACTCCTAGAGAGGGCATCCGCTTTAACATTCTTAGATCCCGGAAGATATGAAACCACAAAATTGAAACGGGAGAAAAACAGGGACCATCGAGCCTGTCTAGGGTTCAGCCGCTTGGCCGACTCGAGGTAAATCAGATTCTTATGATCGGTCAAGACCACAATACGGTGCTTGGCCCCCTCAAGCCAATGTCGCCACTACTCAAATGCCCACTTCATAGCCAACAACTCCCGATTGCCAACATCATAATTGCGTTCCGCACGCGAAAACTTTCGGGACAAGAAGGCACATGGTTTCATCAAGGAACCATCAGAATTCCTCTGTGACAAAACGGCCCCTGCCCCAATCTCAGAAGCGTCAACGTCAACCTGAAAAGGAAGAGACACATCTGGCTGACGCAAGACAGGGGCAGAAGTAAATCGGCGCTTAAGCTCCTGAAAGGCCTCAACAGCCTCAGAGGACCAATTTGTCACATCAGCGCCTTTTTTCGTCAAATCGGTCAGGGGCTTAACCACACTAGAGAAGTTGGCAATGAAACGGCGATAAAAATTAGCAAAGCCCAAAAATTTCTGAAGGCTCTTCACAGATGTGGGTTGAATCCAGTCATGAATGGCTTGGACCTTAACAGGATCCATTTCTATAGACGAAGGAGAAAAAATAAACCCCAAAAAAGAGACCTTCTGAACTCCAAATAGGCACTTAGAACCCTTCACAAATAGAGCATTATCACAAAGGATCTGGAATACCATCCTGACCTGATTCACATGAGACTCCCAATCATAGGAAAAAATCAAAATATCATCCAAATACACAATAAAGAATTTATCAAGATAATTGCGGAAAATGTCATGCATGAAGGACTGAAATACAGAAGGAGCATTAGAAAGCCCGAAAGGCATCACCAGGTATTCAAAATGGCCTTCGGGCGTATTAAATGCAGTTTTCCATTCGTCACCCTGTTTAATACGAACAAGATTATATGCCCCTCGAAGGTCAATCTTGGTAAACCAACTAGCCCCCTTAATCCGCGCAAACAAATCAGAGAGCAAAGGTAAAGGGTATTGGAATTTGACCGTGATTTTATTAAGAAGGCGATAATCAATACAGGGTCTCAAGGATCCATCCTTCTTGGAAACAAAAAAGAATCCCGCTCCCAATGGTGACGAAGACGGCCGAATATGCCCCTTCTCCAAGGACTCCTTAACATAGCTCCGCATAGCGGTATGTTCTGGCACAGACAGGTTGAAAAGTCGGCCCTTAGGGAACTTAGAGCCTGGAATCAAGTCAATAGCACAATCACAGTCCCTATGTGGAGGAAGGGAACTGGACTTGGGCTCATCGAATACATCCTGGAAATCTGACAAAAATTCAGGAACATCAGAAGAGGGGGAAGAGGAAATTGACATTAAAGGAATGTCACTATGTACCCCTTGACAACCCCAACTAGTCACAGACATCGATTTCCAATCCAACACTGGATTGTGTACTTGTAACCATGGAAAACCCAGTACAACAACATCATGTAAATTATGCAACACCAGAAAACGACAATCTTCCTGATGTGCTGGAGCCATGCACATAGTCAACTGAGTCCAATACTGAGGTTTATTCTTGGCCAACGGTGTAGCATCAATACCCCTCAAAGGAATAGGGCTCTGCAAAGGCTGCAAAGAAAAACCACAGTGCCTGGCAAATTCTAAGTCCATTAAGTTCAGGGCAGCGCCTGAATCCACAAATGCCATGACAGAGAAAGATGACAATGAGCAAATCAGGGTCACAGACAGGAGAAACTTAGGCTGTACAATACTAATGGTAACAGATCTAGCGACCCTCTTAATACGCTTAGGGCAATCAGAGATAGTATGAGCTGAATCACCACAGTAAAAACACAGCCCATTCTGACGTCTGTATCCCCTCTGTTCCGCTCTAGTCAGAATCCTATCACATTGCATAGGCTCAGGACTCCGCTCAGAGGATGCTGCCATATGGTGCACCACTTTGCGCTCACGCAGGCGCCGATCAATCTGAATGGCTAGAGACATAGATTCGCTCAGACCAACAGGCGTGGGGAACCCCACCATAACATCTTTAAGGGCTTCAGAAAGACCCTTTCTGAAAAATGCTGCCAGAGCGTCCTCATTCCATTTAGTGAGCACAGACCATTGTCTAAATTTCTGGCAGTATAATTCTGCTGCTTCCTGACCCTGGCACAAAGCCAACAAGGTTTTTTCCGCATGATCCACAGAGTTAGGTTCGTCATTCAATAATCCGAGCGATTGAAAAAATGCATCTACATTAAGCAATGCCGGATCCCCTGACTCAAGGGAGAATGCCCAGTCCTGAGGGTCACCACGCAGCAGAGAAATAACTATTTTAACTTGCTGAGTGGGGTCACCAGAGGAACGGGGTTTCAGAGTAAAAAACAATTTGCAGTTATTTTTAAAGTTCAAAAACTTAGATCTATCCCTGTAAAACAAATCTGGAGTAGGAATTCTAGGCTCTAAGGCTGGAGTCTGAACAACATAATCTTGGATACTCTGAACTCTTGCAGCAAGCTGATCCACACGAGAAAACAGACCCTGAACATCCATGTCCGCGCCCAAATCCACCCAGAGATTAAGAGGAAGGAAAAAAACAAAACAGACTAAAGAAAAAAAAAATGGCTCAGAACTCTTTCTTTTCCTTCTTTTGAGATGCATTCAACTCATTTTTGGCCAGTTGTACTGTTATGGACTGGTAATTTAGGAGCGACATGAGACTAGCTCTGAGCAGGTGGTAACTATACAGACCGCAGTTCCTGATCTTAACACAAAACTATAAGTAGCAGTGGGATGTTCCTGTCACTCCCTGGACACCTCGTCACAGCCGGAGAACTAGCTACCCCTAAAGGTAGAAACAGGAAAGCTATCTTGCCTCAGAGAAAATCCCCAAAGGATAGGATAGCCCCCCACAAATATTGACTGTGAGAGGAGAAGGAAATGACATACGTAGTATGAAACAAGATTTAGCAAAGGAGGCCACTTCTAGCTATATACATAGTAAGGAAAGAACACTGTGCGGTCAGTAATAAAAACTAGAAAAAGTCCACCGCAGAGATATGCAAAAATCTCCACACCTGACTAAAGGTGTGGAGGGCAAAATCTGCAGCCCAGAGCTTCCAGCTTAGCTAAATAGATCCATACTGATAAGCTGGACAAATGAGCAAAACATAGAATGTGCTGAACAATAAAGTCCACAACAAATGGACTGCAAAAGGACAAGCAAGGACTTATCTTTGCTGAACTGGACAGAGTGTCAGGGAAATCCAAAAGAGCAGTGGCTCCAAGCAGGAACAATTGACAACTGGCATTGATTGAGGACTAAGGCCAGAATAAAATAGCCGAGCCAGAAAGACGATCAGTGGAAGCAGCTGCTAATGCTAAATCCAAGAAGAAGCTATACCACTCAAAACCACAGGAGGGAGCCCAAGAGCAGAATTCACAAAAGTGCTACTTACAACCACCGGAGGGAGCCCAAGAGCGGAATTCACAACAACGCTGCCCCAGACTGATAAGCGCTGCTCTCTTTGTGCTGTGGGATACTTTCACACACGAGCCAATACACAATTTGATTTTCGGCAGCCCTTTATCTTGCAATTATGCATGTTGGTTACTTGGGCAGCTTACACCGGGGGATATCCGCTCTTACCATCCTTATGCACTTTGCTATATATTGATTTTTGGATACTGTAGGCACTTTATATTTTTCTTGTAACGATTAATAAAATATTACTGTTTTTAAAACCTATATGCTCCCTTTGTACTCCTTTTCTAGACTCTCCAAATTGGTTCAATCCTGGAAAGGAAGATGTGGCTGCACGTGTAATGTTTTTAAAGATTTTTTTTTAAAAAAGCACCCCAGGGCAACAAAGGTGGGACAAGGACAGACGGAAGGAAAGGGAAGGAATGGAAGATTGTTATCAGGATCAACAATTAAGGCCTCATGGTAAAATATAAACACTTACACACCATGGCTGCTATCAGTTTGGTTATTAATGGTTATCTGAGGAAACTTCTGCTGTGCTGAATGTACTCATATCAATATGATCTACTATTGGCTGCTCCCTTTGCAATTTTCATTCAATGACATCTCAGATGTGTTTGATAGGAGACATGTCTGGAGGCAGTGCATGCCATATTAACACATTTAGGCCACATATGCTGCTCACAAAAGCACAAGCAACATGCAATCTGGCATGGTCGTGCTGCAAAACAGCTTCATGGACAATGTGGAGAATTAACTGTACCCCTGGTTCCATAGACGATTTATTCTGTACTGCAAGAGAAATTCGATGTCACATTCCAAATCTAGAATATATCAGTGTCTGCAAAAATCATCAGAAGGCACGGTATTGGGCTTAGAGCCAGACATCCATCTACAGGTATTTAATTGACCTCATGCTACCGTCCTCAAAGGTTATCAAGCTGCAGAGTAGGAATGAAGTGGAGGTCCATCATCTTCAGCGATGAGTTGCAATGTTAGCCAGGGATTGGCCTGAAGACCACATGGGCAACAACATTGAGATTCCATCATGAAGAAACAATAAACTGATGCTACTCCCAGGATTATAAAGTGGGGTGGCACAATGTATAGTAGCCAGATGAGCTTTAATGGGGATAAATGTAAGGTCATGCACTTGGGTAGAAGTAATACGATGTTTAACTATGTGCTTAATTCTAAAACTCTGGGCAAAACTGTCAATGAAAAAGACCTGGGTGTATGGGTGGATGACAAACTCATATTCAGTGGCCAGTGTCAGGCAGCTGCTACAAAGGCAAATAAAATAATGGGATGCATTAAAAGAGGCATAGATGCTCATGAGGAAACATAATTTCACCTCTATACAAGTCACTAGTGCGACCACACTTAGAATACTGTGCACAGTTCTGGTCTCCGGTGTATAAGAAAGACATAGCTGAACTGGAGCGGGTGCAGAGAAGAGCAACCAAGGTTATTAGAGGACTGGGCGGTCTGCCATACCAAGATAGGTTATTACACTTGGGGCTATTTAGTTTGGAAAAACGAAGACTAAGGGGTGATCTTATGTTAATGTATAAATATATGAGGGGACAGTACAAAGACCTTTCTGCTGATCTTTTTAATCATAGACCGGTGACAGGGACAAGGGGGCATCCTCTACGTCTGTAGGAAAAAAGGTTTAAGCATAATAACAGACGCGGATTCTTTACTGTAAGAGCAGTGAGACTATGGAACTCTCTGCCGTATGATGTTGTAATGAGTGACTCATTGCTTCAATTTAAGAGGGGACTGGATACCTTTCTGGAAAAGTATAATATTACAGGGTATATATATTAGATTCCTTGATAAGGCGTTGATCCAGGGAACTAGTCTGATTGCCGTATGTGGGGTCAGGAAGGAATTTTTTTCCCCATGATGGAGCTTACTCTTACCACATGGGTTTTTTTTGCCTTCCCCTGGATCAACATGTTAGGGCATGCTAGGCTATGGGTTGAACTAGATGGACTTAAAGTCTTCCTTCAACCTTAATAACTATGTAACTATGTAAGATGCTTCTAGTCTTCATTACAACTACGCTAACAGCTTGCTCTTTCATTAATTTTTTTTTATGGAACTAGGTCCGAGGAGTTGTTTTTTTCTAACACTACAACACCTGGCCATATGTTGCTTGTGCAACTATGAGTAGACTGCATGGTCTTAAATGTGCTACCATGGCCTGCAGCATCTCTGAATTTGTCCTCCATCAAGCACAACTGGGACATTGGTCAGCAATTGCAAAGGAAGTTGCCATCAGCAAATCTTAATGATTTGCCCAAGTGCATTCAATGTGGCAGAACATTTCCCAGACAACCATTAATAACTTCACTTATAGCAGCCAAGGTGTGTAAGTGCAGAGACTTCTGCTTGTGAGACTCCTACTCGATGTTGAATATATGTTTTAAAAGTATTATCTTGTCATCATTTAGATATCATTAACATGTCTATTGATCTTGCAATTTCCATAATTCCACAACTTTCCTACTTGGAGTTGCAATTTAATTGTTGAAGAGTGTAGAAGTTTGTGTTTTGATGAATATTTGAGAGATTTTATTAAACTTCACACTGGCATATTACTGACAAGAGTAAGTTACAGGAAATTTTCTTAGGATGCTTAAAAGGAATCACTGTGCGTTCAGTTTGGTTTACCACGGTATTCACAGCTTAGTTTATTATTCAACAAGGAAGTGTAATAATGGTCTTCCAGCCTCTCATTTTACAGCTCTAGGGAATATTAGGACCATCAACAGCCAATAAAAGCCTGCGTAAAGAAAGCACTACTTACTGTAAACCCACTGCTGAGTCATAATGAGGCTTCCGTTACACGAGGGTTAGTGTTCATACAAGAACTGTGACACTTCCTGATCATTAGTCTTTGTACACGTCACAGCAGTTCCGCTTACTGAGTACTAATGTAATATGTAATTAGCTGCAAAAGGAAATGTTAAAGTTTTAGGAAATACAGTTTTACTTAAAAAATGACTGAGTATTAAAGCTAATACACTATGTAACATGAATGGTATAAGTTGCATGGAGTGGGTCAGATCTAAGTTGCATGGAGTGGGTCAGATCTGACTTTAGTCAGATGTGACATAATTTCAAGTGACGTATTTTAAGTGTATCATCTGAAATATACCACAATGATCACCCATGGTATATTCTCCTTCATGCTGTCATGCCCTGATCCATCTGCTTTCATTCACAGGTACGTCTGAACTATCTCCTACCCTGGAATAGCCACTGCACCCCTGAATCCCATGTACAGTACTTCTCTCCCTCTTTCCTAACTGCTGGTACGTCTGAACTATCTTCTACCCTGGAATAACCACTGCACCCCTGAATCCCATGTACTTCTCTCCCTCTGTTCTAAGTGGTACGTTGCTTCTTTCCCTGACTTTAATTCCTGTATCATTCTGATAATTTTTCTGTCTGTATATTAACATATCTGTGCTCCTCACACCTAGCCCCATCTTTTGATCTTATCCTGCCTTTGTCTTCATCTTTGGTAGTCAAATGTTGTATTAACTGCCATCTGCTAATTGTCCCCTGCTGTGGAGTGTCCTCCACCTCCTTCCTCCCCTCCCTCACCTGGCTTCATTTCTTAGGCATTTGAATGGTATAAGTTGCATGTAGCGGGTCAGATTTGACTTTAGTCAGATGTGACATAATTTCAAGTGACATATTTTAAGTGTATCATCTGAAATATACCAGAAATAGTCCAGAAATCGGCCAGACGGTAAGTCTAATCACTGTATTCTAACTTTACTTGCCTTTCTTTTCTCCCCTGCTCTTTAACAATGCTCACATTTCCCCCACCGTTTTTTGCTCCACTAATCCTCACTCTCCTCCACTAACCCCATACCCTTGCACCCTCAAACCACATAACTATCTCCCCTCTCTCTTACCCCCCGCCTCATTCATCACTAATCCTCCCCCTACCCTTCTCACACTATGAGAAACTATTGCAACCCCTCACACTTAAAATCTGTGCCACTGACCCCCACCCCCCTGCTTCCTCTCTCTGGGGCACTTTGGAATGGCCGCTCTGTCTGCAACAAGCTCAATGTGATCCATGATCTCTTTACTTCCTGCAACCTTTCCTTCCTGGCCCTCACCGAGACCCGGCTGATGCCCGATGACAAGGCCTCACCTACAGCACTGAGTTACGGTGGCCTCCAAATTACCCACACTCCTCGCTCTGGCAACAGACATGGTGGAGGAGTGGGTATCCTTCTTTCTAAAAACTGTTTTTTCAACCCTATCCAACCCCCACCCTCCCTTATCCTCCCTTCTTTTGAGGTTCACTCTGTCCGTATCTACGCTCCCTCCAATCTCCAAATAGCTGTCATATACCAACCACCGGGCTCAGCCATTGCCTTCATCGACCAATTCTCCACCTGGCTCCTTCACTTTCTCTAATCTCGCAACCTCTCCCTTCCCCCTATCTGACCACCATCTACTCATCTTCTCATCCTTGTCCTCCTCACCTGCCTCCCATGTCCAGCCATTACCACATCCATGCAGAAACCTCGCACATCTAGATATTCACAGACTCTCAGACTCTCTCCTACCCCTGTCCTCCATATCTTCACTCCACAACACGGACAGCACCACCGCGTTCTATGACTCCACTCTCACAACAGCCATAGACTCAGTCGCCCCTCTCATGCATGGCAAAGTGCGACGAACTAATAGGCAACCTTGGCATAACAATTTCACAAAAAAACTTCGACAAGCATCCAGGGTTGCAGAGTGACTTTGGAAGAAAACATGCCTGCCAGACGACTTCACTGCTTTCAAACAAGCTACATTTGACTTCAAACTAGCCCTCAACTCCGCTAAACAGACCTATTTCACTAACCTTGTATCTTCACTATCCTACAACCCAAAAGAACTGTTCAGCACATTTAACTCCCTCCTCTGTCCACCACTGCCACCTCCAACTCCCCTCATCTCCTCTGAGGACTTTGCCACCTACTTCAAAAACAAGATCGACCAAACAAGGCAAACCCTAACTGTTCCACCACCCCAACCACTCCATATACCAGACCTCTGCCCTTCCCTAATAACCTCCCTCTCCAACATCCCTGAAGGAGAGCTTACTCGCCTCTTTTCCAAATCGCACCTCACCACCTGTGCACTTGACCCCATCCCCTCCCACTTGCTCCCCAACCTCACTAACATGCTCATTCCAGCCCTAACCCATCCCTTCAACCTATCGCTATCTTCTGGTACCTTCCCCTCTGCCTTCAAACATGCCACCATCACACCCATCCTCAAAAAAACTAACCTTGACCCAACTGCTATGCCCAGCTACCGCCCCATATCATTGCTCCCGTTTGCTTCAAAACTCCTTGATTAGCATGTCCATGCTCAAATTTCCTCCCACCTCTCATCTAACTCTCTCCTTGACAACCTCCAATCTGGCTTCCGCCCCCATCACTCCACCAAAACTGCCCTGACAAAAATTACTAATGACTTACAGCCAAGGCTAACAGACAGTTCTCCATCCTCCTCCTTCTTGACCTGTCCTCTGCTTTCGACACAGTCGATCACTGCCTACTGCTACTGATTCTTTCTTCCCTTGGCATCAAAGACCTTGCCCTGTCCTGGATTGCCTCATACCTTTCCGACCGCACATTTAGTGTTTCCCACTCCCACACTACCTCCTCATCTCGCCCTCTCTCTGTTGGAGTCCCTCAAGGCTCTGTCCTAGGGCCCCTACTTTTTTCCATCTATACCCTTGGCCTAGGGCAACTCATAAAGTCCCATGGCTTCCAGTACCACCTGTATGCGGACGACACTCAGATCTACCACTCTGGCTCAGATGTCACCTCTCTCCTGTCCAGAATCCTGGAGTGTCTGTCAGCCATTGTTAGGGCTAGCGGAACTCACCAAGGAAAATAGTTTTTATTGTTATTGGTGCGTTCGCAGCCCGGGATCCACCGTGCAGGAGATCCTGCTGCTAGACAAATGGCAGCACTATATGGCGGTATTGGCTAGCTCGGTTAACTCACAGAGCAGCCGTGAAAGCAAAGCTCTGTGCCCTGTTAACTTCACAGGAGCAAAGGCTAACTACCCAAGAGAGAGCAGTCAGTGGTCATGCATGCACACAAAACTCCTCGCCGGAGGTGCCAGCATTCTAGGGGTTTATTTCAGCTGGGTCCCTGAACACAATCACACATGACCACACTGGCGCAAAGCAAATAATTTAGAAAGACACTAGCGCATGGCCGTGAGGCCATGCGAGCCTTTTATAGCTGCAGCCCAAACAGGACCTTCCAAGAAGGACCAATGAGAAGCTGCCGCAAAGCCTGAGCACCTTCAGGACCATCCTGGAGGACCAATGGGCTTTGCTGCAGTATCCAAGCATGTGACCCTCGATCTCCAATGAGAGATCTTACCCTGGGCACGCTCAGAAGGAGAAAAGCAAAACTTAGTCCCAAAAGCGTCTGCTCGCCGCTGCCCAGCACTGATTACAATAGCAGAAGCTGGAAGAGCAGCAGTAATCCTCCTCACAGAATCAGATTGAGCGAGACGCTGAGACCGACGTCTCCGCTGAGCAGCCTCCACTGCGGCAGGAAAAGAATGGGAGACCACAGCGGAGATGGTCCGATATTCCCCCTGTGCAGAGGCGGGAACTCGACCCCTAACAGCCATATCCTCCTTCTTCACCTCTCGATTCCTAAAACTTAATGTAGACAAAACTGTACTCATCATCTTTCCCCCATCCCCCCGAGTAGGGTTGAGCGACTTTCATTTTTTTAAGATCGAGTCGGGTTTTGTGAAACCCGACTTTGTCCAGAGTCGAGTCGAGTGCAGTCGGCCGATTATCGCTAAAAGTCGGGGATCGACCGAAACGCGAAACCCAATGCAAGTCAATGGGGAAGAATAGTCGGCAGTGAGTGGAGGCCAGGAAAACACCTACAGTGCCCATTTTAATGCCAAAAACATCCATTCTTGTTTCTGAAGCTTGTCAATCTTAATTAACTTTATAATAATAGTTGGGCATAGGAAATTGGGGGTCATTTGGCAAAAGTTGTGGGGGGAGTAGGGCTGGCTCAAGTTTTTCGTGGGCCCAGGAAATGCGGACTACGTCACGGCGGTGTTGCAGGGAGAGGTAAGTATTTCAACGTTGCAAGTGCTGTGATCCTGAGCAAGCAGGGGGGGCCCACTCGTTCGCATTGGCACTGGCACAGGGCCCCTCAAAGTACGGCGGTGTGTTTGCATGGCGGGGGCGCCTCCCACCAGCAGTGACACTTTTGCGTACTCTGAGGGGCCCTGTGCCAGTGACGTCGCCAACGAGTATGCCCCCCCACCTGATGAAGGAACCTGCACTTTCATCTGCACCTTCCTCTTTGTCCCTGTGTAAGGTGGTATAACATGCGGGAAGGGGAACCTTACTTTCAGCAGGGTCAGATTCTGGCTGTGTAGAGTACAAGGGGAATGTAGTGGTCTAGGTCAATGTACCAGCAGACTCATCTAGCAGTGGCTGGGCAATGGGCAGGATGAGGAGGAAACAGATATAGGGCCAAAGAATAAAGTAGGCTAAATGCAGTTCAAAATTGGTAACAGGACTAAACAGGCGGCATTGCTTTGTTCAGTGGAGTAGCAAACCCAAGAGCAGCAGACACTGTTTCAAGGGCCTAACCACACTAGTAGGCCAAATGCAGTTTAATATCTGATAGTATAGGCCGAAAGCCAGAATGTGGAAGCTCAGCTTTGTTCAGTTGAGGACAACACCAGGCAGGGGCAGACACCTTTAGTAGGCCGGAACAGCCAATTTCATTTTTAAAAATCGTAATTTGGAACAGAAGGTTGAAGCACAGCTTTATTCAGTTGAGGACAACACCAGGCAGGGGCAGACACCTTTAGTAGGCCGGAACAGCCAATTTCATTTTTAAAAATCGTAATTTGGAACAGAAGGTTGAAGCACAGCTTTATTCAGTTGAGGACAACACCAGGCAGGGGCAGACACCTTTAGTAGGCCAGAACAGCCAATTTCATTTTTAAAAATCGTAATTTGGAACAGAAGGTTGAAGCACAGCTTTATTCAGTTGAGGACAACACCAGGCAGGGGCAGACACCTTTAGTAGGCCGGAACAGCCAATTTTTAAAAAAAACAGCAGTTAATAAGAGGCAGAAGGTAGAAGCTCAGCTTTATTCAGTTGAGGACAACACCAGGCAGGGGCAGACATCTTTAGTAGGCCGGAACAGCCAATTTCATTTTTAAAAATCGTAATTTGGAACAGAAGGTTGAAGCACAGCTTTATTCAGTTGAGGACAACACCAGGCAGGGGCAGACACCTTTAGTAGGCCGGAACAGCCAATTTCATTTTTAAAAATCGTAATTTGGAACAGAAGGTTGAAGCACAGCTTTATTCAGTTGAGGACAACACCAGGCAGGGGCAGACACCTTTAGTAGGCCGGAACAGCCAATTTTTTAAAAAAACAGCAGTTAATAAGAGGCAGAAGGTAGAAGCTCAGCTTTATTCAGTTGCAGCTTCTTGGCAATAATATAAAGAAGACGCGACAGGACAACACTCGGTGGATGCCATATCTGTGTTTTCAATGGAAAAAAACCTTTCAGTTAACTACTTGCAGGAGAAAGTTTTTGTAGCTGGTGGCCAATTTTTGTACTGTGCCAGTTTTTTGTTGTATGTGTTTTTGTTTTTAATGTTAAAATGTCTGCATTTGATATCTCTCCAGTATTTTCTTTTCTATAAGCAAAATACTGCAGTTTTACATCGGTTACATGGATACATGGGCAGCCAGCTTGGTGGTCAGTGGAGGAGTATTTAAAGTAGGGACCGCAGACAGGCTATCAAAGGCCTAAAATAACAAACAATAGGCTCATGGCAGTTTTACATCGGTTACATGGATACACGGGCAGGCAGCTTGGTGGTCAGTGGAGGAGTATTTAAAGTAGGGACCGCAGACAGGCTATCAAAGGCCTAAAATAACAAACAATAGGCTCATGGCAGTTTTACATCGGTTACATGGATACACAGGCAGCTTGGTGGTCAGTGGAGGAGTATTTAAAGTAGGGACCGCAGACAGGCTATCAAAGGCCTAAAATAACAAACAATAGGCTCATGGCAGTTTTACATCGGTTACATGGATACACGGGCAGGCAGCTTGGTGGTCAGTGAAGGAGTATTTAAAGTAGGGACCGCAGACAGGCTATCAAAGGCCTAAAATAACAAACAATAGGCTCATGGCAGTTTTACATCGGTTACATGGATACACGGGCAGGCAGCTTGGTGGTCAGTGGAGAAGTATTTAAAGTAGGGACCGCAGACAGGCTATCAAAGGCCTAAAATAACAAACAATAGGCTCATGGCAGTTTTACATCGGTTACATGGATACACAGGCAGCTTGGTGGTCAGTGGAGGAGTATTTAAAGTAGGGACCGCAGACAGGCTATCAAAGGCCTAAAATAACAAACAATAGGCTCATGGCAGTTTTACATCGGTTACATGGATACACGGGCAGGCAGCTTGGTGGTCAGTGAAGGAGTATTTAAAGTAGGGACCGCAGACAGGCTATCAAAGGCCTAAAATAACAAACAATAGGCTCATGGCAGTTTTACATCGGTTACATGGATACACGGGCAGGCAGCTTGGTGGTCAGTGGAGAAGTATTTAAAGTAGGGACCGCAGACAGGCTATCAAAGGCCTAAAATAACAAACAATAGGCTCATGGCAGTTTTACATCGGTTACATGGATACACAGGCAGCTTGGTGGTCAGTGGAGGAGTATTTAAAGTAGGGACCGCAGACAGGCTATCAAAGGCCTAAAATAACAAACAATAGGCTCATGGCAGTTTTACATCGGTTACATGGATACACAGGCAGCATTGTGGTCAGTGGAGGAGTATTTAAAGTAGGGACCGCAGACAGGCTATCAAAGGCCTAAAATAACAAACAATAGGCTCATGGCAGTTTTACATCGGTTACATGGATACACAGGCAGCTTGGTGGTCAGTGGAGGAGTATTTAAAGTAGGGACTGCAGACAGGCTATCAAAGGCCTAAAATAACAAACAATAGGCTCATGGCAGTTTTACATCGGTTACATGGATACACAGGCAGCTTGGTGGTCAGTGGAGGAGTATTTAAAGTAGGGACCGCAGACAGGCTATCAAAGGCCTAAAATAACAAACAATAGGCTCATGGCAGTTTTACATCGGTTACATGGATACACAGGCAGCATTGTGGTCAGTGGAGGAGTATTTAAAGTAGGGACCGCAGACAGGCTCTCAAAGGCCTAAAATAACAAACAATAGGCTCATGGCAGTTTTACATCGGTTACATGGATACACAGGCAGCTTGGTGGTCAGTGGAGGAGTATTTAAAGTAGGGACCGCAGACAGGCTATCAAAGGCCTAAAATAACAAACAATAGGCTCATGGCAGTTTTACATCGGTTACATGGATACACAGGCAGCTTGGTGGTCAGTGGAGGAGTATTTAAAGTAGGGACCGCAGACAGGCTATCAAAGGCCTAAAATAACAAACAATAGGCTCATGGCAGTTTTACATCGGTTACATGGATACACAGGCAGCATTGTGGTCAGTGGAGGAGTATTGCAAGGAGTGTCTGTCCCAGTACTCCCAAAATATAAATAGATGTTAATGTCTCGCAAAACAACCAAAAAAAAAAAAAGGTGGCATACTTAGGTACAGGGGTGGGCTCATCTGACATAGTAATTTGGCAGTAACTATTTAATGGTGCCAATATAGGACACAGACACAGACTACTTTAAGTTGCATCATAGATGTCTACAAATTTGTATTGTCAGTGCCAGACATTGAATGATGTCAGCGAATAGACTAAAGATTGGTGGAGCTGTGCGACATAATTTTGCACGTGGTAGAGCACAGTTTGAGCTGGGGGAGGGGGGAACTCTCTTGAGGCCGGCGGGACCGCACCAGGGCCCCTCATGTTACAACGGTGTGTCTGACGTTGGGTGCGCACCACCACCGCCAGAGACACTACATTGTACTATGAGGGACCCAGTAGCAATGCCGTCAACCAAAAGCGAGCACACCCACCTCTTCAGACAAACAGCAGTCTCACGGGTGCTTGCGCCAAGTCGCGATACCACAGCCCCGTGTGGGGAGTTTGGCCATTTAGGGAGGTGTAAACATGTCGTATGCTGTACAATCAGCTGCAGCAAATTAGACATTAGAAAAGTAATTCACAGGCAAGAGCTTTTCATAGGAAAGCTAGGTGTCGGCCGGGCAAGGTGGGGCAAAAGATTTCGAAATCCAGTTGTGGTTCATTTTAATGAATGTTAGATCGTCAACATTTTGGGTAGCCAGACGAGTCCTTTTTTCGGTTAATATTGAACCTGCAGCACTGAATACTCTTTCTGATAGGACACTTGCTGCCGGGCAAGCAAGCTCCTGCAATGCATATTCTGCCAATTCTGGCCAGGTGTCTAATTTTGATGCCCAGTAATCAAATGGGAATGACGGTTGAGGGAGAACATCGATAAGGGATGAAAAATAGTTAGTAACCATACTGGACAAATGTTGTCTCCTGTCACTTTCAATTGATGCAGCAGTACCTGTCCTGTCTGCGGTCATAGCAAAATCACTCCACAACCTGGTCAGAAAACCCCTCTGTCCAACGCCACTTCTGATGTGTGCACCCCTAACACTCCTAGTCTGCTGCCCCCTGGAGCTCGTGTGAGAACGATCACGTGCGCTGTGTGCTGGGAATGCCTGAAGCAAACGGTCAACAAGAGTTGATTGTTTGGTTGCTAATATTAGTTCCAAGTTCTCATGTGGCATAATATTTTGCAATTTGCCTTTATAGCGTGGATCAAGGAGGCAGGCCAACCAGTAATCGTCATCGTTCATCATTTTCGTAATGCATGTGTCCCTTTTTAGGATACGTAAGGCATAATCCGCCATGTGGGCCAAAGTTCCAGTTGTCAAATCTCCGGTTGTGATTGGTTGAGGGGCAGTTTCAGGCAAATCTACGTCACTTGTGTCCCTCAAAAAACCAGAACCCGGCCTTGCCACGCAACCAATTTCCAGTGCCCCCCGGGAAAGCTTCCGCATTAAAAATATACTCATCCCCATCATCCTCCTCGTCCTCCACCTCCTCTTCGCCCGCTACCTCGTCCTGTACACTGCCCTGACCAGACAATGGCTGACTGTCATCAAGGCTTTCCTCTTCCTCTGGTGCAGACGCCTGCTCCTTTATGTGCGTCAAACTTTGCATCAGCAGACGCATTAGGGGGATGCTCATGCTTATTACGGCGTTGTCTGCACTAACCAGCCGTGTGCATTCCTCAAAACACTAAAGGACTTGACACATGTCTTGTATCTTGGACCACTGCACACCTGACAACTCCATGTCTGCCATCCTACTGCCTGCCCGTGTATGTGTATCCTCCCACAAAAACATAACAGCCCGCCTCTGTTGGCACAGTCTCTGAAGCATGTGCAGTGTTGAGTTCCACCTTGTTGCAACGTCTATGATTAGGCGATGCTGGGGAAGGTTCAAAGACCGCTGATAGGTCTGCATACGGCTGGCGTGTACAGGCGAACGTCGGATATGTGAGCAAAGTCCACGCACTTTGAGGAGCAGGTCGGAGAACCCAGGATAAGTTTTCAATAAGCACTGCACCACCAGGTTTAAGGTGTGAGCCAGGCAAGGAATGTGTTTCAGTTGGGAAAGGGAGATGGCAGCCATGAAATTCCTTCCGTTATCACTCACTACCTTGCCTGCCTCAAGATCTACTGTGCCCAGCCACGACTGCGTTTCTTGTTGCAAGAACTCGGACAGAACTTCCGCGGTGTGTCTGTTGTCGCCCAAACACTTCATAGCCAATACAGCCTGCTGACGCTTGCCAGTAGCTGGCCCATAATGGGACAACTGGTGTGCAACAGTGTCATCTGCCGATGGAGTGGTTGGCCGACTGCGGTCTGTGGAAGAGCTGTAGCTTCTGCAGGAGGACGAGGAGGAGGAGGAGGAGGGGGTGCGAACGCCTACAGCCAACTGTTTCCTAGACCGTGGGCTAGGCACAACTGTCCCGAAATTGATGTCCCCTGTGGACCCTGCATCCACCACATTCACCCAGTGTGCCGTGATGGACACATAACGTCCCTGGCCATGCCTACTGGTCCATGCATCTGTAGTCAGGTGCACCTTTGTACTCACAGATTGCCTGAGTGCATGCGCTGTTTAACGTGCTGGTGCAGGGCTGGGATGGCTTTTCTTGAAAAAAAGTGTCGACTGGGTAGCTCGTATCGTGGTTCAGCGTACTCCATCAGGGCTTTGAAAGCTTCGCTTTCAACTAACCGGTAGGGCATCATCTCTAACGAGATTAGTCTAGCTATGTGGGCGTTAAAACCCTGTGTACGCGGATGCGAGGATAAGTACTTCCTTTTTCTAACCAGAGTCTCATGTAGTGTGAGCTGAACTGGAGAGATGGAGATCGTGGAACTTGCGGGTGTGCCGGTGGACCTGGCAGACTGAGAGACGGTTGGAGACGGTATTGTTTCCGCCGGTGCCCTAGATGCAATATTTCCTCCTACAAAACTGGAGATTCCCTGACCCTGACTGCTTTTGGCTGTCAAAGAAACCTGCACAGATACTGCCGGTGGTACGGAAAATGGTGGCCTTACAGTGACGGAAGGGATGTTGCGTTGCTGACTAGCTTCATTGGCCGAGGGTGCTACAACCTTAAGGGACGTTTGGTAGTTAGTCCAGGCTTGAAAATGCATGGTGGTTAAGTGTCTATGCATGCAACTAGTATTGAGACTTTTCAGATTCTGACCTCTGCTTAAGCTAGTTGAACATTTTTGACAGATGACTTTGCGCTGATCAATTGGATGTTGTTTAAAAAAATGCCAGACTGCACTCTTCCTAGCATTGGATCCCTTTTCAGGGATTGCAGACTGAGCTTTAACCGGATGGCCACGCTGTCCTCCAACAGGTTTTGGCTTTGACACGCGTTTTGGGCCAGATACGGGCCCGGCAGATGGAACCTGTTGCGATGTTGATGCCTGCTGCGGCCCCTCCTCCACCTCCGCTTCTGAACTACTGCCGCCTGCACCCTGTTCCCCCAATGGCTGCCAATCGGGGTCAACAACTGGGTCATCTATTACCTCCTCTTCGAGCTCGTGTGCAACTTCGTCTGTGTCACTGTGTCGGTCGGTGGTATAGCGTTCGTGGCGGGGCAACATAGTCTCATCAGGGTCTGATTGCGGATCAGTACCCTGAGAGGGCAATGTTGTGGTCTCAGTCAAAGGAGCAGCATAGTACTCTGGCTGTGCATCAGTGCACTCCATGTCAGAATCTACTTGTAATGGGCATGGCCTGTTAAGTGTTTCACTTTCTAAGCCAGGGACGGTATGTGTAAAGAGCTCCATGGAGTAACCCGTTGTGTCGCCTGCTGCATCCTTCTCTCTTGTTGTTGTTTTTGCTGAGGAGGACAAGGAAGCGACTTGTCCCTGACCGTGAACATCCACAAGCGACGCGCTGCTTTTACATTTACCAGTTTCAGAAGAGGAGGCAAAAGAGCTAGAGGCTGAGTCTGCAATGTAAGCCAAAACTTGCTGTTGCTGCTCCGGCTTTAAAAGCGGTTTTCCTACTCCCAGAAAAGAAAGCTTTCGAGGCCTTGTGTAGCCAGACGACGAAACAGCCTCCACAGCTCCAGACTTAGGTGGAATATTTTTATCCCCATGACCACCTGATGCTCCACTACCACTACCATCATTACCAGCTGACAATGAACGCCCACGGCCACGACCTCTTGCACCAGACTTCCTCATTGTTTGAAAAACTTAACCAAATTAACTTTATTTGTTGCTGTCAAACAACTTACACGTTGAGCTATAACTTCAGTATGATTTCAATATCCCTTAACAGGTTGGTGAGACCACAAGGAAAATCAGGCACAATGTTACACACTCTGTTTTCTGTGGCACCAAATCACAGAGATGACACACACGCAGGACTGTCACTCAAGCACAAATGTCAATATTAATCTCCCACCTATTTTTTTTTTTTTCTCAGGGAGACTTTAGAAACCAAATAAGATAAAATGTTTTTTTCAGGGAGACTTTAGAAACCAAATAATAAAATATATAAAAAAAAGGCTTTCTATGGCCCACTGAATGAGAGATGGCACACACAGGAGTGGCACACAAGCCCTGACTGAGGCCAATATTTTTCTCCCACTGATTGATGTAGTGATTTTTTTAAAGGTAGATTTTAGAACCCAAATCAAGCAAAAAATAAATAGGCTTTCTACGGCCCACTGAGTGAGAGATGGCACACACAGGAGTCAGGAGTGGCACACAAGCCCTGACTGAGGCCAATATTTTTCTCCCACTGATTGATGTAGTGATTTTTTTAAAGGTAGATTTTAGAACCCAAATCAAGCAAAAAATAAATAGGCTTTCTATGGCCCACTGAGTGAGAGATGGCACACACAGGAGTGGCACACAAGCCCTGACTGAGGCCAATATTTTTCT
Source organism: Ranitomeya variabilis (assembly GCF_051348905.1). Lineage (NCBI taxonomy): Eukaryota > Metazoa > Chordata > Amphibia > Anura > Dendrobatidae > Ranitomeya > Ranitomeya variabilis. The sequence continues at coordinate 509,771,331 of NC_135233.1, forward strand.
CCCACTGATTGATGTAGTGTTTTTTTGTTAAGGTAGATTTTCGAACCCAAATCAAGGAAAAAAATAAATAGGCTTTCTATGGCCCACTGAGTGAGAGATGGCACACACAGGAGTGGCACACAAGCCCTGACTGAGGCCAATATGTTTCTCCCACTGATTGATGTAGTGTTTTTTTTTAAGGTAGATTTTAGAACCCAAATCAAGCAAAAAAATAAATAGGCTTTCTATGGCCCACTGAGTGAGAGATGGCACACACAGGAGTCAGGAGTGGCACACAAGCCCTGACTGAGGCCAATATTTTTGTCCCACTGATTGATGTAGTGTTTTTTTGTTAAGGTAGATTTTCGAACCCAAATCAAGGAAAAAAATAAATAGGCTTTCTATGGCCCACTGAGTGAGAGATGGCACACACAGGAGTCAGGAGTGGCACACAAGCCCTGACTGAGGCCAATATTTTTCTACCACTGATTGATGTAGTGGTTTTTATTCAGGTAGATTTTAGAACCCAAATCATGGAAAAAAATAAATAGGCTTTCTATGGCCCACTGAGTGAGAGATGGCACACACAGGAGGAGTCAGGAGTGGCACACGCCCTGACTGAGGCCAATATTTTTCTACCACTGATTGATGTAGTGTTTTTTTTTCAGGTAGATTTTAGAACCCAAATCAAGCAAAAAATAAATAGGCTTTCTATGGCCCACTGAGTGAGAGATGGCACACACAGGAGTGGCACACAAGCCCTGACTGAGGCCAATATTTTTCTCCCACTGATTGATGTAGTGTTTTTTTTAAGGTAGATTTTCGAACCCAAATCAAGGAAAAAAATAAATAGGCTTTCTATGGCCCACAATTTGAGAGAGAGAGGTGGCACACCCAGGAGTCAAGACTGGCACACAAGCTGAAAGGGCAATATTAATCTCCCATTTTTTATTTATTTATTTTTTTTTCAGGGAGACTTTAGAAACCAAATAATAAAATTAAAAAAAAAAGACTTTCTATGGCCCACTGAATGAGAGATGGCACACACAGGAGTGGCACACAAGCCCTGACTGAGGCCAATATGTTTCTCCCACTGATTGATGTAGTGTTTTTTTTTTAAGGTAGATTTTAGAACCCAAATCAAGGAAAAAAATAAATAGGCTTTCTATGGCCCACTGAGTGAGAGATGGCACACACAGGAGTGGCACACAAGCCCTGACTGAGGCCAATATTTTTCTCCCACTGATTGATGTAGTGTTTTTTTTTAAGGTAGATTTTCGAACCCAAATCAAGGAAAAAAATAAATAGGCTTTCTATGGCCCACAATTTGAGAGAGAGAGGTGGCACACCCAGGAGTCAAGACTGGCACACAAGCTGAAAGGGCAATATTAATCTCCCAGTTTTTTTTTTTTGTTTTTTTTCAGGGAGACTTTAGAAACCAAATAATAAAAAAAAAAAAAAAAGGCTTTCTATGGCCCACTGAGTGAGAGATGGCACACACAGGAGTGGCACACAAGCCCTGACTGAGGCCAATATTTTTCTCCCACTGATTGATGTAGTGTTTTTTTGTTAAGGTAGATTTTAAAACCCAAATCAAGGAAAAAAATAAATAGGCTTTCTATGGCCCACTGAGTGAGAGATGGCACACACAGGGATGGCACTCTAGCAGAAATGCCAATCTTAATCTCCCACAAAAAAAAAAAAACAGGGACTGTCCTACAATTACTATCTCCCTGCAGTAATCTCAGCCAGGTATGGCAGGCAGCAATAGGAGTGGACTGATGCACAAATTAAATAAAAAGTGTGGACAAACAAAAAAGATAGCTGTGCAGAAAGGAAGGAACAAGAGGATATGTGCTTTGAAAAAAGCAGTTGGTTTCCACAGTGGCGTACACACAGCAATACAGCTATCACGGAGCCTTCTAGAGCAGCCCAATGAGCTACAGCGCTGAGAGAAAAAAAAAAAAATTTTGCTTCCACTGTCCCTGCACACCGAAGGTGGTGTTGGACAGTGGAAATCGCTACAGCACAAGTGGTTTGGTGGTTTATGGACCCTGCCTAACGCTCTCCCTGCTTGTGACGAAGCGGCAGCAACCTCTCCCTAAGCTCAGATCAGCAGCAGTGAGATGGCGGTCGGCGGGAACGCCCCTTTATAGCCCCTGTGACGCCGCAGACAGCAAGCCAATCACTGCAATGCCCTTCTCTAAGATGGTGGGGACCAGGACCTATGTCATCACGCTGCCCACACTCTGCGTTCACCTTCATTGGCTGAGAAATGGCGCTTTTCGCGTCATTGAAACGCGACTTTGGCGCGAAAGTCGCGTACCGCATGGCCGACAAGCACAGGGGTCGGATCGGGTTTCATGAGACGCCGACTTAGCCAAAAGTCGGCGACTTTTGAAAATGAACGACCCGTTTCGCTCAACCCTAGTGTTGAGCGATACCGTCCGATACTTGAAAGTATCGGTATCGGAAAGTATCGGCCGATACCGGCAAAGTATCGGATCTAATCCGATACCCGATACCAATACAAGTCAATGGGACTCAAGTATCGGACGGTATTCCTGATGGTTCCCAGGGTCTGAAGGAGAGGAAACTCTCCTTCAGGCCCTGGGGTCCATATTAATGTGTAAAATAAAGAATTAAAATAAAAAATATTGCTATACTCACCTCTCCGACGCAGCCTGGACCTCACCGAGGGAACCGGCAGCGTTCTTTGCTTAAAATGCGCGCTTTTACTTCCTTCCGTGACGTCACGGCTTGTGATTGGTCGCGTGCCGCCCATGTGACCGCGACGCGACCAATCACAGCAAGCCGTGACGTAATTTTCAGGTCCTCAATGCCTAATTCTAGGCATTCAGGAATTTAAAATTACGTTCCGGCTTGTGATTGGTCGCGTCGCGGTCACATGGGCGACGCGACCAATCACAAGCCGTGACGTAATTTTAAAAATGCGCGCATCTCCTGCCTCCCGTGACATCACGGCTTGTGATTGGTCGCGTCGCCCATGTGACCGCGACGCGACCAATCACAAGCCGGAACGTAATTTTAAATTCCTGAATGCCTAGAATTAGGCATTGAGGACCTGAAAATTACATCACGGCTTGCTGTGATTGGTCGCGTCGCGGCCACATGGGCGGCACGCGACCAATCACAAGCCGTGACGTCACGGAAGGAAGTAAAAGCGCGCATTTTAAGCAAAGAACGCTGCCGGTTCCCTCGGTGAGGTCCAGGCTGCGTCGGAGAGGTGAGTATAGCAATATTTTTTATTTTAATTCTTAATTTTACACATTAATGTTGTTTCGATATCGATACCCGATACCACAAAAGTATCGGATCTCGGTATCGGAATTCCGATACCCGCAAGTATCGGCCGATACCCGATACTTGCGGTATCGGAATGCTCAACACTACCCCCTACCTGATCTATCTATTATGGTAAACGGCATCACGTTCTCTCCCGCACCTGAAATCCGCTGCCTCGGGGTAATTCTCGACTCTGCCTTGTCCTTCAAACCGCACGTTCAAACTCTTGTCGCCTCCAACTCAAAAATATTGCCAGAATCCGTCCCTTCCTCACCTCACAATCTACTAAGACTCTTGTGCATGCTCTTATCATCTCCCTCCTCGACTACTGCAACACCCTCCTCTGAGGCCTCCCAGCTAACTCTCTTGAACCACTCCAGTCTGTCCTCAACTCTGCTGCCCGGCTAATCCACCTCTCTCCTCGCTACTCCCCTGCTTCTCCCCTTTGCAAATCCCTCCACTGGCTCCCAAATTCCCCAACGAATCCAGTTCAAACTACTAACACTGATCTACAAAGCCATCCACAACCTGTCCCCTCCCTATATCTCTGAACTAATCTCCCAACACCTTCCCTCACGTAATCTCCTATCCTCCCAAGACCTCCTACTCTCCTCCACACTTATTCGTTCCTCACATAACCGCCTCCAAGATTTCTCCCGAATATCCCCCATCCTCTGGAATTCCATGCCTCAACACGTCCGACTATCCACCACCCTTGGATCCTTCAGACGGAACCTGAAAACCCATCTCTTCAAGAAAGCCTACAGCCTGCAATAACCATTCTGCCGCCTCGCCATCGCCAGAGCAGCCGCCTCACCACCGCCAGAGCTGCTGCACCTCTGACCTTTTGTCTCTTCCCCACTATCCCATAGAATGTAAGTCCGCAAGGACAGGGTCCTCTCCCCTCTGTACCAGTCTGTCACTGTAAACTTGTTTACTGTAAACGATATTTATAACCCTGTATGTAACCCCTTTCTCATATACAGCACCATGGAATTAATGGTGCTATATAAATCAATAATAATAATGTAATATTAAAAGTTTTAACATTAATAATATTAATACATTGTTTGTATTTTATACATAGCTGATCTTACAAAGTAAACTATGTACATACAATCAGAAACAAAATAAGCAAAAACCCTGATGTAACTAAGTAAAAAAGCAAAAGTGCATTTAAATTACACAGAGTTTTTAGTAATACTGTTTTTTGATCGAAAAATAGCACAAAAGCCATCCCACCTTGCCAAGGTAACTCTGATAGGGACAGTCCTACACTGTCTAATATTAAAACCTTACCATGTGTCAATGTTGACCTCAGTGTGACTAAAGGTACCTTCACACTAAACGACTTTGCAACGATAACAATAGCGATCCGTGACGTTGCAGCTTCCTGGATAGCGATATCGTTGTGTTTGACACGCAGCAGCGATCTGGATCCTGCTGTGATATCGCTGGTCATTGCTGAAAGTCCAGAACTTTATTTGGTTGTCAGATCGGCATGTATCGTCGTGTTTGACAGCAAAAGCAACGATGCCAGCAATGTTTTACAATGGTAACCAGGGTAAATATCGGGTTACTAAGCGCAGGGCCGCGCTTAGTAACCCGATATTTACCCTGGTTACCATTGTAAATGTAAAAAAAAAACACTACATACTCACCTTCTGATGTCCGTCAGGTCCCTGGCCGTCTGCTTCCCGCACTGACTGTGAGCGCCGGCCGGCCGTAAAGCACAGCACAGCGGTGACGTCACCGCTGTGCTCTGCTTTTACTTTACAGCCGGCCGGCGCTCACAGTCAGTGCGGGAAGCAGACGGCCAGGGACCTGACGGACATCAGAAGGTGAGTATGCATTGTTTTTTTTTTTTACATTTACACTGGTAACCAGGGTAAACATCGGGTTACTAAGCGCGGCCCTGCGCTTAGTAACCCGATGTTTACCCCGGTTACCCGGGGACCGGCATCGTTGGTCGCTGGAGAGCTGTCTGTGTGACAGCTCTCCAGCGACCACACAGCGACGCTGCAGCGATCGGCATCATTGTCGATATCGCTGCAGCATCGCGTAATGTGACGGTACCTTAAGGGCAAACAAAAGGACTGGGCCCAACCGGTGAAACACCAGACTGGGGAAGCCTTACATATAGTCTCTAGCTCAGAAACAGGGAGGCCACACCCCGGCTCGCACAGAATGCAACAATACAGATAAAAAAACACAAAAATTGAGCTTAACTTGAGTTGGTACACATGCAAAGGTTAAACGCATGTTCACATTGGCCACAAAACATTAAAACCTACAAGAGAAAAAAATAAGCAAAAACCCTGATGCAACTAAGTAAAAAAGCGAAAGTGCATTTAAATAACAGTTTGTAGTAATACTGTTTTTTGATCAAAAAATAGCACAAAAGCCATCCCACCTTGTCAAGGTAACTCTGATAGGGACAGTCCTACAATGTCTAAAAATAAAACCTTACCATGTGTCAATGTTGACCTCAGTGTGAATAAGGGCAGACAAAAGGACTGGGCCCAACCAGTGAAACACCAGACTGGGGAAGCCTTATATATAGCCTCTAGCTCAGAAACAGGGAGGCCACACCCCGGCTTGCACAGAATGCCACAATACAGATAAAAAAACACAAAAATTGAGCTTAACTCAAGAGTTACCTCAAGAGAGAGGAAGGCTTCCAACCCCACCTGGCTAGGGGGATTCCGAATCACTTCAAAGCCGGCTCTACCACACCAGCACCTGTGATCCATACCCTGGACTATGGCTGCCTTACACCAGTAAAAAGGTAAAGAGACTTCAACCTTGTGTCCTCTAGTTCTTTCTGATACTATACCATCTTTATCTACTACACCAGGAAACATGGGGACCCAGCTTCACCTGTGGGAAGCCATACCATCCCTGCTGCCATAACATCACCCCAGTGGACCCCTTTAAGCAGCGTCGGTCATCCCTGACCGAATACCACAGGCGGCGTCACAAACACTCTTTCATCAAATAACCCATTTAAAGACCTTTCCTTTAATTTTGACACCCAGGGCCACTAACCGTGGGTTTCTGCCACCGTGACCACCCCTTTACTGAAGACCGGACCTGGTACCGAGTACGCCTAGGCCCGGCGCTCCATAGACCACAACTATGAGAGTCAAAATGAGATAACAAATCCAGAAAATCACTTTGTCTGATTGGGCAAGATTTATTTATTTTGCAAAATATGGCTGAAAATCAGTATTTGGTCATTAACAAAAGCTCATCTCAATATTTTGTTATATATCTTTGCTGGCAATGACACAGGTCAAACATTTTCTGTAAGTCTTCACAAGGTTGGCACACAATGTGGGTGGTATGTCGGCCCATTCCTCCATGTAGATTTCTAGAGCAGTGATGTTTTGGGCCTGTCACTGGGCAGCACAGACTTTCAGCTCCCTCCAAAGGTTTTCTATTGGGTTGTGATCTGGGGACTGGCTAAGCCACTCCAGGACCTTCATATGCTTCTTACGAAGCCTCACCTTCATTACCTTGGCTGTGTGCTTGGGATTATTATCATGCTGAAAGGCCCATCCACGTTTCATTTTCTATGCGCTTGCTGATCGAAGGAAGTTTGCATTCAAAATTTCACTATACATGGCCCCATTAATTCTTTCATATACATGGATCAGTTGTCCTGGTCCCTTTGCAGAGAATCATCCCCAGAGCATGATGTTGCCAGCCCCATGCATCACAGTAGGTATGGTGTTCTTTAGAAGCAACTCAGCATTCTGTCTCCTCCAAACATGACAAGTTTTGTTTCTACCAAACAGTTCTACTTTGGTTTCATCAGATCATATGACATTCTCCCAACACTCTTCTGGATAATCCAAATTCTCTCTAGCAAACTTCAGATGGGCCCGGACATGTACTGATTTAAGCAGGGGGACACGTCTGGCACTGCAGTATCTGAGTCCCTGGCGGCGTAGTGTGTTACTGATGGTAGCCTTTGTTAAGGTGGTACCAACTCTATGCAGGTCATTCACTAGGTCCCCCCCATGTGGTTCTGGGATTTTTGCTCACCTTGTGATAATTTTGACCCCACAGGGTGAGATCTTGCATGGAGCCCCAGATCGAGGGAGATTATCAGTGGTCTTGTGCGTCTTCCATGTTCTTATTATTGCTCCCACAGTTGATTTCATCACACCAAGCTGCTTTCCTATTGCAGATTCTGTCTTCCCAGCCTGGTGCAGGGCTACAATTTTGTTTCCGGTGTCCTTTGACAGCTCTTTGGTTTTCACCATAGTGGAGTTTGGAGTGTGACTGTTTGAGATTTTGGACAGGTGTCTTTTACACTGATAACAAGTTCAAATAGGTTTTAATCCAATAAATTAGGAGAATATCATTACCCTAAATAAATATATTTCAAGTAGGTATAGTATAAATGTCCAAAAGAAAAAAAGAAACTACTTGAAGAAATTCTCACTCCAATAATATATTAAAATCCATTAAATCTTTTATTTAAACACCAACAAGAACAGTACACAAAAAAGAAAAAAAATATAAAAACAAGAGGGGCAGGTCAGTATATAGGATTTTTTAGTAGTACAACAAGTCTCAACATTTTATAAATCCATAGCACTGGTTACTTAGAAAATTTTCATCAATAACTGAAAAGGGGAGAGGATAAACATATGGCCCTTTAATCTATTAACTTACATAAATAACATGTGTCTTTAAAAGACTACTTCACAGTTCTATTTCCAAAGACCACATAATACTCTGTTGCCAATAATTGCAAATAAGTGGCACAATTCCTCAGAAAGCCTCCTCCACCCTTGTTTCTCAAAAAAAAAAAAAAAGCACAATATATACTAACCAGTGCTCATGTTCGGTATACTGATCCTGCCACCTCACACTCCAACGTTTTTTTGTTTTTTTTTGAGAAACAAGGGTGGAGGAAGCTTTCTGAGGAATTGTGCCACTTATTTGCAATTATTGGCAAGAGGGTATTATGTGGTCTTTGGAAATAGAACTGTGAAGTAGTCTTTTAAAGACACATGTTATTTATGTAAGTTAATAGATTAAAGGGCCATATGTTTATCCTCTCCCCTTTTCAGTTATTGATGAAAATTTTCTAAGTAACCAGTGCTGTGGATTTATAAAATGTTGAGACTTCTTGTACTACTAAAAAATCTTATATACTGACCTGCCCCTCTTGTTTTTATATATATTTTTTTTGTGTACCGTTCTTGTTGGTGTTTAAATAAAAGATTTAATGGATCTTAATATATTATTGGAGTGAGAATTTCTTCAAGTAGATTCTTTTTTTCTTTTGGAAGTTAAAATAGGTGCCTGTCACGCCGTAAGCGGCGATAAGAGGCAGGACGGCGTACTGGGACCCTCACCTGTCCCTGACACTATAAAGGGGCCCTGACTTGCCCTTATCTCAGGGGTACATATAATGGTTAGGAGACCTGAGCCGCCAGCGTATCCCTGTCTCCTGTGTATCAGTGACCCCCTCTCCCTCAGGAAGGACTGCACAAAAATAGCAAAACAACAGATAGACAGGGAATACAGACAAGGTAACATAAATAGCAAACACCCTAAAAGCACTCACAACCACAGAGGTAACACTGAGTAGGAAAAAGGAGAGCAACAACAAAGGAGAGAAAACAGGTTTAACATGCAACCAAATAAGCAGACAACAATCACAGTAGATAAACCTCTAAGCTCCTAACACCACGCTTCTTCACACTCCAAGCCAGGCAGATGAACTGATCACCAACAACAGTTGTAGTCAAAGCTGGGTCTATATAGAGGATGAGATTACAAAATCCAATTCAGCTGAGAGACCAAGCTCTCAGCAACTTCATCAACAAGGTTAACTCCTGCACTGCTGGCACAAGGCAGCCGGTCAGAATTCAGGAGAAGAGCTTCTGTTCACTGTGTGGGAACGATGCCCAGAGCGCTGCAGTTCTCTGAAACCTCTCAGTCGCGGTAGCCCCATGACAGTACTCCCCTTCTACAAGGGACCTCCAGAACCTCAGGACCAGGTTTCTCAGGATGGGCTGTATGAAATGCCCGAACCAACCTAACCGCATCAACATCGGCAGCAGGTACCCATGTCCTCTCCTCAGGACCATACCCTCTCCAGTGCACCAGATACTGTAGAGACGGACAAACTAAATGAGAATCCATGACCCTGGCAATCTGGAACTCGAGATTTCCATCAACAAGGACCGGAGAGGGAGATGAAGGTGACGGATTGGATGACGCCACAAACTTCTTGAGTAAGGAGCGATGAAAAACATTATGGATCTTAAATGACTGAGGCAAAACCAGCCGAAGAGCAACAGAATTCATGACGGCCACAATCCTATAAGGGCCAATAAACCTAGGGCCCAATTTCCACGAGGGAACTCTCAGCTTAATATTTTTTGAGGACAACCAAACCTAATCACCCACACACAGGTCCGGACCTTCCACACATAACCGATCAGCTGCATTCTTATATCTGGAACCCATCCACTTTAATTTATCAAGAACCCCTTGCCATACGGACGTGATGGATGAAGAAAACCTCTCCTCTTCAGGAACACCTGAGGAATCCCTCCTATTAATTGAACTAAATTGAGGATGAAAACCATATGCCCCAAAAAACGGGGACTTACCAGTAGACTCATGAGTACGGTTGTTCACTGCAAATTCTGCTAACGGTAAGTACTTAACCCAGTCCTCCTGATTCTCTGAAATGAAACACCTGAGATAAGTTTCAAGATTTTGATTTACGCGTTCTGTCTGACCATTGGATTGAGGACGAAAAGCTGAAGAAAATGACAAATGAGTCCCCAGCTGGCTGCAGAAAGCCCTCCAAAACTTGGAAATAAACTGCACTTCCCGGTCTGAGACAATATCTTAAGGAATACCATGCAGTTTCACAACCTCCTTGACAAAGACCTGTGCCAGAGTCTTAGCATTTGGTAACGCGGGAAGCGCAATGAAATGAGACATCTTGCTAAATCTGTCAACTATGACTAAAATAACTGTATTACCCTCCGAAACCGGTAAGTCAGTGATGAAATCTATTGACAAATGAGTCCAACGTCTATTGGGAATCTCCAAAGGTTGGAGAGACACAGAAGGGCGAGAACGAGAGGTCTTGGAACGCGCACACACACTGCAGGCAGCGACATATTCCTGTACATCCTGTTTTACCCCAGACCACCAAAAACACAGAGAAAGAAGGTCCTTGGTAACCTTACTTCCAGAGTGTCCGGCCAAAACCAAGTCATGATGCTCATTTATGACCCTGAGACGGAGATTAGCAGGAACAAAAAGTTTACCTAAAGGACAGGCTGCTGGGGCGTCCCCCTGTGCCTATATCACCTCTCTCTCAAGATCACAATTAATTGTGGTGACTACTACACCCTTCTGCAGTATAGAACCTGGCTCACAATTATCCCCACCCCTCGGGAAACAACGGGATAACGCGTCAGCCTTGACATTCTTGCTTCCTGGCCTGTACGTAATGTAGAAATTGAACCTGGCAAAGAACAGAGACCACCTTGCTTGCCTAGGTGTAAGACGCTTCGCAGATTCTAAATACAACAGATTTTTGTGATCTGTGATCACCATGACAGGTTGAAGTGCTCCCTCCAAAAAATGGCGCCATTATTCAAATGCCTATTTAATTGCTAACAGCTCCCTGTTACCAATATCATAATTCTTCTCCGTAGGAGATAATTTTTTTGAGAAAATTGCACATGGATGCCACTTACTCAGAGAAATCCCCTGTGGTAATACAGCTCCCACCCCTACCTCAGAGGCATTCACCTCTACCACAAATGGCTGAGTGATGTCAGGCTGTATTAATATGGGTGCAATGGAAAAACACTTTTTCAAAGTTTCAAAAGCCTTGCAGGCCGCACTGGACCATACAGAGAAGTCTGTGCCTCTTTTGGTCATGTCTTTTAATGGTTTGGCTACCACTGAAAAGTCTTTAATAAATTTGCGATAGAAGTTTGCAAAATCTAAAAACCTCTGTAAGGCCTTAAGGTCCTCAGGACGATCCCACTCCAAGACCACCCTGACCTTAGCCGGATCCATACGAAATCCTGTGGAGGACAAAAAATAACCCAAGAATGGAATCTCTTTGACTGCGAACATGCATTTCCCAAGTTTGGCAAATAATTTATTGTCCCTTTGTACCTGGAGGACCTGCCTAACATGAACCTGATGAGACTCGAGGTCAGGAGAATAAATTAAGATGTCATCGAGATATACCACCACAAACCTACCAATCAAGTGACTAAGTATATCGTTGACAAAGTGTTGAAACACGGCAGGGGCATTACATAACCCAAAAAGCATAACCAAGTTCTCGTAGTGTCCCTCTGGAGTATTAAATGCCGTCTTCCATTCATCCCCCTCCCTCATGCGAATGAGATTATATGCCCCCCTGAGATCCAATTTGGAGAACCACTTAGCCCCCACAATTTGAATAAAGAGATCCGGAATAAGAGGGAGCGGAAAAGAATCCCGGACCATAATTTGATTTAATTCACGGAAATCTAGGCATGGGCGTAAACCACCATCTTTCTTCTTTACAAAGAAGAACCCAGCTGCAATGGGAGATGACGAGGGTCTGATATGACCCTTGGCCAGACTCTCCGTGATATAATCCTTCATGGCTTGTCTCTCAGGGGCAGAGATGTTGTATAGCCTACTCTTAGGAAGCTTAGCTCCAGGAACGAGACTTATGGCACAATCATAAGAACAGTGTGGAGGTAGCTCCTGACTTCCCTCCTCAGAGAATACATCCTCAAAATCTGAGATGAACTCTGGCAGAACCTGAGAAGCCACCCCGGCCAGCCGGGTGCCCAGGCAATGTTCCTGGCAAAACTCACTCCATCTAGTAACCTCTCGAGTCTGCCAGTCTAGCACCGGATTGTGTAGAAGGGCCATGGTAAACCGAGAACTATAGGCGATGGTAATCCCCCAACACATAACAATCTATTGACTCGGAGTGCAATGCCCCTATTTGCAGACTCACCCCCTCGGACAATCTGGGTGAAAGTCCTTTGGCTCGAAGGTACAGTCAATCGAATTATGGGTATGGGTCTAGGCAACTCCTTAGTTTTAAGCCCCTGGGCCTGAATGAACCCAGCATCGATTAAATTAAACCCTGCCCCAGAGTCTAAGAAGGCAGAAACTATGAGCTTATTTTCACCAAGACGAATCTCGGCTGGTAAGAAAAATTGTGACTTACCTATGGAGGAAACATCCGAGTTGCCAACCTCCCCACAACCCGGGCTCACTAGTTTTCCGGCGGTTGTTTTCTAGAAGGACACACACGAAGGACACGCATAATAATCTTTTCTGCCACAGAAAAAACATACACCTCCCTTGCGCCGTACTACTGCTGCCCCCTTAGAACGAGTTGCGCCACCTAACTGAATAGGTTCCCCTAGAGACTCAGGTTCTGGTAACTCCAAATTCGAGTCACCCTTAAAAAGCAGCATCTCCTTAAGTCTCTGGCGCAGGCAGTGGTCTACACGAATCGCTAGAGACATAGCAGCCTCCAGAGTGGCTGGTCTCTCCTGTAGGGCGAAGGCATTTTTTATCTTATCAGATAGTCCCTGATAAAATTGACTGTGAAGTGCGGGATCATTCCACATTGTACCCGTAGCCCATCTCCGAAACTCAGAGCAGTAATCCTCCACTGGTCGGTCTCCCTGCCGGAGGTGACGTATTGTGGACTCAGCGAGGGAGATGCGGTCAGGATCATCATACACGTGACCCAAGGCTTGAAAAAACTCCTCAACAGTCCATAACGGCAAAGCGTCAGCGGGAAGTGAAAAAGACCAGGCCTGGGGATCACCTTGTAAGAGCGAGATTACAACCCCGACCCTCTGCTCCTCAGAACCTGAAGTGTGGGGATCCCTGAATGTAACAAACTTGTCACGCCCCCCAGAGAACCTGTCAGGTAATGCAATCTTAGGCTCCAGTGAAGCTGGTGGAGGTGAAGCAACCCCTGCAGTGGCCATTGGAGTGTGCTGTACAACCGCCGAGAGGAGGTTAGCCACCTCTAGACTGAGTTGCTGCAATTGTCCAACCAAAGCAGCAATGGGATCCATATTGGACCGAGAAAAATCTTTAAGGTCAGTTATACTGTCACGCCATAAGCGGCGATAAGAGGCCGGACGGCGTACTGTCCCTGACACTATAAAGGGGCCCTGACTTGCCCTTATCTCAGGGGTACCTATAATGGTTAGGAGACCTGAGCCACCAGCGTATCCATGTCTCCTGTGTAGACCCTATCAGTGACCCCCTCTCCACCAGGAAAGTGGACTGCACAAAAATAGCAAAACGACAAATAGACAGGGAATACAGACAAGGTAACTTAAATAGCAAACACCCCGAAAACACTCACAACCACAGAGGAAACACTGAGTAGGAAAAAGGACAGCAACAACAAAGGAGAGAAAACAGGTTTAACATGCAACCAAATAAGCAGACAACAATCACAGTAGATAAACCCCCAAGCTCCTAACACCACGCTCCTTCACACTCCAAGCCAGGCAGCTGAACTGATCACTGACAACAGTTGTAGTCAAAGCTGGGTCTATATAGAGGATGAGATTACAAAATCCAATTCAGCTGAGAGACCAAGCTCTCAGCAACTTCATCAACAAGGTTAACTCCTGCACTGCTGGCACAAGGCAGCCGGTCAGAATTCAGGACGAGAGCTTCTGTTCACTGTATGTGAATGAGGCCCAGAGCGCTGCGGTTCTCTAAAACCTCTCAGTCGCGGTAGCCCCGTGACAGTGCCATTACTACGGGTAATGAGTGGAGGACAGAGGAGCTCCTTAAAGAAGAAGTTACAGGTCTGTGAGAGCCAGAAATCTTGCATGTTTTTAGGTGACTAAATACTTATTTTCCACCATAATTTGATAAATAAATCTTGCCAAATCAGACAAGGTGATTTTCTGGATTTGTTTTCTCATTTTGACTCTGATAGTTGTGGTCTACCTACAATATCAATTACAGGCCTCTCTCATCTTTTTAAGTGGAAGAACTTGCAATTGGTGGCTGACAAAATACTTTTTTCCCCTCTGTACATCTCAGGGATAACTATTTATCTATCTACATCTTTGCACATCTTTGACACCTAAGAATCAGTAATTCAATTCTGCATTCTATTTCAGTACATGTCACACGCACTGCACACATAGTTCACAAGGATGGTACAAGTGCACAAGAATGGTACACACGGATGGCACACCGATGGTACACATGGACAGTCAACAGAAAACCACATGGACAGTAAAAACTGACCTCAAGCATATATATTTTTAAGCAGACGTGTGAAGGTGCCTATGGCCGGAGTCACACACAATGTATAAAAATACGGTCCGTTTTTGATGATACGCAGAAAATTTCCTGAACAGTGATCCGTATTCAATGCGAGGATGTGATTTTTTCTCCAAAAATTATCCGTGTGTCATCCGTATGGCATCCGTATGGCATCCGTATGGCATCCGTACGGCGAGATTTTCTCCCCGGCTTGCAAAATGGACATAGAAAGAATCAATGGCCTCAAATATTCGTAAAAACATATATGCAGTCTATATATATATATATATATATATATATATATATACACTCACCGGCCACTTTATTAGGTACACCATGCTAGTAACGGGTTGGACCCCCTTTTGCCTTCAGAACTGCCTCAATTCTTCGTGGCATAGATTCAACAAGGTGCTGGAAGCATTCCTCAGATATTTTGGTCCATATTGACATGATGGCATCACACAGTTGCCGCAGATTTGTCGGCTGCACATCCCAAAGATGCTCCATACAAGGCAGGATGGATCCATGCTTTCATGTTGTTTACGCCAAATTCTGACCCTACCATCCGAATGTCGCAGCAGAAATCGAGACTCATCAGACCAAGCAATGTTTTTCCAATCTTCTACTGTCCAATTTCGATGAGCTTGTACAAATTGTAGCCTCAGTTTCCTGTTCTTAGCTGAAAGGAGTGGTACCCGGTGTGGTCTTCTGCTGCTGTAGCCCATCTGCCTCAAAGTTCGACGCACTGTGCGTTCAGAGATGCTCTTAGGCCTACCTTGGTTGTAACGGGTGGCGATTTGAGTCACTGTTGCCTTTCTATCAGCTCGAACCAGTCTGCCCATTCTCCTCTGACCTCTGGCATCAACAAGGCATTTCCGCCCACAGAACTGCCGCTCACTGGATTTTTTTTCTTTTTCGGACCATTCTCTGTAAACCCTAGAGATGGTTGTGCGTGAAAATCCCAGTAGATCAGCAGTTTCTGAAATACTCAGACCAGCCCTTCTGGCACCAACAACCATGCCACGTTCAAAGGCACTCAAATCACCTTTCTTCCCCATACTGATGCTCGGTTTGAACTGCAGGAGATTGTCTTGACCATGTCTACATGCCTAAATGCACTGAGTTGCCGCCATGTGATTGGCTGATTAGAAATTAAGTGTTAACAAGAAGTTGGACAGGTGTACCTAATAAAGTGGCCGGTGAGTGTATATATATATATATATATATATATATATATATATATATATATATATATATATTATATATATATGTCATTGAGATGCATATATATACATATATTTATATTTCATAGAGTCATAGAGCGCTAGATAGCAGAAAAGCCGCTAATTCAATTGCAGGCTTTTGCTATCTCCTTCCCAAATCCGACAGGATATGAGACATGGTTTACATACAGTAAACCATTTCATATCCCTTATTTTTTTTTGCATATTCCTCACTACTAATGTAAGAAGTGTCTGTGTGCAAAATTTGGGGGCTCTAGCTGTTAAAATAAAGGGTTAAATCACGGAAAAAACTGGCGTGGGCTCCCGCACAATTTTCTCCACCAGAGTGGGAATTCCAGTGACTGAGGGCAGATATGAACAGCCTAGAGAGGGCCCATGGTTATTGCCCCCCCCGGCTAAAAACATGTGCCCCCAGCCACCCCAGAAAAGGCACATCTGTAAGATGGGCCTATTCTGGCACGTAGCCTCTCTCTTCCCACTCCCGAGTAGCGGTGGGATATGGGGTAATAAAGGATTAATGTCACCTTGCTATTGTAAGGTGACATTAAGCCAGGTTAATAATGGAGAGGTGTCAATAAGACACCTCTCCATTATTAATCCAATATTAATAAAGGGTTAAAAAAACACACACACATTAGGAAAAAGTATTTTATTGAAATAAAGACACATGGTGTTGTAATAGTTTATTAAACGCTCTATCCAATTGTAGACCCTTGTCACCTGAAACAAAGTTAAAATAAAAAAAACAACAATATCCCATACCTCTCCGGCATTACAGTCAAGTCCCATGCTGTAAATCCATCAGAAGAGATTAAATAATTTTACAAGCAGGAGCCTGCTAATGCTAATTTTATCTGTTCTATTCTAACCTGTCAGTGTGATTTTACTGTACACCACACTGAATTGCCAGCTTTTCTACAGAGCACCGCTGCGTTTTTCTCACCAGTCACACTGATGGTCCGTGATTAATCTGATTTTTTCTCGCACCCAGAGACTTGCATTGTCAATTCTCGGCCGAGATACTCTGACAATCGCAGCATGCTGTGATTTCACTCGGATCCTGATTACGGCCGAGAAAAAAATGGATAATAGGAGCTGCCCCATAGATTAACATTGGGCCGAGTGCTATGCGATTTTTTATCGCATTGCACTCGTCCGTATTAAGGTCTAGTGTGACTCCGGCCTAAGGGGGATAGTTTAGTAGAGAAAACCCTTTCAAAAAAGCAGTGGTTATTAGCAGATCTCTGCTGCATTGGCTTCTATCATCTACCACAACTCAGCAATCAGTTGCTATTTCTGTGGTAGTATTTATATTTGAATGTAGCATTACCTGACTGCTCAATGATCAAAACCCAGCGATCGGAGCTCATAGCAAGTGAGCATTTCTGCTACGTAGAGCAAGGTTGAAGCCTTGCTCTTTGTAGCGCAGGAGATCAGATGATCTCAGCTTCTAGCCTCCCATGGAGACTATTGAAGCAAGTGTAAAGTAAAAAAAATGTTATTCAAAATAGTACAAAAATGAAAAAATATATAAAAGTTCAAATCGCCCCCCCCCCCAATTCGCCTTATTCAAAATAAAACAATTTAAAAAAAATAGCAAAAAAACATATTTGGTACTGCAGCTTTCAGAATCGCCCGATCTATCAAGATATAAAAAGAATTAATTTGATTGGTAAACAGCGTAGCAAAAAAAAAAAGTAAAAACGTCAGAATTACATTCTTTTGGTCACCACACCATTGCATTAAAATGTAATAACAAGCGATCAAAAGATCGTATCTACACTAAAATGGTAACAATAAAAACATCAGCTCGTTGCACAAAAAATATAAAATAAGCCCTCACCCGGCCCCAGATCACGAAAAATGGAGACGCTGCGAGACTTGAATAATGACTCAATTTTTTTTAGCAAACTTTAGATTTTTAGTCACCACTTAAAGGGAACCTGTCACGCCCAAAATTGATGATGAGGTAAGCCCACCATCATCAGGGGCTTATCTACAGCATTCTGTAATGCCCCCCGATGTTACCTGAAAGAGGAGAAAAAGATGTTAGATTATGCTCACCCAGGGGCGGTGCCGCTGTGGTCCGGTCCAATGGGTGTCTCAGGTCCGCTCCAGCGCCTCCTATCTTCATTCCATGATGTCCTCTTCTGGTCTTCATGCCGCGGCTCCTGCACAGGCGTACTTTGTCTGCCCTGTTGAGGGCAGAGCAAAGTACTGTAGTGCGCAGGCGCCGGGCCTCTCTGACCTTTCCGGCGCCTGCTCACTGCAGTACTTTGCTCTGCCCTCAACAGGGCAGACAAACTATGCCTGCGCCAGAGCCGCGGCGTGAAGACCAGAAGAGGACGTCATGGAATGAAGATAGGAGGCGCCGGAGCAGACCTGAGACGCCCATCGGAGCGGGACCGCCCCAGGGTGAGTATAATCTAATGTCTTTTTCTCCTCTTTCAGGTAACATTGGCGGCTTATCTACAGCATTACAGAATGCTGTAGATAAGCCCCTGATGACGGTGAGCTTACCTCACCATCGATTTTGGGGGTGACAGGTTCCCTTTAAAGAAAAAAACAACCTATAGATGTTTGGTGTCTATGAACTAATAATGACCTGAAGATTCATAATGGCAGGTCAGTTTTAGCATTTGGTGAACATGGTAAAAAAAAAAAAAAAAAACAGTTGTGGAATTGCACTTTTTTTTGCAATATCACCGCACACTAATTTTTTTTTCCATTTTCCAGTGCAAGATATGTTAAAACCAATGGTGTAGTTCAAAAGTACTACTTGTCTTGCAATAAATAAGCCCTCAGTTGGCCATATTGACAGCAAAGTAAAAAAGTTATGGCTCTAGGGAAGCAAAGGAGCAAAAAACGGAAACACAAAAATGAAAAATGGGCTGCGGCATGAAGGGGTTAACTGCAGTAAGCACCAATAACTCTGGGAACATTTTGATAATACAGTACACATGCAGTTGTAATCCATCAGTATACTGTCGACTACCATATAGTCTATGTATGGGATTTGCCTACAGACACATTGGACATTAAAATTGTTCCCACCTGGATGTTCCTGGAAGACAAAACCAATCTTATCATTGAGAAATTGTTATATTAGGCCGGTTTCACATATCAGTGCCTCCGGTATGTGTAGTGACAGTTTTCTCATGTACCGGAGACACTGACACACGTAGACCCATTCAAATGAATGTTCTATGCACATGTCAGTGTGTTTTGACTGACCGTGTGTCTGTGTGGACTCAGACATGTCCGTTTTTACCCGACTGCCAAATGTCCCGCACATGTGCACACGGAGAACAGTGTACACTGTCCTCCATGTGCACGGACGGCCATGGGGGAAGCAGCGCCACTGCAAGCGCTGTTCCTGTGTGTAGAGCTGCACGCGGCTTTCATCCATTGTCCCTTGCTCTGCCGGCAGCAGTGTGAGCAGGGGACAATGAATGAATGAAAAACACAATGTGGGGTTCCCCCTAGCTTATCAACCAACCAAACAAAACTCACAGGTGTGGGCTGCTATTCTCAGGCTGGTAAGGGGCCATGGATATGGGCCCCCAGCCTAAAAACAGCAGCCCACAGCTGCCCAGAAAAGGCGCATCTATTAGATGCTTCAATTCTGGTGCATTGCCCAGTTCTTCCCACTTGCCCTGTAGCAGTGGCAAGTGGGGTAATGAGGGGTTAATGTCACCTTCCTATTGTAAGGTGACATTAAGCCGGCTTAGTAATGGAGAGGTGTCAATACGACACATATCCATTACTAATCCTATAGTTGTTAAAGGGTTAATAAAACACCACACAGTAAGAAAAAAGTCTTTTAATGAAATCAAGCAATAAACACAGTTTTTCAATCTTTATTAGCCGACCATTCCAAGCGAAGCCCTCGATCTCCTTAAAAAAATGTCAAAATAAAAAGCCAATAATATACCATAACTGTCCGACGTACAGTCAGTCTCACACAGTAATCCATATCTAGGGGAATCTACAGTTTACAACTGGGAGCGCTGCTAATGTGACCGCTCCGGCTGTAAACTACTGGGGAATGAATGAGAAGCAGTGATTGTAAACTTAGTGAGAGTCACTGTTAGTTACTGAGCCTGCGCCTGCTGCTTCTCATACAGTACATTCCCCAGTAGTTTACAGCTGGGAGCAGTCGCATTAGCACCACTCCCGGTTGTAAACTGTACATTCTCCTAGATACAGATTACTGCGTGGGACTGACTGTACGTCGGACAGGTATGGAATCTGAAAAAAAGAAATGTACTCAAGAACAAAAATATAAAAAGATATAATTTTTATTAAGTAGAAGACCACATACAAATCACATAAAAAAGACAAGGTTTAAAAGAGTGGGAAACCACAAAATGGCAACATTTACCCCCTATAAAGCCATAAGGAGGCTGCACATGATAAATCCATCTAATAATGGCCCTCTATTCCCAATGAGTGGTGGCACCATGCAGTCATGGTGTCCCTCCAGAGAACATAAGAGTATGTGTCCACGTTCAGGATTGCATCAGGATTTGGTCAGGATTTTTCATCAGTATTTGTAAGCCAAAACCAGGAGTGGAACATTAGAGGAAAAGTTTAACAGAAACATATGCTCCACTTCTGCATTTATCACCCACTCCTGGTTTTGGCTTACAAATACTGATGAAAAATCCTGACCAAATCCTGATGCAATCCTGAACGTGGACATTTACCCTAAGAATAAGCTCTACAAACTAAGCAAAAAAAGTGCAAAAAATACTACCTCCTAGTGGGTGATGGTGCCAGCCCCAACGCACGTTTTAGCATCCACCTTCATCCGGACAGGTATGGGTATATAGTTGGTTTTTTATGTTGACATTTTTTGTGGAAGATCGAGGGCGTTGCTTGGAATGGCAGACTAATAAAGATGGCAAAACTTTGTTGTGTATTATTTAATTAAAAGACTTTTTTTTACTGTGTGGTATTTTATTAACCCTTTAACAACTACAGTATTACTAATGGACAGGTGTTTTATTGACACCTCTCGATTACTAAGCCGGTTTAATGTCACCTTACAATAGGAAGGTGACAGTAACCCCTCATTATCCCACTTGCCACCCCTACAGGGCAAGTAGGAACAATAACAGCCCGCACCTGTGAGTTTTGCCAGGTTGGTTTAAAAATATAGGGGGGATTCCACATTATTTTTTTCTTTCATTTGTTCTCCCCTGCTCACCGGCTGAGCAGGGGAGAATGGATGACTGCTGACTTCTTAAGCACCACATGCAGGGGAATAGCGCTTACTGTAGTACTACTTCCACCGCGGCCGCCTGTGTGGTACTGATGTGGCACACGGGCAAACCACAGTTGCCACACATGTGCCGCACGTAGTACACACACGGACATGGATAACTCCGGTACTGTGTTTACTGGTACCGGAAATATTAGGATGTGTGAAACTGGTCTTAAGTAGTAACTTGCATCAGAGAAGCAATTATTATAAATTATGTTAAAAACTTGTGCATTGAAAGGGAAGTCTTTTTAGGACAATAAACTTTAGCCAGAGCAGAAATCATTTGCAGACAGCCCCTCTGGAGGATGAGGCACATCTTTTTAATACTTGGACAGTCCATTGATATCAATGAGAATTGTACAATCCATCATTTTTCCTGTGGTGGCGCTGCAGGAAAAATTGAACAATTATTCACGGAGAATCCTTTTCAGCTATTTGCAAAGTTCATTAAAACAAATGTATTGCTTGAAGCCACTTGGGGAAATTATGCTTTACAGAAGTTGTCCTGAAATGTTTTTTAAACCATCCAAAATGCTGTAAAATAATAAAATTAAGTGTTGTATACTCATCCCACACATCACTCACTGGTTCTCTTCCAGGACTGATGGGTTTCTCCGCAAATCTCAGTACTTCTTGTTTGGTCCAGAGAGACATGTGAATATTACAGCCCATCACTAGCTACAGCTGTGATCAGTATAGCATATGCCAATCCAGACCGGACAGGAATTATATGGAGGAGTAAATAGAGTATATAATGATTTATTTTATTATGTCGTAGCATTCTGCATAACTGCTAAAAAAAATTTATGGGATGACAGCCTATTTAAGATTTTAACATTTCTGGCATATTCTTAGCATAGACTATCAATCTGTGAACAGAAGTAATATAATCTAACCCTCAGTAGCTCCACCAATCACAAGACTTGTAGTGGTTTAATACATTTTTCTAGACCTAAAGATTAATCTAAACTAACCTACCGGACAGATCATACTCAGGTCTGTCTTAATATAAAAATACAAATTTTATTGTTAAAATACAATCAATTCAGGAATGGGGGAATAGTCGCACAAAATATGTCACACTTAGTATAATGCAAAGATTGGCCATGCAAGGACCTGAAACCGTGACTCAGAGCTATCAATAATTATCCCACCATGTATCACATATAGACAATGTGTCATACAAAATGCATTATATCATCTATCACCTCCATCATAACCCCTACAACCCACCAGACCACAATAACTCCTTAATCTAAACCATATTGGAGGACCAAAGTGCACAAGATATAGTAAACAACAATCATTACCGGCGGTTCAGGGTGTAGAGCATGGATCAGTCCAAGTGCGTCCGCCCGACGTGCGTTTCGGACCTTCCTTCTTCGGGGGGCCTGCATACCACTAGTGTGGGTCTTATTTATATTCATACCGCCACTATTGCGGCTTGGGTTGGCGTCACCACATGACTACAAATGACGCTCCCAGCCAGGAATGACATCTCCATGCCAACCGCAATGCTGGGTGTCGTCGGCGTCACGTGACGGCAGATCCTGGTTGGACACCGCCATCCACGATAAGACGCCGAGGGCCACCTGGGGCAGCGGAGGCAGGGAAGAAGTGAGTGTACAGGTCGGAACATAATGTCACAGTACAGGCAATAGAATATGGTCATCACCAGCTATATATTATAAGCCAATAAACTAATAAATGTGATGTAATACACATGACATTACAAACAATGTTATCATCTGATGCTTGGTACAGTCATAGTTTATCCGTTAGGTCCAACACTCCATTAGAACATATGTTATAATTCATTCTCCATCACATTCATGCTTTCAAATGGCTGGACATATCTTGGAACCATGAGATAGGATGGCAGTTGGCGCTTGATGATCAAACCGCATTAGGGCGAAATGACATACTGCAATTTTAATATATAGTAAATAGCTACATCTGTCGATAAAAAACAAACAATAAAACATTAAAAACATATACATATACCAGGTGACATTTCAATGTGCAACAAAGGCCCTGATCACAGGTTGCAGATAGACGGACAGGACACTGATCATAGAAATGGGGCAAAGCTCATATTTTCCTTGAGTCCAGATGGATGGACCATGTGAAAGGTCCAAATCCACCTGGACTCCATCTGTGCTAGTCTTTTTGAGGTTCCACCACCACGAATACCAACCTCCAATTTATCAATACCACGGACCCTGAGGAGACTTCCATCACAGTTGTGATAATCTTTAAAGTGGCGTGAGAGGGTCATCAACATGGATGCATCAACCTGGGTCACTGCAGCTGCAATACCACGGACGTGCTCTCTAATACGTACTTTCAGCTGTCGTGTGGTCAAACCCACATAAATTTTATTGCACAGACATACAGCATAATAGATAACATTTTTATCCGTGCACGAAATCCTCTTCCTAATCACAAACTGTTGAGAGCCGCTTAAGTCCGTAAAGGTATTGCAGCGGTCAACATTAGGACACGCCACACAGCGACCACAGTATTACTAGATTTCAAAAGAGGGGAAGAAAGCCAATGTGGAGAAAAGAGATGTCAATCACATCAATTTTTTTTTATAAAGGAAGGCCAGAGCCACCATCCTAGCCCACATTACAGAGGCTAGAGGGCCCCTTCCCTAAAGTTGTATTTGGTGTCAATCAATGCTACATATAGCCCCCCCTCCCCACATTCATATCTAACAATGTTCTTACAAAAAGAGGGCAAGATGACATTGTTAGATATGAATGTGGGGGGGCTTTTATACCGTTCCACGTTTGGTAAAATTGATAAAGCAGTTTTATTCTTCGGGTCAGTACGATTACAGCGATACCTCATGTATATCATTTTTTTTTAATGTTTTGGCGCTTTTATACGATAAAAGCTATTTTATATAAAAAATAGTTATTTTTGCATCGCTTTATTCTGAGGACTATAACTTTTTTATTTTTTCGCTGATGACGCTGTATGGCTACTCGTTGTTTGCGGGACAAGATGACATTTTCAGCGGTACCATGGTTATTTATATCCGTCTTTTTGGTCGCGTGTTACTGCACTTTTTGTTCAGCGGTATGATAATAAAGCATTGCTTTTTGCCTCATTTATTTTTTTTTTACGGTGATCACTGAAGGGGTTAACTAGTGGGACAGTTTTATAGGTTAGGTCATTAAGGATGCAGCAATACTAAATATGTGTACTTTTATTGTTGTTTCTTTTTTTAGTTAGACAAAGAAATGTATTTATTAGAACAATATATATATTTTTTTTTTCATTATTTAGGAATTTTTTATTTTTTTTACACATGTAAATATTTTTTTCTTTAACTTTTTTACTTTGTCCCAGGGTGGGACATCATGCTATAGTGTCAGATCGCTGATCTGACACTTTGAAGTGCACTGTGTCAGATCAGCGATCTGACAGGCAGTGCTCCAGGCTTGCCGATGCCTGCTCTGAGCAGGCGCTTGCAAGCCACCTCCCAGCAGGACCCGGAAGGAGCCCCGTGGCCATTTTGGATTTGGCAGGAGACCCTCGGAGCAACACGATCACATTGCATTGCTCCGAGGGTCTCAGGTTAGCACGCATGGAGCCCCCTCCCTGCGCGATGCTTCCCTATGCCACCGGAACGCTGCGATCATGTTTGATCGCAGTGTTCCTGGACTTAATGTGTCGGGAGTGGTCCATGACCGCTCCTGTCACATAGTGCCAGATATCAGCTGTAATAATCAGCTGACACTAGGCGGCGATCGACCGCGCTCCCCCCGTGAGCGTGGCCAATTGCCTATGACGTACTATTCCATCCATGGGAAGTAGAGCCCAGGTCACTTGGACGGAATAGTACATCTTATGGCAGAAAGGGGTTAAATATATAATGTCATGAGGTCTTTCTAAATAAGGCCGAAAACATATTAGTACTTATAAAAGTTCTTCTAGAACCATTAGCAAAAGAACGGTAATAACAAGTGTATAGTTACCAAGTTCATTCAAGTTTACATATGGCAGTCTTTAGACAGTGACCACCTTTTAACTCACAATGTTCTGCAGTAATATCTTAAGTCTACTAATGATCTTCTCATCAGAACACTCTTCTTAATTTGAGAACAATCTCCCTAGATAAATGCCAGAGGTGTCCAAAATGGCAGTAAATCAGACTGAGCTAGATCACGTCTCAGACTTTTTTACCCTTGACAAAAAGGAAATTTGATAAGAGCATGTTATGTACAATCTTTGTACTTTTACTGTACGTTAACATGACCAAAGAGGGATTATATGATACTAAACATAATCAAAGTTGTTTGATGCATGGTACTGCAAGTTTGGAAAACAAAGACTGGCTTCTTAGGTTTTCAAATAGTTTTCTCTATAACAGTCTCAAAAAATAACACTGTTACCCATATTTTAAAATATTGTCAGGTTTAGTTATGAAATGAGCCATTTCTTATTGATTTTGATGTCCAAAATTCAAATCTGACAATGACATTTTTAGTTGGCTTTTATTTCCATGTTATCAAAGAGTTTTCATTTTACTTCTGCATATAATTAATGCATAAAAGTTTCAGTACTTTGGAACCTTAGAATTTTTGCAAATATAAAGATGCAGAATATTTTGTCATGCCAGTTTTCTAATCAGGGCCGGCTCCAGGTTTTTGAGGGCCCCGGGCGAAAGAGTCTCAGTGGGCCCCCCCCCCCCCTTTAAAATATACCACGATTCATGATGCCCAGATACAGCGGAGAAATATAGGTATAGTACAATGCCAGATTTCACTTCTTACATGAGTGATAGCTATTGTAAATTCTGCAGTGTATATATACAGGAGGAGTGGTACTGTGCAGTGTATATATACAGGAGGAGTGGTACTGTGCAGTGTATATATACAGGGGAGAGGTACTGTGCAGTGTATATATACAGGAGGAGTGGTACTGTGCAGTGTATATATACAGGGGAGAGGTACTGTACAGTGTATATATACAGGAGGAGCGGTACTGTGCGGTGTATATATACAGGAGGAGCGGTACTGTACAGTGTATATATACAGGGGAGAGGTACTGTGCAGTGTATATATACAGGAGGAGAGGTACTGTGCGGTGTATATATAGAGGGGAGTGGTACTGTGCAGTGTATATATACAGGAGGAGAGGTACTGTGCGGTGTATATATACAGGAGGAGTGGTACTGTGCAGTGTATATATACAGGAGTGGTACTGTGCGGTATATATATATATAGGGGAGAGGTACTGTGCAGTGTGTATATATACAGGGGAGATGTACTGTGCGGTGTATATATACAAGAGTGGTACTGTGCTGTGTATATATACAGGAGGAGTGGTACTGTGCAGTGTATATATACAGGAGGAGTGGTACTGTGCAGTGTATATATACAGGAGGAGTGGTACTGTGCAGTGTATATATACAGGAGGAGTGGTACTGTGCGGTGTATATATACAGGACAGGAGGAGTGGTACTGTGCAGTGTATATATACAGGACAGGATGAGTGGTACTGTGCTGTGTATATATACAGGAGGAGCGGTACTGTGCGGTGTATATATACAGGAGGAGTGGTACTGTGCAGTGTATATATACAGGAGGAGTGGTACTGTGCTGTGTATATATACAGGAGGAGTGGTACTGTGCAGTGTATATATACAGGACAGGAGGAGTGGTACTGTGCAGTGTATATATACAGGAGGAGTGGTACTGTGCAGTGTATATATACAGGACAGGAGGAGTGGTACTGTGCAGTGTATATATACAGGAGGAGTGGTGCTATGCAGTGTATATATACAGGAGGAGTGGTACTGTGCAGTGTATATATACAGGACAGGAGGAGTGGTACTGTGCGGTGTATATATACAGGAGGAGTGGTGCTATGCAGTGTATATATACAGGAGGAGTGGTACTGTGCAGTGTATATATACAGGAGGAGTGGTACTGTGCAGTGTATATATACAGGAGGAGTGGTACTGTGCAGTGTATATATACAGGAGGAGTGGTACTGTGCAGTGTATATATACAGGAGGAGTGGTACTGTGCAGTGTATATATACAGGACAGGAGGAGTGGTACTGTGCAGTGTATATATACAGGACAGGAGGAGCGGTACTGTGCAGTGTATATATACAGGAGGAGTGGTACTGTGCAGTGTATATATACAGGGGAGATGTACTGTGCAGTGTATATATACAGGAGGAGTGGTGCTATGCAGTGTATATATACAGGAGGAGTGGTACTGTACAGTGTATATATACAGGGGAGATGTACTGTGCAGTGTATATATACAGGAGGAGTGGTGCTATGCAGTGTATATATACAGGGGAGTGGTACTGTGCAGTGTATATACTTCAACAGCCGCCCAGCCCAGGCCCCCAGCACCTGTCCTGTATATATATATTATATACACTGTATCTATACAGGCTGTGCTGGGGGCCTGGGCTGGGCGGCTGCTGTAGTATATATATATATATCAGCTGCAGCCGCCCAGCCCATGGCCGCCCCAGGTCACCCAGTCCCAGACTGTCAGAACATACAGCGATATAGCATGGCACTCACTCAGGTGCTGGTAGGAGCTCCGTCTCCTTGATAAGTTCAGCAGTGCACACATTTCAGAGCAGGAGAACTCTCCGCCCACAATGTCACGCTGGCTGTGTCCTTAATTAACCCCTATGTGTGCCTGGCCCTGCACTGACAGTGAGAAGATGCTTGTGCCAGCGCAAATTGAAAGGGTAGAAAGGGTTAAAGCAGCCAGATGGCTCTATGACTGTGTGAGTGGGCCCCCCTGTCTCGTCAGGGCCCCGGCACTTGCCCGGCTAGGCCGGGTGTTGACGCCGGCCCTGTTTCTAATATATATTTATAAGAATCTTAGCAATAATTCCAATAACTAAAACATGTGTAAACACTTGTTACGGAAATTGCACTGCAAAATTTGGTCCTCATTCAGTGACAAGTCTTTTTTGCCATACTCCTGTGCTCCTGCATCGGATCATCTCTTACAATTTTCCAACAGTAATCTATCTGCAACCATTGATGGAATCCATTATCCTTTATATCCTTTCTCTATAGCTGAAATATCTTGGTAAAATTTCTCACTGTGCTCGTCTCTCACTGCTTCTCAATTTGGTGGAAAAGAGTGTAGATGCGAATGTAAGAAATAAATTTTTAAGGACATTGTACAGCCAATAGCCTTATATGTTTTGAGAAGATTTTCCACCAACTCATCATAATTATCTACTATTGAGTTTCCCAAAAACGTTATCACTAAAGGGAAAGCTACCCATGCAGCTTTTTCATTGCCTTGCAACAAAGAAACTCCTCATCTTGAAGAAACTTACGAATCTGAGGCCCAATAAAGACTCATTCCTTTATCTTGATCTGGTGGAAAGCATGCCAAGACACATGAAAGCTGTGATTAAAAATCATGGTTATTCCACAAAATATTGATTTCTGAACTCATCCTGAGTTAAACTATTAGTATTGTTGTTTCTAAGTGATTATGAACTTGTTTTCTTTGCATTATTTGAGGTATGAAAGCACTGTTTTTTTTAATTTGACCATTTTTCTTTGTCAGAAAAAAAAAATACTAAATTTATTGCTTGGAAATTCAGAGACATGTTGTCAGAAGTTTATAGAATAAAAAAACAATTTACATTTTACTAAAAAAAAACTATAAAGAGAAAAATCAGAGAAACTGAAAATTTTGCAGTCGTCTCTTAATTTTTGCCAGAGCTGTATACTCCTGCTTATTTCTGCCTTTTGGGACCCTGTATATGGTAATTCAAACCTAGGGGAATATGTACTGATCTAGGGAGATACTTTTTAGTGTACTATCTAACATTTTCAGATATGTCTTTGTATTCCAAGTGATAACTGTACTCTGTGCTTATTTGTATATGTGCATCTATCTTGCATGTTGTATTGTGGACAATTGATACATATGCATGTATTCATAGCACATGCCTCTGTTATTCGCCTGGTTCTCTCGGTCTGTTGTGGAGCTTGGCTTTATATATGCCCCATATTGTTCAATGTGTCGGGGGTGTTGAATTATTGTCATGTTTCTACACGTTTTTAAATGTTTTTAATGTTACTATGTCTTTAGGTGTCCGAATAAAGGTTACACTTTATATATATATATATATATATATATATATATATATATATATACTGTATACTATTGTGTCAGGTGTGCACACCATTATTCGTTTAGTCTTTTCTCTCCAGATCCAGCTCTTGTTGCCCATATCAGGTGTTGCACCCTTTTCTTTTATTTATGGTTCCGTCATTATTATGTTGATTATGGTGAGAATGCGCCCTTCTTCTTTCCACAGTCATTCCTTTATCTTTGCTTCACTCAACCTTAGAAATGTATCAATGAGATACTTGGATACTTTTGCTTTTTTATTCATTGCCTTTACAAAGTTCTTCATTAGGCCCAACTAGATATGCAATGTTGGTAACAAAATCTTATGTTAGTCCACAAGTGCTTGGTGCAGGACATTTTTACTCCCTGGCTAAAGTGAATGTCGGAGAAGCCAGTCTTAGGCTATGTTCACATTTGCGCCTTTGGGCGCAGCGTCGTCGACGCATAACGACGCATGCGTCATGCGCCCCTATGTTTAACATTGGGGGCGCATGGACATGCGTTGTCATGCATTTTGGTGCGTTTTGCGACGCATGCGTTGTTTCGGCGCACCTGCCAGGGCGCGGCAGACACTACATGTTGCATTTTTTCGGCGTCATATTTTTTTCAAAAAACGCATGCATCGCGCTTGCGTCGTCTGTGCGCCAAAACCCCCTTTGAAGTCTATTGAAAACACAGAAGACGCAAGTACTTGCATCGCAGCGCTGTGCACGACGCATGCGTCCTTTAATTAAAAAACAAGAAAAGTGTCTAGACGGTGTCTAGACACTGACAAAAGACCCTATATATGTAAACAAAGGGATTGGCATTGTCTTTCAATTGGCATCAGGACACAAGCCTAGAGAAAACACTTGTGATCTGCTTTCAAAAGCTGTAAGTATATAATTTCTCATTGCATTTTTCTTCTGCGTTTTATTTCTTCATTTTGAATTCAATTTGTGCAATGTTTGGTCTGTATTTTAGTATGGCTATGCCACTGTGGGTTTTTATTGAAAATTTGTGTTTTGAAATCTTGCTCTGATTTATTTCTGGCGTTATATGATGGTGTTTTCTTGCACCGGCCTTGCTTGTTTTTGGATTGTTTTTTATTTATTTTGGGTTGTTCTGTTGTCATGCTGTTGTTCCACTGTGTTTTTAATGATTTTCTTGTTTAATTTCTGCTTTATGTGGTTTTAATTATGGCTTCTATTTCTGTGGGTAACCGTATGGCGTTTTCTTGGCTCATGTCTTGCTGTTTTTTATTGTAAAGTATGGCGGTTTATACTGCATTGCCTTTTCTTTTCCGTCTTTTTTTTTCCTGTGTGCCATTTTTTTTTTTGGGGGGGCTACATTTATGGTGTATCAGTACATTTTTATTGGGTTGTTCCATGCGACTATATGCCATAGTATTTTCCATTGTATATTTCTGTTTGTATATATTTTATTATATTTTTTTATCTGTTTCTGATGTAGTTCAGGCATTTGTAACCGTATGGCGTATATCTCCGTCCTTGTTTTTTTGTATTGTAAAGTATGGCTGTTTATAATGTATTGTTTTTTTTTGGGGGGGCCTGTTTTTTTTCTTTGTCAATTGTTGTTGTTTTTTTTTTTTTGACTAAATACAATTTATGGTGGTTTATCTTGTATTGGGTTGCTCTATTAACAGCGGCTGTGCCATAATTTTTTTATATATATATATATATATATATATATATATATATATATATATAATGGTTTTTATCTGTTTCTGATATATTTTATATGTAACCAGATGGTGTTGTTTTGGCTCATGTCTTGTTGTTTTTAATTGTAAAGTATGGCGGTTTATACTAGTTTGCCTTTTCTTTGCCCTTTGAAAATTTTTTATTTTTTTTTTGTAAACCAAAAAGCTATATGTGTCTAATGTTTTTTTATTTGTACATAGGGGGCTGTTGTTGCTGAATTGTTTTTTTTATCTTTTCTGGAACTTAATTCAGCTTTTGCTATACTCTGCATTGTGTCGTATCTGCCATCGATTTTTATTGCAATGTACGGTGTTGTGGTTTGATCAGCGCTTGTTGAGTTGGCATTGTCCTATGAGTGAACAGTCCGTTGTGGTAGTAATGTTATGTATGTTTATTTTGCTATTTTCTTGTATGTGACTGTGTTTTGTGCTTTTAATTTAATATTTTTTTAAATTTTTCCTTGCAGAATTATCCTGGTAGAATGGCGACGTACTCGAGCCACACGGCGCAGGGGAGTTCAGTGAGTATTATGTACAGTTGCTTACTATTCGCTGTCATTTGTAGACTTTGCACTAATTTTTTTTGTAAACAATTTTAACAGGCTTCTGCACGTAGTAGTGAGGAGGAAGGTAACCAGCAGGAGCAACGACCTCGGGGCCAAGCTGTGGCGGCAAGACGGCGAGTAAGTATTTTTCCAAACAAAAGGAATGTTTTTTTATTTTTATTTCCTTTTTTTGGGGGTGGGTGGGTGGTGGATGGTGGTGGAGGTGGTGGTGGTTGTTGGCAATTTTTTCAAAACTTTATAACACTAATGTTTTTATATTATTCTAGGTTTCACAACGGGACAGCGAGGAGAGTATAAATGTCGAGCTCCTTATTGCCAGCATACAGGAGCTTGGCCCGTTGTGGGTCAGCCGTGACCCCCGGCACTCGGACCAGGTCGTGTTGAGGCGGATGTGGGCTGAGGTGGCAAAATCGCTGTGGGATGGCTTTGACAGCACTTCCGCTGTGGACAAATCAAAATTTGGTAAGTATTTCTGAAACTCCGCTCAGACCCATCAGTCCAGGATAACACAAACGTGTGTGATGTGATAAACTCCTTCAACTTTGTTGCATCGCACACGGTTGTGTTATCATTTGTAAATGTACAATATCTAACCTTTTTTGTTGTTTGCATTCACAGTCAAAAAGTTGAAGACCAGATGGTGATCCATGAAGGACCGTTTCAATCGGGGCCTGCGGAAGGAGGAACAGGTTCGAAGTGGTGCTGCTGCGGCAAGGTCATCATCAACATACAAATACACAAGGGCGTTGCAGTTCCTGAGACTGATCCTTGGCCGCCGAGAGTAAGTATTTAATTGGTGTACCTAGTGCAACGCATAGGGTACTGCACAATATGCATGTCCACATAGCACATTGCCCAGCCACGTATTACATTGCCCATCCACATAGTATATTGCTAAGCCACTTAGTTTATTGCCCAGCCACATAGCATATTGCCCAGCCACATAGTACATGTCCTAGCCACGTATTACATTGCCCATCCATATAGTATATTGCCAAGCCACTTAGTTTATTGCCCAGCCACATAGTACATGTCCTAGCCGAGTATTATATTGCCCATCCACATAGTATATTGCCCAGCCACTTAGTACATGTCCTAGCCACGTATTATATTGCCCATCCACATAGTATATTGCCCAGCCACATAGAACATTGTCCAGCCACATAACATAATGCCCATCCACGTAGTATATTGGCCATCTACGTAGTACACGTAGTATATTGGCCAGCCACGTTACATTTTCCCTAGTGGCACGGTATATTGCCCATCCAGGTTTGTGACTGTTTTAAAAAAAAAAAAAAAAAATTAAACGCGTCAGTCCTTGCAGTCCACGACAGGTTCCGTTCCGAGCCAAGGTAGGTCTGATCGCAGGAACTGTGATGACGTCTTGTTCACATGACCGTGACGTCATGGCAGGTCCTGCGATCAGCGTAAAAGCTGGCGGTCGTCTCAAACGCCAACAGAGGGCAAGCATAGCAGGTTTTTTGTTAAAATCAAATTGGTAACTTTAAATTGTTTAATATTGATGCGGCATAGGCAGCGTCAATACTAAACAGTTGCTGACACCACTGTTTTTCGTCCAAAAACTTTTTGCGTTAACGCCGGACGTGTGTTTAGCGATGACAGTGGTGAGTATGCGGGCGACAGGCATTGACTGCGCGAAGGAGCGCTCTTTTTCTTCTGCACTGGACCCGTCGCTGATTGGACGCGTCAGCCATGACAGGTAGCTGGTGAGAACAATCAGTGAATGAACCGTGAGTTAAGGACAGACAGACTGACAGACGGAAGTTACCGTACAATTATATTTTAAATTATTTTATAGTGTTGTGTGATGTAATGTTAACTTTATTATATTACAGGACTTGGCGTATGTCAAATGTTATTTTTGGAATACTAATGTTTTCCTTATCTTTTCACAGAACACACAGCAGCACCCTCGAGCCTGTTCAGCCATCTGCAGCGGTCCTTCATGAATCGCCATCTGACCCGTCACAGCCATCCCACAGCGAGAGCAGGCATGCACCACTTTCTGGAGAACCGGCAGCCGGTCCATCAGGTGTTCCCCTGGCCGAGGCCTCTGTCGCTCCTTCGTTTGGATATTCCCGCCAGCGTCAGCGGGCCTTGGATAGGCCGCTAATGCCCGAATATTTTCATTTGGGCACAGTATTCCAAAATTGTTTCAAGGCGCTGGGAGATAGAATGGACACTGCTCAGGCCACTATCGACCGGCACCTTGAAACAATGGAATCCGAGCTCATGAGGCCGGCAAAACATTTTTTTAGTGCCATTGTGAAGGGCATGGTGGAACATCTTACACCGGAACTCCAGATTTCGGTGATGCAGGCCTGCAACAATGCCTATGTGAGTGCTCTGCAGCAGGCTCGGATCATGCAGTCAGCGACTACAATGCCCGTAGTACCATCGCTGGCTAGCATGACTCCGACTCCTGCTGCAGAGCAACTCTACCGACGTCCGGGTGCTGAGGGATACCGCCACCAACACCATCACACAGAGCTGCCGAGTCCTGCTCCTGCTAGGACCTCAACCTCCCAAACCCGTCCTGCTGGGGAAGGCGCCGAGGGACAAACCAAAAAGAGGAAGACAAGCAGGACAGCTGCTGCGGCTCTGGCTGCTCCAACACAGACACCAAGATCTCGGTGGGGGTCAAGCCGGAGCAGGAGAAGCCAAAGCCAGTCAAGACCATTAAGCAGACTTGTGTTGCCTCCTCCCTTCCCTGCAGAGGTGGCTGTATCATCGCCATCACACACAGGGTGGTCTGAATTACCCTCCAGTCTTTTGGACTACGGCTCCACATCCTCCTCTTCCTCTAACCACTCCCAAGCAGGGAGCTACCACTCACCCCTGATAGCAGAAATAGATACCCCATAGTTCTCTTTCCCCCTTTTTTTGTTTCCCCTAATAAACAAGTTATGTTTCAATCACTATTTGTTTTTATTGTTCACTATAGTTATCGGCAACTCACACCATGCGCCGTCTACACAAATTTTGTGTTTTAGACACCTCATATATATGCAATGTCAGACACTATTTTCTCAATTTTTATTTGCCTTTTTTATTCTGTCTCTCATTGTTCTATGAGGTGTTTACAAACACAAACATGTTGTGAATTTGGATTCTGGGCTCCCCCGGTGGCCGCTTGTGGAATTGGACTTGTCATCCTCTTTCCTGTTTCACCTGATTCCATCAGTAGTGGGTGTCGCTATTTAAGCTCATTTCTCTGGTGGTTTCTTGCCGGTCAACAATGTTATCTGATGCCTCTCAGTGCTTGTTCCTGCTTCTAGACTACTACTAGATAAGTTGGACTTTTGTCCATGTTTTGTTTTGCCTATTTGTTCCAGTTCACAGCT
Source organism: Ranitomeya variabilis (assembly GCF_051348905.1). Taxonomy (NCBI): domain Eukaryota; kingdom Metazoa; phylum Chordata; class Amphibia; order Anura; family Dendrobatidae; genus Ranitomeya; species Ranitomeya variabilis. Next base: position 509,806,240 of record NC_135233.1, read on the forward strand.
GAAGTTTTGTTACTGTGTCTGGAAAGCTCTCGTTGATCAGGGATTGCTACTCTGGCGTTATGAGTTAATGCCAGAGTTTAAGGTAATCTCTGGATGGTGTTTTGTTAGTGTTTTTCTGCTGACCATGAAAGTATACTATCTGTCTTCTGCTATCTAGTAAGCGGACCTCAAATTTGCTAAGACTATTTTCCTGCTGCGTTTGTTGTTTCATCTGAACTCACCGTCATTATATGTGGGGGGCTACTGTCTTCTTTGGAATATTTCTCTAGAGGTGAGCCAGGTCTTATATTTCCCTCTGCTAGCTATTTAGGTCTTAGGCCAGAGCTGGGCATCTAGCGATAAATAGGAAATGCTACCTGGCTATTTCTAGTTGCGCGGCAGGCTTAGTTCATGGTCAGTATAGTTCCATCTTCCGAGAGCTTGTCCCTCTATAGGCTTGCTATGATCTCTGCCTGCAGAGATCATGACAGTTTGACCGGCCAATAAAGTGTTAAAGACCCAGGTTGAGAAAGGAGAGTTATAAGAAGTCTGCTGAAATTTTTTTTTTTTTCCTCCAGTCTGCCTTGCTGCAGTCTTTTCTCTCTCTCTCCTCCTAATCTCTGTATGCTCTGTGTGCACCTGACAATAATGGATCTCCAGAGTGTAACTGCGGGTTTGAATAATCTCATCACGAAAGTACAAAATTTGCAAGATTTTGTGGTACATGCTCCGGTATCTGAGCCGAGAATTCCTTTGCCGGAGTTCTTCACAGGGAATAGAGCTAGCTTCCAGAATTTCCGAAATAATTGTAAGCTTTATTTGTCCCTGAGGTCTCGTTCAGCTGGAGACCCTGCTCAGCAGGTTAGGATTGTGATTTCCTTGCTCAGGGGTGACCCTCAAGATTGGGCCTTCTCATTGCCAGCAGGGGATCCTGCGTTACGCGATGTGGATGCGTTTTTTCTGGCCTTGGGCTTGCTTTATGAGGAACCTCATTTGGAACTTCAGGCAGAAAAAACTTTGATGGCACTGTCTCAGGGGCAAGACGAAGCTGAAGTTTTCTGCCAAAAATTCCGTAAATGGTCTGTGCTTACTCAGTGGAATGAGTGCGCCTTGGCGGCAACTTTCAGAGAAGGTCTCTCTGATGCCGTTAAGGATGTTATGGTGGGGTTCCCTTTGCCTGCAGGTCTGAATGAGTCCATGACAATGGCTATTCAGATTGATAGGCGTCTGCGGGAGCGCAAACCGGTGCACCATCTGGCGGTGTCTATGGAAAAGACGCCAGAAAGTATGCAGTGTGATAGAATTCTGTCCAGGAGCGAGCGACAGAATTTTAGACGGAAGAATGGATTGTGTTTCTATTGTGGGGATTCTACTCATGTTATATCGGCATGCTCTAGGCGTACAAAGAAGCTTGATAAGTCTGTTTCCATTAGCACCATTCAGTCTAAGTTTATTTTGTCTGTAACCCTGATTTGCTCTTTGTCATCCATTGCCACGGACGCCTATGTTGACTCTGGCGCCGCTCTGAGTCTTATGGATTGGTCCTTTGCCAATCGTTGTGGTTTTGATTTAGAGCCTTTGGAGACTCTTATTCCTCTGAAGGGGATTGACTCCACCCCATTGGCTAATAATAAACCACAATACTGGACACAAGTAACCATGCGTATCAATCCGGATCACCAGGAGATTATTCGTTTCCTGGTGCTGTATAATTTACATGACGATTTGGTACTGGGATTGCCATGGTTGCAGTCTCACAACCCAGTCTTGGACTGGAGAGCAATGTCTGTGTTGAGCTGGGGATGTAAGGGTATTCATGGGGACGTACCTTTGGTTTCTATTTCGTCGTCCATTCCCTCTGAAGTCCCTGAGTTCCTCTCTGATTATCAAGACGTCTTTGACGAACCCAAGCTTGGGTCGTTACCTCCGCACCGTGAGTGCGATTGTGCCATAGATTTGATACCGGGTTGTAAATATCCAAAGGGTCGTTTGTTTAATTTGTCTGTGCCGGAACATGCTGCTATGCGGGAATATATAAAGGAGTCTTTGGAAAAGGGACATATTCGTCCATCTTCTTCTCCCTTGGGAGCTGGGTTTTTCTTTGTCTCAAAAAAAGACGGCTCTTTGAGACCATGTATTGATTATCGGCTTCTGAATAAGATCACTGTTAAGTATCAATACCCATTGCCATTGCTTACTGATTTGTTTGCTCGTATAGAGGGTGCTAAGTGGTTCTCTAAAATTGATCTTCGTGGGGCGTATAATTTGGTGCGGATCAGGCAGGGGGATGAGTGGAAGACCGCATTTAATACGCCCGAGGGCCACTTTGAGTATTTGGTCATGCCTTTTGGTCTTTCTAATGCCCCTTCAGTTTTCCAGTCTTTTATGCATGATATTTTCCGCGATTTTCTGGATAAATTTATGATAATATATCTGGATGATATTCTGATTTTTTCGGATGACTGGGACTCTCATGTCCAGCAGGTCAGGAGGGTTTTTCAGGTTCTGCGGTCTAATTCTTTATGTGTGAAGGGGTCTAAGTGCGTTTTTGGGGTCCAGAAGGTTTCCTTTTTGGGGTATATTTTTTCTCCCTCTTCCATTGAGATGGATCCCGTCAAGGTGCAAGCTATTTGTGACTGGACTCAGCCCTCCTCTCTTAAGGGTCTTCAGAGATTTTTGGGCTTTGCCAACTTTTACCGCCGATTTATTGCTGGTTTTTCGGATGTCGTTAAACCACTGACTGATTTGACCAGACAAGGCGCTGATGTTGCTAATTGGTCCCCTCATGCTGTAGAGGCCTTTCAGGAGCTTAAGCGCCGTTTTGCCTCTGCCCCTGTGTTGCGTCAGCCTGATGTGAATCTGCCTTTTCAGGTTGAGGTTGACGCTTCGGAGATCGGAGCTGGGGCAGTGTTGTCGCAGAAAGGTTCCGACTGCTCCGTCATTAGGCCTTGTGCCTTCTTTTCTCGCAAATTTTCGCCCGCAGAGCGGAATTATGATGTTGGGAATCGGGAGCTTTTGGCCATGAAGTGGGCGTTTGAGGAGTGGCGCCATTGGCTCGAGGGGGCTAGACATCAGGTGGTGGTATTGACTGACCACAAAAATTTGATTTATCTTGAGACTGCCAGACGCCTGAATCCTAGACAGGCGCGCTGGTCTTTATTTTTTTCTCGCTTTAATTTTGTGGTGTCATACCTACCGGGTTCTAAGAATGTTAAGGCAGATGCCCTTTCTAGGAGTTTTGACCCGGACTCTCCTGGTAATTCTGAACCCACAGGTATCCTTAGGGAGGGAGTAATTTTGTCAGCCGTTTCTCCTGATCTGCGGCGGTCCTTGCAAGAGTTTCGGGCGGATAGACCGGATCGTTGTCCGCCTGATAGACTGTTTGTTCCGGATGATTGGACCAGCAGAGTCATCTCTGAGGTACATTCTTCTGCATTGGCAGGTCATCCCGGAATTTTTGGTACCAGGGATTTGGTGGCAAGATCCTTCTGGTGGCCTTCTCTGTCACGAGATGTGCGAGTCTTTGTGCAGTCATGTGACGTTTGTGCTCGGGCCAAGTCTTGTAGTTCTCGGGCTAGCGGACTGCTGTTGCCCTTGCCTGTTCCTAAGAGGCCTTGGACACACATCTCGATGGATTTTATTTCAGATCTGCCTGTTTCCCAGAAGATGTCTGTCATCTGGGTGGTCTGTGACCGTTTCTCTAAAATGGTCCATTTGGTTCCTCTGCCCAAGTTGCCTTCTTCTTCTGAGTTGGTTCCTCTGTTTTTTCAGAATGTTGTCCGATTGCACGGTATTCCTGAGAATATTGTTTCTGACAGAGGTACCCAATTTGTGTCTAGATTTTGGCGGGCATTCTGTGCTAGGATGGGCATAGATTTGTCTTTTTCGTCTGCTTTTCACCCTCAGACTAATGGCCAGACCGAGCGGACTAATCAGACCCTTGAGACATATCTGAGGTGTTTTGTCTCTGCTGACCAGGATGATTGGGTTGCTTTTTTGCCATTGGCAGAGTTCGCCCTCAATAATCGGGCCAGTTCTTCCACCTTGGTGTCCCCGTTTTTCTGTAATTCGGGGTTTCACCCTCGATTTTCCTCCGGTCAGGTGGAATCCTCGGATTGTCCTGGAGTGGATGCGGTGGTAGAGAGATTGCATCACATTTGGGGGCAGGTTATGGACAATTTGAAGTTGTCCCAGGAGAAGACTCAGCGTTTTGCCAACCGTCATCGTCGTGTTGGTTCTCGGCTTTGTGTTGGAGATTTGGTGTGGTTGTCTTCTCGTTTTGTCCCTATGAGGGTCTCTTCTCCTAAGTTTAAACCTCGGTTCATCGGCCCTTATAGAATATTGGAGATTCTTAATCCTGTTTCTTTCCGTTTGGACCTCCCTGCGTCCTTTTCCATTCATAACGTTTTTCATCGGTCGTTATTGCGCAGGTATGAGGTACCTGTTGTACCTTCAGTTGAGCCTCCTGCTCCGGTGTTGGTTGAGGGTGAGTTGGAGTACGTTGTGGAGAAAATTTTGGACTCTCGTGTTTCCAGACGGAAACTCCAGTATCTGGTCAACTGGAAGGGTTACGGCCAGGAGGATAATTCTTGGGTCAATGCATCTGATGTTCATGCTTCTGATCTTGTTCGTGCCTTCCATAGGGCTCATCCTGGTCGCCCTGGTGGATCTGGTGAGGGTTCGGTGCCCCCTCCTTGAGGGGGGGGTACTGTTGTGAATTTGGATTCTGGGCTCCCCCGGTGGCCGCTTGTGGAATTGGACTTGTCATCCTCTTTCCTGTTTCACCTGATTCCATCAGTAGTGGGTGTCGCTATTTAAGCTCATTTCTCTGGTGGTTTCTTGCCGGTCAACAATGTTATCTGATGCCTCTCAGTGCTTGTTCCTGCTTCTAGACTACTACTAGATAAGTTGGACTTTTGTCCATGTTTTGTTTTGCCTATTTGTTCCAGTTCACAGCTGAAGTTTTGTTACTGTGTCTGGAAAGCTCTCGTTGATCAGGGATTGCTACTCTGGCGTTATGAGTTAATGCCAGAGTTTAAGGTAATCTCTGGATGGTGTTTTGTTAGTGTTTTTCTGCTGACCATGAAAGTATACTATCTGTCTTCTGCTATCTAGTAAGCGGACCTCAAATTTGCTAAGACTATTTTCCTGCTGCGTTTGTTGTTTCATCTGAACTCACCGTCATTATATGTGGGGGGCTACTGTCTTCTTTGGAATATTTCTCTAGAGGTGAGCCAGGTCTTATATTTCCCTCTGCTAGCTATTTAGGTCTTAGGCCAGAGCTGGGCATCTAGCGATAAATAGGAAATGCTACCTGGCTATTTCTAGTTGCGCGGCAGGCTTAGTTCATGGTCAGTATAGTTCCATCTTCCGAGAGCTTGTCCCTCTATAGGCTTGCTATGATCTCTGCCTGCAGAGATCATGACACAAACAGGATTATCACATAGATTGTACACATACAATGAGGTCATGGCAGTGGTGAGGTGGTTGCAATGGTCACGTGGCCAAGTGTCGACACTATTTGAATCAGGATGTAATTCAGCATTCTGACTTCAATAGTTTAGACTCGCAAGAGTGGAGTGAACAAGATTGGCTCCCTCCTTGGCAAGCTAAACACTTTCCAACTACTTGCATATGGACCCAGCTTTCTGGTGTGCGGTTGATGATCTGCTTTTTTCCGGAACTGCAGCCGCATGTTACAAGGCTGTGTGACTGGCACAACACATGCACAACCGAAGCCTATTTGTTGGCCTCGCCATGCATGTGTAGTGCCTGTCACACTGCCGCGGCACATGCACCTGCGGCGGGTGAAAATTGATGATCAACCAGCGCGCTCAATGAAGCCGTGTTCCATATGCAACAAGTCTGGAAGCTTGAAAGTTTGCCAAGGAGGGAGCCGATCAAGTTCGCTCACCTATCGAACACACAGCCATGTGAACAAAAGTGTGGTGGTTTTGCTGGGTCAATTTGGGAGCTGGTGATCACCTGAGTTTATTTGGGAGCTGGTGATCACCTGAGTACATTTTTTGGGGTACACAGTTTTAGAGCAGTTGGTAGGCAAATGGACTTTGGAGAAGTGTAAAAAATTTTTTATTAACAACAGCATTTGAAAAAAAGGGTAGCAAGTTTTTATATGTTAGGGCACATTAAAGTAAGTTTAGTCAAAACACAAACATTGTTAAAATCTAGGTAGATGCCAAATTAGAAATAGCATTACATTAGGCACCTTTAATTGGTGACATTTATTGGACATAATAGTGTAGAAATCTTTTATTGTCATTATATTATTTTATTTTTAGCACAATAAAGGTATTATTTTTCAGATAAAAGCAGAATAAAGTATAACAGTAAAACATAAACACTACACCATTTCATCTTGCCATGACACACGGCCAACATCAGAAACAAAATAGGAAGCAAATCGATCACTCATCTGCACAATTTCAACAGTTGTCCTCAGAGGATGATGTTGGTAATCGGGCAATGGGTTTGGTATGGGTTCATCTAGTTCCATGTTCAGTCTCTCTTTGGCCATAATATAATTGTGGAGAACCACACAAGCCTTCACCACCTCATCCACTGTCTCAATTTTCAGATTAATGGCGGATCCTAAAATACGCCATTTGGAGACCAGGATGCCAAAGGCGCACTCCACAGTCCTTCTGGCCCTGGACAGTCTGTAATTGAAAATACTTTTGGTGTGGTCCAAGCCCCGACTGGAGTAGGGTTTCAGCAGGTTGGCACACATTTGAAATGCCTCATCCCCAACCACAACAAATGGCATTGCCGGGCCTTCGGTGTTGGGAAGAGGTCATGGCAGGGGGGAATTAAAATTGTTCCCATACAACCTTCGGCCCATATCAGACTCCTTAAATGTCCGTGAGTCATTTGCACGGCCAAATGCACCAATGTCCACGGCGACAAACCTGTAGTCCGCACCTGCAATTGCCATGAGCACGGTGGAAAAGTATTTTTTATAATTAAAAAACAGAGATCCACTTCTTGCAGGCTTTGTAATCCTAATGTGCTTCCCATCCACAGCTCCAATACAGTTAGGGAAAGAACACAGTTGTTCAAATTTTTTGGCGTTGGCCTCCCATATTTCAGTTGTAGGGAGGGGTAACAATTCATCCCGGAGATTGTCCCACAAAGCGCGGCATGTGTCGGCAATAATTCCAGAAAGTGTGGAGACTCCAATCCGAAATTGGAAATGCAGGGATCTTAAGGTCTCTCCGGTAGCCAGGAAACTGCCAAGAAGAAAAAGAAATAAATGTAATTAAAGTACATTGTAATAAAAAAAAATACATTTACCATACCCACCCAAAAAAAATTCAAAAAAAAAAAAAAAAGGGCAGAACATATCACAGTCGTTCAAATAGCTACATTAGTCACCAGCAGCCGTTCCTCTGCAGAAACTGATCTCCGGAGCTGTGTGTCCTGCCTGGTAATGGATCCTTCCTCCAGACGCAGCAGATAGCGGAAGCTGTCTTGAGACATCCTGGTATATTCAAAATATTTTTCCAGGTTGTCATTTAGCTCGCCAAACAAACAATGGTAGGCTCCACGGCTCTCCCGGACTTCCACTATAGGGTGTAGCCAAAAGCGCCGATGACTTCTTCTCCGTTTATTTCTTTTCCTTTGCTCGTAATAGGCAATAGCATAGGCATTAGCCAAGGCAAAATCCAACTCCATATTCATGTAGATACTCACCATGGGATGCTCCATCATGATGCACACCAGCAAAATCTGAGGAATTCATCTCTGCCAGGGTATATATACACAAATTCCATTACACCCACCCTCTTCTAGCCATCGGTGGTCTTTATCTAGTGTCTAGACACTAATTGGGGCTTTTTTTGTGCAATTGTGTAAAGATTGACATCACTGTAGGAAAACGCATGCGTCGGAAAACGCAGCTTTTTTTGTAATAAACACAATGTTTTTACAAAAAAACGCAGCGTTTTACGACGCATGCGGCGAACGCATGCGTCTATAACACGTGCGTTTTACATGCATTCACAATGCATCGTGCGTTGCGTCGCCGACGCTGCGCCCGAAGGCGCAAATGTGAACGTAGCCTTATTGTAGTAGTATTATTTTGCATGACTATCCGACTCACACAGAAAGCAGCAGTACTTTGTGTATCCGCCCTGGAGACCGAGTAAGTGGACAACCACCTTTAAGTCACCAAAGAGGGGCTAAAATGTTGCTCATATTTTAGGCACCTCAACAACTGTTTCATGTTGTCATTGGTTTATTTTATGTGGACTGCATAACCAGCTGGAATTGAAGATAGCGCTTTGCCATTAGGCAGCAAGACGGCTTTTATCCTTGTTTTGGAAGAATCAATGAAGAGCCTCCTTTCCTCTGGATTATTACTTTTCTTCAGAGCTTCTGTTAAACTGTTGATGCTGTTGCATGCCACAAGATATACATCCATGAAGAAGTATTGGGATCTTTATCGTGGTTGCGGAACAAAGAAGTCTGAACCTGCTAGGAGATTCCACTACTGTAACCTGGAGCCTAAGAGATCAGACTTACTCTTGGGCAGATACAAATTTCTTATAAGATCATTTAGTTCACTTTGTTTAACCCCTTAGTGACAGAGCCAATTTGGTACTTAATGACCGAGCCAATTTTTACAATTCTGACCAGTGTCACTTTATGAGGTTATAACTCTGGAACGCTTTATCGGATCCCGCTGATTCTGAGATTGTTTTTTCGTGACATGTTGTACTTCAAGTTAGTGGTAACATTTCTTCGATATTACTTGCGATTATTTATGAAAAAAATGGAAATATGGCGAAAATTTTTAAAATTTTGCAATTTTCAAACTTTGTATTTTTATGCCCTTAAATCAGAGAGATATGTCACAAAAAATAGTTAATAAATAACATTTCTCACATGTCTACTTTACATCAGCACAATTTTGGAAACAATTTTTTTTTTTGTTAGGGAGTTATAAGGGTTAAAAGTTGACCAGCAATTTCTCATTTTTACAACACCATGTTTTTTTTAGGGACCACATCACCTTTGAAGTGATTTTGAGGGGTCTATATGATAGAAAATAACCAAGTGTGACACCATTCTAAAAACTGCACCCCTCAAGCTGCTCAAAACCACATTCAAGAAGTTTATTAACCCTTTACGTACTTCACAGGAACTAAAACAATGTGGAAGAAAAAAATTAACATTTTACTTTTTTTTGCAAACATTTTACTTCAGAACCATTTTTTTTAATTTTCACAAGTGTAAAAACAGAAATTTAACCACAAATTTTGTTGTGCAATTTTTCCTGAGTACGCCGATACCCCATATGTGGAGGTAAACCACTGTTTGGGCGCACCGCAGAGCTTGGAAGTGAAGGAGCACCGTTTGACTGTTTCAATGCAGAATTGGCTGGAATTGAGATCGGACGCCATGTCGCGTTTGGAGAGCCCCTAATGTGCCTAAACAGTGGAAACCCCCCACAAGTGACACCATTTTGGAAACTAGACCCCCCAAGTAACTTATCTAGATGTGTGGTGAGCACTTTGAACCCCCAAGTGCTTCACAGAAGTTTATAACGTAGAGCCGTGAAAATAAAAAATCGCATTTGTTTTCACAAAAATGATTTTTTCGCCCACAAATTCTTATTTTCACAAGGGTAACAGGAGAAATTAGACCACAAAAGTTGTTGTGCAATTTCTCCTGAGTACGTCGATACCCCATATGTGGAGGTAAACCACTGTTTGGGCGCACCGCAGAGCTTGGAAGTGAAGGAGCACCGTTTGACTTTTTCAATGCAGAATTGGCTGGAATTGAGATCGGATGCCATGTCGCGTTTGGAGAGTCCCTGATGTGCCTAAACAGTGGAAACCCCCCACAAGTGATACCATTTTGGAAACTAGACCCCCCAAGGAACTTATCTAGATGTGTGGTGAGCACTTTGAACCCCCAAGTGCTTCACAGAAGTTTATAACGTAGAGCCGTGAAAATAAAAAATCTCATTTTTTCTACAAAAATGATCTTTTTGCCCCCAAATTTTTATTTTCACAAGGGTAACAGGAGAAATTAGACCACAAAAGTTGTTGTGCAATTTCTCCTGAGTACGTCGATACCCCATATATGGGGGTAAACCACTGTTTGGGCGCACCGCAGAGCTTGGAAGAGAAGGAGTGTCGTTTTACTTTTTCAATGTAGAATTGGCTGGAATTGAGATCGGACGCCATGTCACGTTTGGAGAGCCGCTGATGTGCCTAAACAGTAGAGACCCCCCACATATGACACCATTTTGGAAACTAGACCCCTTAAGGAACTTATCTAGATGTGTGGTGAGCACTTTAAACCCCCAGGTGCTTCACAGAAGTTTATAACGTAGAGCCGTGAAAATAAAAAAATCGCATTTTTTCTACAAAAATGATCTTTTTGCCTCCAAATTTTTATTTTACCAAGGGTAACAGGAGAAAATGGACCCCAGAAGCTGTTGTACAATTTGTCTTGAGTACGCCGACACCCCATATGTGGGGGTAAACCACTGTTTGGGCGCATGGCTGAGCTCGGAAGCAAAGGAGCGCCATTTGACTTTTCAATGCAAAATTGACTGGAATTGAGATCGGACGCCATGTCGCGTTTGGAGAGCCCCTGATGTGCCTAAACAGCAGAAACCCCCCAAAAGTGACCCCATTTTGGAAACTAGACCCCCCATGGAACTTATCTAGATGTGTAGTGAGAACTTTGAATGCCCAAGTGCATCACAGAAGTTTATAATGCAGAGTCGTGAAAATAAAAAATATATATTTTTTAACAATAAAGATTTTTTAGCCCCCAAGTTTTTATTTTCACAAGGGTAACAAGAGAAATTGGACCCCAAAAGTTGTTGTCCAATTTGTCCTGAGTATGCTGGTACCCCATATGTGGGGGTAAACCACTGTTTGGGCGCACGGCAGAGCTCGGAAGGGAAGGAGTGCCATTTTGGAATGCAGACTTTGATAGAATTGTCTGCGGGCGTTATGTTGCCTTTGCAGACCCCTAATGTACCTAAACAGTAGAAACCCCCAACAAGTGACCCCATTTTGGAAAATAGACCCCCCAAGGAACTTATCTAGATATGTGGTGAGAACTTTGAATGCCCAAGTGCTTCACAGAAGTTTATAATGCAGAGTAGTGAAAATAAAAAATATTTTTTTTCCCACAAAAAAGATTTTTTTAGCCCCCAAATTTTTATTTTCACAAGGGTAACAAGAGAAATTGGACCCCAAAAGTTGTTGTCCAATTTGTCCTGAGTATGCTGGTACCCCATATGTGGGGGTAAACCACTGTTTGGGCACACGGCAGAGCTCGGAAGGCAAGGAGCGCCATTTTGGAATGCAGACTTTGATAGAATTGTCTGCGGGCGTTATGTTGCGTTTGCAGACCCCTAATGTACCTAAACAGTAGAAACCCCCACAAGTGACCAAATTTTGGAAACTAGACCCCCTAAGGAACTTATCTAGATATGTGGTGAGAACTTTGAAAGCTCAAGTGCTTCACAGAAATTTATAATGCAGAGTAGTGAAAATAAAAAAATATATTTTTTTCCAACAAAAAAGATTTTTAGCCCCCAAGTTTTTATTTTCACAAGGGTAACAGGAGAAATTGGACCCCAAAAGTTGTTGTCCAATTTATCCTGAGTACGCTGATGCCCCATATGTGGGGGTAAACCACTGTTTGGGCGCACGGCAGAGCTCAGAAGGGAGGGAGTACCATTTGACTTTTTTAGCGCAAAATTGGCTGTCGTGTTTGGAGACCCCCTGATGTACCTAAACAGTGGAAACCCCCCAATTCTAACTCCAACCCTAACCCCAACACACCCCTAACCCTAATCTCAACCCGATCCATAATCCTAATCACAACCCTAACGATAATCACAACCCTAACCCCAAAACAGCCCTAATCTCAACCCTAACCATAACCCTAATCAAAACCCTAAATCCAACACACCCCTAACCCTAATCCCAACCCTAACCCTAATCCCAACCCTAATCCCAAACGTAACACTAATCCCAACCCTAATCCAAACCCTAACCCTAATCCCAACTCTAACCCTAACTTTAGCCCCAACCCTAACCATAACTTTAGCCCCCGTCGTCACAATGCGTGGCCGTAACTCTGCCCCCTCCTCCCCAGGACATAGACTGGGCAGCGGATGCGTTGAAAAACTGCATCCGCTGCCCACGTTGTGCACAATTTTCACAACGTGCGTCGGTACATCGGGCCGACGCATTGCGACCGCCCCGTACCGACGCAAGTGTGAAAGAAGCCTTAGGCTACTTTCAGACATAGCGCATTTTTGAGCGCTATTTTGCGGGCGCTTTTCAAAAATGCGCAATGTCATTTTCGTCTGCCGGCAAAGTGAATGAGAAATTCACTTTGCCGTTCAGACACACCGCAAAAAAACGCGGCGCTTTTGTCTGCAAACACGCCGGCGTAAAAAGAATTGACATGTCAATTCTTTATGCAGCGGCGTGTCTGCGTATCCCCCTAGGGCCCCATATTACCTTCCACACACAGCGCCTTTGTCCTGGGTGTCGGCGTCTTTGTACGGAGGGGTTGACACCCAGGACCGGACGTGACGTCGGACAGGAAGAGGGAAGCCCCCGCCCCCCAGTGAAGCAGCATGGAGTCCTTCTGTGTGTGTGTGTGTGCGTGTGTGTGCGTGTGTGTGTCCCCATGCGACGCTAGTGCCACCATTGTGCTAAGTCGCCGTATGGGACTACTACTCCCATCCGGTATTAGGATGGGAGAGTTGTCCCTGTGTCCGGCGACTTAGCACAATTGTAAAGTTACACAAAACACCTACACACAATACACATACATGACACACAGTACATACAACATATAACACAGAGTATATACTCACCAACAGCACACTTGTAGGCGAAGCCCTCGATCCTCCAGGAAAAAATCCAAAAATAATAAACCAAATTCATACTCCCTGTCCGCAGAATCCATAAAACGAGTGTCCCACGCCGATCGGCTGCTCTCCGGCGATACACTGCCAGGAGCGAAGCTCCTAGCAGTGTATCGCGTACTGTTCCGGAGTTCAATGACTCCGGCGTCTCGGTTAACAGCAGTACAGCTGCGTTGAACTTTCCCACGCAGCACTGCCGTTAAGCGAGAGTGCCGGGGTCAATGACCGCCGGTAAACTCGCTCGCGCATGCGCAGTGACACACCGACAGGAACTATGGCTCCTGTCAGTGTGTTGCTGCAGCCGTGGAGAGCAGACATATCTCTGGATGTGTCTGTTCTCCATGGAAAATCTTGATACGTGGCACTTAAATATGTGGCAATTAAATACGTGACACGTGGCACTTATACGTGATACGTGTCACTTAAATACGTGGCACTGAAATACGTGATACGTGGCACTTTGATACGTGGCACGTGTCACTTAAATACGTGGCACGTGGCACTGAAATATGTGGCACGTGGCACGTGTCTCTTAAATACGTGGCACGTGGCACTGAAAGATGTGGCACGTGGCACTTTGATACGTGGCACGTGGCACTTTGATACGTGGCACGTGGCACTGAAATATGTGGCACGTGGCACTTTGATACGTGGCACGTGGCACTGAAATATGTGGCACGTGGCACTTTGATACGTGGCACGTGGCACTGAAATATGTGGCACGTGGCACTTTGATACGTGGCACGTGGCACTGAAATATGTGGCACGTGGCACTTTGATACGTGGCACGTGGCACTGAAATATGTGGCACGTGGCACTTTGATACGTGGCACGTGGCACTTTGATACGTGGCACTTTGATACGTGGCACGTGGCACTTTGATACGTGGCACGTGGCACTTTGATACGTGGCACGTGGCACTTTGATACGTGGCACGTGGCACTTTGATACGTGGCACGTGGCACTTTGATACGTGGCACTGAAATATGTGGCACGTGGCACTTTGATACGTGGCACGTGGCTCTTTGATACGTGGCACGTGGCACTTTGATACGTGGCACGTGGCACTTTGATACGTGGCACGTGGCACTTAAATACGTGGCACGTGGCACTGAAATATGTGGGACACGTCGCACAAAAAAGTTACATGTAGTTTTTTTTGTGTCGACGGTCCGCCGAAGCACGACGCATCCGTCGCACGACGGATGCGACATGTGGCAATCCGTCGCAATGCGTCGCTAATGCAAGCCAATGGAGAAAAAACGCATCCTGCAAGCACTTTTGCAGGATGCGTTTTTTCTCCAACGACGCATTGCGACGGAAGCCAAAAAACGCTAGTGTGAAAGTAGCCTAACCCTAGCCCTAACCCTAACCCTAAATTTAGCCCCAACCCTAACTCTAACCCTAACCCTAACTCTAACCCTAACCCTAACCCTAACCCTAACCCTAATTTTAGCCCCAACTTGTCTTCTCCTGCCGGCCGGCAGATGGCAGCAGATGGCGGGCGCACTGCGCATGCGCCCGCCATGATGAAAAAGCCGGCTGGCAGGAGAAGACAGAAGAGGACCCAGGGACCCCGGGTGAGTATGATAGGGTCCCCGAATCCCCCTATTTCTCTGTCCTCTGATGTGCGATCACATCAGAGGACAGAGAAATAACTGATCGCTTTTTTTTTTTTTTGCGGTCGCCGGTAAACTGTTAATTACCGGCGATCGCAAAGCAGGGGTCGGTGCAAATCGACCCCGATCATGTTCTTTGGGGTCTCGGCTACCCCCGGCAGCCGAGACCCCAAAGAACATCCGGGTGCCGGGCGGCGGGCGCACTGCGCGTGCGCCCGCCATTTTTTCCCGGAAAAAAGATGGCGGCGCCCATGGGGAGACACGAGGAGCACCGGGGGAGGTAGGTAAGTATTGGGGGGCTATTGGGGGCCATCGGGGACCACATTTCTCTGTCCTCCGATGTGCGATCACATCGGAGGACAGAGAAATTAAACGGCAAATCGCGTTTTTTTTTTTTTTGTTGCGACCGCCGGTAAACGGTTAATTACCGGCGATCGCAACTCGGGGGTCGGTAAAAACCCCCCGAATCATGTTCTCTGGGGTCTCGGCTACCCTCGGCAACCGAGACCCCAGAGAAAATCCGACTCTGGGGGGCGCTATTCACTTTTTCCACAGCGCCGTTAATTAACGGCGCTGTGGTTTAAGTACCCTTAGCGGCCGCCGTTAAAAGGCGTATCGGCGGTCGTTAAGGGGTTAATAAGGTGTGGTTCAGTTGCTGACATAAAATGAGGGTCATAAAAGGAAGATGCTTCATGACACCTAAAGTCTACTTCTTCTTCCTTAAAACTCCTTGAAAAAACTTGAAAATGCGGGGCACCATACAGAAATAGCAATTGGTAGTGTGATCGGTTTGTTCTCGCCAGATCATTGGGACTGCAAAAGGCATAGATTACTTCTTCCCATGCAACAACTGTGTAAGGTGTGATGCACATCTATTGCAGCATATATGTGGAGCCCAACTGTTGTCCTGATCTTCTACTCTATAGCCAAAATACAGGTTGTAGGCTTTCCTTATCATGGTAGTCAAGTTTCATCTTTGTAAAGCAAAAGTTATTTCTCTGCATATGTAGCAAAAACTATCTCCTTTGTTTATGCAAGAATGAGGCATATCTGAAAAAAAAATAAACATGTCAATATGCTAAGAAACCAGGCTAAGAAATCCTAAAACTGTATACCTTACACAGAGAACATTTATAAAAGTATGTGATGCAACTATAATTAGAATTGCGAATACACATATATACAAAAGTAAATATATAGCATGCATTAAAGAAATCAACTAAACCTACAACATAATGCACAACTCAAAAATTATATTCAACAAAGTTCCTTTATTATTAATCATAAAAAGTATCATGTAACATGTATAAAAGGGAAAACAAAACACAAAAACCAGGTGGAAAAAAGTGCGGGGCCGCACAGAGACCAATGATGGTATATTTTGTAACTCATAAAGTCCAATATTATATCCAAATACAGCATTAATAGGTGTTAAATTATGAGTATACAATGTTTCTCATATTTACATCCACAGAATAGAAAAAAAGTAATCCAGATATCAGATGGATACCTATGTGCTAAAGTTATGTGTCAAATTCCTTATTCATGTGTCACAGAATATATCTATCAATACACCAATATAATATAATTCATTCATATGACAACATGATATAAACAACGTATCCTGGAATATGATCACAGCATAATAAGACTATCTATACGCCAGCACAGTACAAATGGTACATAGCATAGCTTTGCACAGTCATTGTACATATAGTAACATACTACAGTGATTATTAAGTTAGAGGTCCATAGAACAGACTAAAGAGTAGAAAAGCTATGTAAAGGAGTGGAATACTTAACCATATGAGTGGTCCTGTGACAGCCCGCACCTGCCCGACGCGCGTTTCGCCTGAGCTTTAACGAGGGAAAGCTCAGGCAAAACGCGCGTCGGGCAGGTGCGGGCTGTCACAGGACCACTCATATGGTTAAGTATTCCACTCCTTTACATAGCTTTTCTACTCTTTAGTCTGTTCTATGGACCTCTAACTTAATAATCACTGTAGTATGTTACTATATGTACAATGACTGTGCAAAGCTATGCTATGTACCATTTGTACTGTGCTGGCGTATAGATAGTCTTATTATGCTGTGATCATATTCCAGGATACGTTGTTTATATCATGTTGTCATATGAATGAATTATATTATATTGGTGTATTGATAGATATATTCTGTGACACATGAATAAGGAATTTGACACATAACTTTAGCACATAGGTATCCATCTGATATCTGGATTACTTTTTTTCTATTCTGTGGATGTAAATATGAGAAACATTGTATACTCATAATTTAACACCTATTAATGCTGTATTTGGATATAATATTGGACTTTATGAGTTACAAAATATACCATCATTGGTCTCTGTGCAGCCCCGCACTTTTTTCCACCTGGTTTTTGTGTTTTGTTTTCCCTTTTATACATGTTACATGATACTTTTTATGATTAATAATAAAGGAACTTTGTTGAATATAATTTTTGAGTTGTTCTTTATGTTGTAGGTTTAGTATAATTAGAATTGCATCAGAGCTGAGTTGGCATTTTTTGATTGGTCACGCCAAGATGATAGAATACTGAAGGCTTAAAGGGAACCTGTCACTACCAAAATCAAAGGTGAGCTAAGCCCACCGGCGTCAGGGGCTTATCTACAGCATTCTGAATTGTTGTAGATAAGCCCCCGATGTAACCTGAAAGATGAGAAAAAGAGGTTAGATTATACTCACCAGGGCGGGCGGTCCAATCCGATGGGCGTCACAGTCTGGTCCGGGGCCTCCTATCTTCATAGGATGATGTCCTCTTTTTATCTTCACGCTGCGGCTCCGGCACAGGCGTACTTTGCTTGCCCTGTTGAGGGCAGAGCAAAGTACTGCAGTGCCCAGGCGCCAGGCCTCTCTGACCTTTCCCGGCGCCTGCGCATTGCAGTACTTTGCTCTGCCTTCAACAGGGCAGACAAAGTATGTCGGAGCCGGAGCCGCAGCGTAAAGACAAGAAGAGGACGTCATCGTAAGAAGATGGGAGGCGCTTGGACCGGACCGCGACGCCCATCGAACCGGACCGCAGCGGGACCGCCCCTGGGTGAGTATAATCTAACCTCTTTTTCTCATCTTTCAGGATACATCAGGGGCTTATCTACAGCATTACAGAATGCTGTAGATAAGCCCCTGATGCTGGTGGGCTTAGCTCACCTTTGATTTTGGGGGTGACAGGTGGTGTTCTTATGTGATTAAGCCTGTTTGTGGCATGGGATAGTGATTAACCACCTGGGATATGGATATGATGGCGACAGTATTCAGGATTTGTTTGATATAATTATCCTCTGGTCTATGGTGTCTCCTTTCCTTGGTACTATTTGCCATCGGTAATACTCTTCAGGATTTTTATATGTTATTATCAATAAAATTTATATTTTTCTGATTCAAGTTCTGATGTGCAAAAAGTATTTATAGGTTTACTATTCTTTTGCATGGGACTAGTTGTATCTTGTCTCCGTATGGGCACAGGGGTTAGGATCTGTTAACCCTGTGTATTGTGTGTCTAATTGGTGTTGCTTATTCATTTTTATCAGAGTAAGCCTGTCAGCACTTTCTGTTGACAGGTGAAAGGAACTGCCTGTTATGTTCCCCCATGAAACTAAAAACCAGCTCAAACAAGATGCTAGTGGCAGGGCAGCACAACACCTCCAAGGCATAGAGGGAAAGCTCATGCCTTGTGCCCAGCTTTGAGACCCAATAGATGAATCTCACAGAGGAATGAGAGAGTATGCTAAATTTGTTGACCAGGTATTGTTTGACCATCTTTAAAAACTTTTTCCTCCTTGTCAAAAATACCCAGTCATAAGGCCCTGGACACTGGCCTGGTGTCATGAAAGTGGCCCACGCCTTGGCTTCTCCTTCTTGACTGGGCAAAAAAGCTTCCCCCCTGCCCCTAGCATTGTCTGATGGGATTTTTTTCAACATATTTTCCCCAATGGTCTTCTGGTATAGCACCATTTTACAAGACCCCTCTGCCTCAGGAAGAATAGATAAAAATTTCTGCTTGTTGCGTGGGCCTAGCAGGATGAACAACCATTACTCTATTTTGGCCAAGATGAATGTAACGCGAGGGTCATGGGAAAGGTAGCAGTACATAAAGTATGCCATATGTGCCAAGCACTTCTCTATCTCCACCATGATAACTACGCTCCATCTTCTCTATCTATTCCTCCTCATTCTCTTCCTCAGTCCTTCGACATAGGAGAGACAGGACAAAGCTCCTGTTTCTCCTCCTCTTCCTCAGCCTCCACCTCTTTATTGTTACCCAATCTGCACTGAACAAATGAGATTGGCCTGAGACAGGTAGTATCTCCCTGTCTCATGTAATTCTTCATCTCCACCTGGTCAGCAGGCAAAGCTTCAAGTTTATTGTCAGCAGCAACTGTTTAAGTAGGTACAGAAGCAGGATCGTTCTGCTGATGATGGCGTCATCATCGCTCACTATCTATGTGGAGTCCTTAAAGTCTTGGAGAAAATCACAAATGTCAGACATCAATGACCACTCTTCAGTTATGTGTGGAGGCTGACCAGAATACCGACGGGCATGTTTGAGCTCGTATTCCTCAACTGGCCTCTGATGCTCACAAAGCCTTTCCAGCATGTGCAGTGTGGAGTTCCAGTGCGTGGTGGTCATGTTTCACACCAGTCATTGAGCTGACACTGGCATGCGCTGCTTCATCACGGCCAGAGCGGCAGCAAATGCAGCCAACTTGCGGAAATGGGCCAGAACCTCTGCCAAACCTAGGTAGGTTTTCAGAATCTGCTGAAATACAAGTTGAGCACATGGGCCAAGCATGGTACGTGTGTGAGCTTGCCAAACTTCACAGCCACCACCAGGTTATGCCCATTATCACACAAGACCATTCCTGGTTGCAGGTTCAGCAGTGAGAGCCACAGATCTGTTTAGTCTGTTATTCCTTTCAATAACTGCTGCAGTGTACTCAACTTGGTAGTTCAGCAGTTTCTGAAAACCTACCCAGAGTTTCTGGTCAAAGTACGCCATGTCAGCACCCATTTCTGCAAGTCAGCTACAGCTGCTGCCGATCTGCCAGTACGGCAGCAGCACATTCAAGTTTCAGCTCACCGATTGGTGGGCATTTTGACCACTGACTGGAACTCCACACTGCACAATCTAGAAAGGCTTTGCGAGCAGCAGATACCAGTAGGGTTGAGCGAAACGGGTCGGCCATTTTCAGAAGTCGCCGACTTTTGGCAAAGTCGGGTTTCATGAATCCCGACCCGACTCCTATGTGGGGTCGGCCATGAGGTCGGCGATCTTCTGAATCTGGTATCGGAATTCCGATACCGAGTTCCGATATGTTTGCGATATCGGAAATCGGTATCGGAATCCACA
Organism: Ranitomeya variabilis; assembly: GCF_051348905.1. Lineage (NCBI taxonomy): Eukaryota > Metazoa > Chordata > Amphibia > Anura > Dendrobatidae > Ranitomeya > Ranitomeya variabilis. The sequence goes on from NC_135233.1 coordinate 509,826,158, forward strand.
TTTAAGTGTAAAATAAAGAATTAAAATAAAAAATATTGATATACTCACCTCTCCGGAGGCCCCTGGACATCGCCGCTGGTAACCGGCAGCCTTCTTTGCTTAAAATGAGCGCGTTTACGGCCTTCCATGACGTCACGGCTTCTGATTTGTCGTGTGCCGCTCATGTGACCGCCACGCGACCAATCACAAGCCGTGATGTAATTCTCAGGTCCTAAATTCCTCATTCTAGGAATTTAGGACCTGAGAATTACGTCACGGCTTGTGATTGGTCGCGTGAGCGGTCACATGGGCGGCCGCGACCAATCACAAGCTGTGACGTAATCTAGGGCCCTTCACGCGCTCAGTCTTAAGAAGGAAGGCTGCCGGAAAGAAGCAGGGCGCGTCCGAGGGTGAGTATATACCTAATAGGAATATACTCACCCTCGGCTTCTTTCCGGCAGCCTTCCTTCCTAAGAATGAGCGCGTTCAGGGCCTTAGATGACGTCACGGCTTGTGATTGGTCGCGGCCGCCCATGTGACCGCCACGCGACCAATCACAAGCCGTGACGTAATTCTCAGGTACTAAATTCCTAGAATTAGGAATTTAGGACCTGAGAATTACGTCACGGCTTGTGATTGGTCGCGTGGCGGTCACATGAGTGGCACGCGACCAATCAGAAGCCGTGACGTCATGGAAGGCCCTGAACGCGCTCATTTTAAGCAAAGAAGGCTGCCGGTTACCAGCGGTGTTGTCCAGGGGCCTCCGGACGGGTGAGTATATCAATATTTTTTATTTTAATTCTTTATTTTACACATTAATATGGATCCCAGGGCCTGAAGGAGAGTTTCCTCTCCTTCAGACCCTGGGAACCATAGTATCCCATTGCACTGCATTGGGTTTCGTGTTTCGGCCGACCCCGACCCCGACTTTTTTATAGGATCGGCCGATTTCGCTCGACCCGACTTTTGAGAAAGTCGGGTTTCGTTAAACCCGACCCGATCCTATAAAAATAAAAGTCGCTCAACCCTAGATACCAGTTGTGGAATACCAACTCCATATGCTTATTGGTGTTCTGGTCAGCCTCCATACATAACAGTTGAAGAGTAGGCATGGATGTCTGACATTTGTGTAGTTCTCCCAGATATTGAATACTCCACAAAGATGATGAGAGGTGATGACTAGGGTTGAGCGAAACGGATCGGTCATTTTCATAAGTCGCCGACTTTTGGCAAAGTCGGGTTTCATGAAACCCGACCCGATCCCAGCGTGGGATCGGCCATGGGGTACACGATCTTCGCGCCAAAGTCGCGTTTCATATGACGCTTAAAGCGCCATTTCTCAGCCAATGAAGGTGCACGCAGAGTGTGGGCAGCGTGATGACATAGGTCCTGGTCCCCACCATCTTAGAGAAGGGCATGGCAGTGATTGGCTTGCTTTCTGCGGCGTCACAGGGGCTATAAAGGGGTGTTCCCGCCGACCGCCATGTTACTGCTGCTGATCTGAGCATAGGGAGAGGTTGCTGCCGCTTCGTCAGAAGCAGGGATAGCGTTAGGCAGGGTATATTAACCCCCAAACCGCTTGTGCTGTAGCGATTTCCACTGTCCAACACCACCTTTTGTTTGCAGGGACAGTGGAGGAAAGATTTCTGTGCAACAGCTCTGTAGCTTATAAGGCTCCCTGATCGCTGCGTTGCTGTGTGTAAGCCGCTGTGCAAACCAACTGCTTTTTTAAAAGCACAAATCCTGTTGCTCCTTCCTTTCTGCACAGCTATCTTGTTTGTTTGTCCTCATTTTTTGTGTGCAGCAGTCCTTTTTATTGCTGCCTGCCATACTTTTCAGAGATTATTGTAGGGAGATAGTAATTGTAGTACGGTCCCTTTTTTTTTTTTTTTATATATATCTTCCAGCCACTTTCAGACCCTGAAATTGTGTAGTGTAAAACAGTGGGCCTGTATTTTTCAGCACTTTCCCACACCTAAGAAGGGAGATTTATATTGCCAATCAGTGCATCTGTGCCAGTGCTGTCTGTGGTATCTGTCATTCATTTTGTGCCACAGGAAATATACTGTGATATAGTGGGCCTGATTTATTCACTTGTCTCCCATACCAAAATAAAAAAAAAATTAAATAAAGGGAGAATAATCTTGGCAAATCTGTGCATCTGTGCCAGTGCTGTCTGTGGTATCTGTCATTCATTTTTTGCCACAGTAAATATACCGTGATATAGTGGGCCTGATTTATTCACTTGTTTCCCATATAAAAAAAAAAAATTAAAGGGAGAATAATCTTGGCAAATCTGTGCATCTGTGCCAGTGCTGTCTGTGGTATCTGTCATTCATTTTTTGCCACAGGAAATATACTGTGATATAGTGGGCCTGATTTATTCACTTGTCTCCCATATCAAAATAAAAAAAAAATTAAATAAAGGGAGAATAATCTTGGCAAATCTGTGCCAGTGCTGTCTGTGGTATCTGTCATTCATTTTGTGCCACAGGAAATATACTGTGATATAGTGGGCCTGATTTATTCACTTGTCTCCCATATAAAAAAAAAATTAAATAAAGGGAGAATAATCTTGGCAAATCTGTGCATCTGTGCCAGTGCTGTCTGTGGTATCTGTCATTCATTTTTTGCCACAGGAAATATACTGTGATATAGTGGGCCTGATTTATTCACTTGTCTCCCATATATAAAAAAAAAATTAAATAAAGGGAGAATAATCTTGGTAAATCTGTGCCAGTGCTGTCTGTGGTATCTGTCATTCATTTTGTGCCACAGGAAATATACTGTGATATAGTGGGCCTGATTTACTCACTTGTCTCCCATATCAAAATAAAAAAAAATGTAAATAAAGGGAGAATAATCTTGGCAAATCTGTGCCAGTGCTGTCTGTGGTATCTGTCATTCATTTTTTGCCACAGGAAATATACTGTGATATAGTGGGCCTGATTTATTCACTTGTCTCCCATATAAAAAAAAAAATTAAATAAAGGGAGAATAATCTTGGCAAATCTGTGCATCTGTGCCAGTGCTGTCTGTGGTATCTGTCATTCATTTTTTGCCACAGGAAATATACTGTGATATAGTGGGCCTGATTTATTCACTTGTCTCCCATATATAAAAAAAAATAAATAAATAAAGGGAGAATAATCTTGGTAAATCTGTGCCAGTGCTGTCTGTGGTATCTGTCATTCATTTTGTGCCACAGGAAATATACTGTGATATAGTGGGCCTGATTTACTCACTTGTCTCCCATATCAAAATAAAAAAAAATGTAAATAAAGGGAGAATAATCTTGGCAAATCTGTGCCAGTGCTGTCTGTGGTATCTGTCATTCATTTTTTGCCACAGGAAATATACTGTGATATAGTGGGCCTGATTTATTCACTTGACTCCCATATAAAAAAAAAAAAATTAAAGGGAGAATAATCTTGGCAAATCTGTGCATCTGTGCCAGTGCTGTCTGTGGTATCTGTCATTCATTTTGTGCCACAGGAAATATACTGTGATATAGTGGGCCTGATTTATTCACTTGTCTCCCATATAAAAAAAAAAATAAAATAAAGGGAGAATAATCTTGGCAAATCTGTGCATCTGTGCCAGTGCTGTCTGTGGTATCTGTCATTTATTTTGTGCCACAGGAAATATACCGTGATATAGTGGGCCTGATTTATTTACTTGTCTCCCATATAAAAAAAAAAAAAAATTAAATAAAGGGAGAATAATCTTGGCAAATCTGTGCATCTGTGCCAGTGCTGTCTGTGGTATCTGTCATTCATTTTTTGCCACAGGAAATATACTGTGATATAGTGGGCCTGATTTATTCACTTGTCTCCCATATCAAAATAAAAATTTTTTTAATAAAGGGAGAATAATCTTGGCAAATCTGTGCCAGTGCTATCTGTGGTATCTGTCATTCATTTTTTGCCACAGGAAATATACTGTGATATAGTGGGCCTGATTTATTCACTTGTCTCCCATATCAAAATAAAAAAAATGTAAATAAAAGGAGAATAATCTTGGCAAATCTGTGCATCTGTGCCAGTGCTGTCTGTGGTATCTGTCATTCATTTTTTGCCACAGGAAATATACTGTGATATAGTGGGCCTGATTTATTCACTTGTCTCCCATATCAAAATAAAAAAAAATGTAAATAAAGGGAGAATAATCTTGGCAAATCTGTGCCAGTGCTGTCTGTGGTATCTGTCATTCATTTTGTGCCACAGGAAATATACTGTGATATAGGGAGCCTGATTTATTCACTTGTCTCCCATATAAAAAAAAAAATTAAAATAAAGGGAGAATAATCTTGCCAAATCTGTGCCAGTGCTGTCTGTGGTATCTGTCATTCATTTTGTGCCACAGGAAATATACTGTGATATAGTGGGCCTGATTAAATCCTGCATTCTCCCACACATAAAGAGGGAAATTTCTATTGACAGTGTGTGCATCTGCGTGCGTCAGTCCTGTTAGTGGCATATCTGCTAGCCTCTTTCTGCCAATCAAACTGTGTAGTGTAATCCAGTGGGCCTGATTGTTCCCTGCATTCTCCCACACATAAAGAGTGAGATTTCTATTGCCAGTGTGTGCATCTGTGTGCTTCAGTCCTGTTCGTGGCATATATGCCAGCCTCTTTCTGCCAATCAAACTGTGTAGTGTAATCCAGTGGGCCTGATTGTTCCCTGCATTCTCCCACACATAAAGATTGAGATTTCTATTGCCAGTGTGTGCATCTGCGTGTGTCAGTCCTGTTCGTGGCATATCTGCCAGCCTCTTTCTGACAATCAAACTGTGTAGTGTAATACAGTGGGGGCCTCATTTTTTCCAGCATTCTCCCACACATAAAAAAGGGAGATTTTAATTCACAACAAGTTTACGTACACCTTCTACCTGCTTGTACAGGACCACATAACAGTTGTTAGTTTGGTTTAATTTTTCCAAGAATGAGGAAGTCTGGTGGAAGAGGTCGTGGCCGTGGGCGGTCATTGCCAACTGGTAATGATGGTGGTGGTGGTGGAGTATCTGGTGGAAATGGGAAAAGCAAAATAGCACCTAAGTCTCAAGTTGTTGAGCCAGCGTCATCGTCTGGCTACACAAGGCCTTGAAGGCTCCCTTTTCTGGGAGTAGGAAAACCGCTTTTAAAGCCGGAGCAGCAGGAACAAGTTTTGGCTTTCATTGCTGACTCTGCCTCTAGCTCTTTCGCCTCCTCCTCGGAAAGTGCCAAATGTAAGAGCAGTGCGTCGTCAGTGGATGTTCCCAGTCAGGGACAAGTCGCTTCCTTGTGTTCTTCACCCAGAACAACAGAGAAGGATGCATCAGGCGACGCAACAGGTTACTCCATGGAGCTATTTACACATACCGTTCCGGGGTTAGAAAGGGAAATTGTTAACAGGCCATGCCCATTACAAGATGAATCAGACATGGAGTGCACAGATGCATAGCCACAGCCAGATTATTATGCTGTTCCTTTGACTCAGATCAGAACATTGCCCTCGCAGTGTACTGATCCAGAATCTGACCCTGATGACACTATTAAGCCCCGTCACGAACGCTATAGCACTGGCTTACACGGTGACACAGAGGAAGGTGCACAGGACATAGAAGAGGAGGTCATAGATGACACAGTTGTTGACCCCGATTGGCAGCCATTGGTGGAACAGGGTGCAGGCGGCAGTAGCTCTGAAGCGGAGGAGGAGAAGCCGCAGCAGGCATCAACATCGCAACAGGTTCCATCTGGCAGGCCCGTATCTGGTCAAAAACGTGTGGCAAAATCAAAACCAGTTGTAGGACAGCGTGGCCATCCGGTTAAAGTAGCTCAGTGTGCAATGCCTGAAAAGGTATCCGATAGTAGGAAGAGTGCAGTCTGGTATTTTTTTAACCAAGATCCAAATGATCAGTGCAAAGTCTTCTGTAAGAAATGGACAAGGACCTTCAGCAGAGGTCAGAATGTTAAAAATCTAAATACAAGCTGCATGCGTAGACATTTAACCACCATGCACTTGCAAGCCTGGACTAACTACCAAACGTCCCTTAACGTTGTAGCACCCTCTCACAATGAAGCTAGTAAGCAACGCTACATCCCTTCCCTCACTGTAAGCCCACCATTTACCACACCACCTGCAGTAAATGTGGCGGTTTCGTCGCAAGGCCAAAGCCATCAGGGAATCACCAGGTTCGTGGTAGGAAACACTGTATGTAGGGCAACAGCAAGAATACCATCACCAACACTCTCTCAGTCTGCCATGTCCACCGGCACCCCCGCTAGTTCCACCCTATGCAGCTCTCCAGTCCAGCTCACCCTACATGAGACTCTCGTTAGGAAAAGGAAGTACTCATCCTCGCATACACGTACACAGGGTTTGAACACCCACATTGCTAGACTAATCTCATTAAAGATGATGCCCTACCGTTTAGTTGAAACCGAAGCTTTCAAAGCCCTGATGGACTACGCTGTACCACGCTACGAGCTACCCAGTCGACACTTCTTTTCGAGAAAAGCCATCCCAGCCCTCCACCAGCATGTAAAAGACCGCATTGTCCATGCACTCAGGCAATCTGTGAGTAGAAAGGTGCACCTGACAACAGATGCATGAACCAGTAGGCATGGCCAGGGGCGTTACGTCTTCATCACGGCACACTGGGTTAATGTGGTGGATGCAGGGTCCACAGGGGACAGCAATATTGGGACAGTTCTTCCTAGCCCACGGTCTAGGAAACAGTTGGCTGTAGGCGTTCGTCCCCCATCCTCCTCCTCGTCCTCCAGCAGAAGAGAGAGCTCGTCCTCAGACCGCATTCGCACGACCACTCCATCCGCAGCTGCCACTGTTGCACATGAGGTGTCCCATTATGGAACAGCTAGTGGCAAGCGTCAGCAGGCTGTATTGGCAATGAAGTGTTTGGGCGACAACAGACACATCGCGGAAGTTCTGTCCGAGTTCTTGCAGCAAGAAACTCAGTCATGGCTGGGCACTGTACATCTTGAGGCAGGCAAGGTAGTGAGTGATAACGGAAGGAATTTTATGGCTGCCATAGCCCTTTCACCACTGAAACACATTCCTTGCCTGGCTCACACCTTAAACCTGGTGGTGCAGTGCTTTTTGAAAAGTTATACGGGGTTACACAACCTGCTCCTGAAAGTGCGCAGACTGTTGTGAATTTGGATTCTGGGCTCCCCCGGTGGCTACTGGTGGAATTGAACTGGTGTCTTCATCTTCTCTGTTCACCTGTTCCCATCAAGATGTGGGAGTCGCTATATAACCTTGCTGCTCTGTTAGTTGCTTGCCGGTCAACAATGTTATCAGAAGCCTCTCTGTGCTTGTTCCTGCTCCTAGACAACTACTAGATAAGTTGGACTCTTGTCCATGTTTGTTTTTGCATTTTTGTTCCAGTTCACAGCTGTGGTTTCGTTACTGTGTCTGGAAAGCTCTTGTGAACAGGAATTGCCACTCTGGTGTTATGAGTTAATGCCAGAGTTTTAAAGTAATTTCTGGATGGTGTTTTTGATAGGGTTTTCAGCTGACCATGAAAGTGTCCTTTCTGTCTTCTGCTATGTAGTAAGTGGACCTCAAATTTGCTAAACCTATTTTCATACTACGTTTGTTTTTTCATCTCAACTCACCGCCAATACATGTGGGGGGCCTCTGTCTCCTTTCGGGGTATTTCTCTAGAGGTGAGCTAGGACTAATATTTTCCTCTGCTAGCTTTATTTAGTCCTCCGGCTGGTGCTGGGCATCTAGAATCAACGTAGGCATGCTACCCGGCCACTGCTAGTTGTGCGTTAGGTTTAGTTCATGGTCAGCTCAGTTCCCATCTTCCAAGAGCTAGTTCCTATATATGCTTATGCTATGTTCTCTTGCCATTGAGATCATGACAGTTTGACCGGCCCTCAAAGTGTTAATTGTTTGGGCTGAAGCAGGAGAAAAAGAAGTGTTGAGGGGAAATTTTTTTTTTTTTTTTTTTCCCCCTCAGAGTTTTGCTGCCTAGCCCTTAATTGCTGTTTAGCTGCTTCTTACCTCCTCTTAACCCTTGAATGGCTCTGTGTCCACCTGTTTGTAATGGATCTTCAGAGTGTAACTGCAGGTTTGAATAATCTCGCCACGAAGGTACAAAATTTGCAAGATTTTGTTTGTCATGCACCTGTATCTGAGCCGAGAATTCCTTTGCCGGAATTTTTCTTGGGGAATAGATCTGGGTTTCAGAATTTTCGAAATAATTGCAAATTATTTTTGTCCCTGAAATCTCGCTCTGCCGGAGACCCTGCACAGCAGGTCAGGATTGTGATTTCCTTGCTCCGGGGCGACCCTCAAGACTGGGCTTTTTCATTGACACCAGGGGATCCTGCGTTGCTCAATGTGGATGCGTTTTTTCTGGCCTTGGGGTTGCTTTATGACGAACCTCATTTGGAGCTTCAGGCAGAAAAAACTTTGATGTCCCTATCTCAGGGGCAAGATGAAGCGGAAATTTACTGCCAAAGATTCCGTAAATGGTCTGTGCTTACTCAGTGGAATGAGTGCGCCCTGGCGGCGACTTTCAGAGAGGGTCTCTCTGATGCCATTAAGGATGTTATGGTGGGGTTCCCTGTGCCTGCGGGTCTGAATGAGTCCATGACAATGGCTATTCAGATCGATAGGCGTTTGCGGGAGCGCAAACCAGTGCACCATCTGGCGGTGTCCACTGAGAAGTCGCCAGAGAGTATGCAGTGTGATAGAATTCTGTCCCGAAGCGAGCGGCAGAATTTTAGACGGAAAAATGGGTTGTGTTTCTATTGTGCCTGAACATGCTGCTATGCGAGAATATATAAAGGAGTCCTTGGAAAAGGGACATATTCGTCCATCGTCATCTCCCTTAGGAGCCGGTTTTTTCTTTGTGTCAAAAAAAGACGGCTCTTTGAGACCATGTATTGATTATCGGCTTTTGAATAAAATCACTGTTAAATATCAATACCCATTGCCGTTGCTGACTGATTTGTTTGCTCGCATAAAGGGGGCCAAGTGGTTCTCTAAGATTGACCTTCGTGGGGCGTATAATTTGGTGCGAATCAGGCAGGGGGATGAGTGGAAAACCGCATTTAATACGCCCGAGGGCCACTTTGAGTATTTAGTGATGCCTTTTGGTCTTTCTAATGCTCCGTCAGTTTTCCAGTCCTTTATGCATGATATTTTTCGCGATTATTTGGATAAATTTATGATTGTGTATCTGGATGATATTCTGATTTTTTCGGATGACTGGGACTCTCATGTCCAGCAAGTCAGGAGGGTTTTTCAGGTTTTGCGGTCTAATTCTTTGTGTGTGAAGGGTTCTAAGTGTGTTTTTGGGGTACAGAGGATTTCCTTTTTGGGATATATTTTTTCCCCCTCTTCCATTGAAATGGATCCTGTCAAGGTTCAAGCTATTTGTGATTGGACGCAGCCCTCTTCTCTTAAGAGTCTTCAGAAATTTTTGGGCTTTGCTAACTTTTATCGTCGATTTATTGCTGGTTTTTCGGATATTGCTGAGCCATTGACCGATTTGACTAAGAAGGGTGCTGATGTTGCTGATTGGTCCCCTGAGGCTGTGGAGGCCTTTCGGGAGCTTAAGCGCCGTTTTTCCTCTGCCCCTGTGTTGCGTCAGCCTGATGTTGCTCTACCTTTTCAGGTTGAGGTCGACGCTTCTGAGATCGGAGCTGGGGCAGTGTTGTCGCAGAAAAGTTCTGACTGCTCCGTGATGAGGCCTTGTGCCTTCTTTTCCCGTAAATTTTCGCCCGCTGAGCGGAATTATGATGTTGGGAATCGGGAGCTTTTGGCCATGAAGTGGGCTTTTGAGGAGTGGCGCCATTGGCTTGAGGGGGCCAGACATCAGGTGGTGGTATTGACTGACCACAAAAATTTGATTTATCTTGAGACCGCCAGGCGCCTGAATCCTAGACAGGCGCGCTGGTCATTATTTTTCTCTCGGTTTAATTTTGTGGTGTCATACCTACCGGGTTCTAAGAATGTTAAGGCGGATGCCCTTTCTAGGAGTTTTGAGCCTGACTCGCCTGGTAACTCTGAGCCCACAGGTATCCTTAAGGATGGAGTGGTATTGTCAGCCGTTTCTCCAGACCTGCGGCGGGCCTTGCAGGAGTTTCAGGCGGATAGACCTGATCGTTGCCCACCTGATAAACTGTTTGTTCCTGATGATTGGACCAGTAGAGTCATCTCTGAGGTTCATTCTTCTGCGTTGGCAGGTCATCCTGGCATTTTTGGTACCAGGGATTTGGTGGCAAGGTCCTTCTGGTGGCCTTCCCTGTCACGAGATGTGCGAGGCTTTGTGCAGTCTTGTGACGTTTGTGCTCGGGCCAAGCCTTGTTGTTCTCGGGCTAGTGGATTATTGTTGCCCTTGCCTATTCCTAAGAGGCCTTGGACGCACATCTCGATGGATTTTATTTCAGATCTGCCTGTTTCTCAGATGTCTGTCATCTGGGTGGTGTGTGACCGTTTTTCTAAGATGGTCCATTTGGTTCCTCTGCCCAAGTTACCTTCTTCTTCCGAGTTGGTTCCTCTGTTTTTTCAAAATGTTGTTCGTTTGCATGGTATTCCTGAGAATATCGTTTCTGACAGAGGGACCCAATTCGTGTCTAGATTTTGGCGGGCATTCTGTGCTAGGATGGGCATAGATTTATCTTTTTCGTCCGCTTTCCATCCTCAGACGAATGGCCAGACCGAGCGGATTAATCAGACCCTGGAGACACATCTGAGGTGTTTTGTGTCTGCTGACCAGGATGATTGGGTTGCTTTTTTGCCATTGGCGGAGTTCGCTCTCAATAATCGGGCCAGCTCTGCCACTTTGGTGTCCCCGTTTTTCTGTAATTCGGGGTTTCATCCTCGATTTTCCTCTGGTCAGGTGGAATCTTCGGATTGTCCTGGAGTGGATGCTGTGGTGGAGAGATTGCATCAGATCTGGGGGCAGGTGGTGGACAATTTGAGGTTGTCCCAGGAGAAGACTCAGCTTTTTGCCAACCGCCACCGTCGTGTTGGTCCTCGGCTTTCTGTTGGGGATTTGGTGTGGTTGTCTTCTCGTTTTGTCCCTATGAGGGTCTCTTCTCCTAAGTTTAAGCCTCGGTTTATCGGCCCGTATAAGATATTGGAGATTCTTAACCCTGTTTCCTTCCGTTTGGACCTCCCTGCATCCTTTTCTATTCATAACGTTTTTCATCGGTCATTATTGCGCAGGTATGAGGTACCGGTTGTGCCTTCCGTTGAGCCTCCTGCTCCGGTGTTGGTTGAGGGTGAGTTGGAGTACGTTGTGGAGAAAATCTTAGACTCTCGTGTTTCCAGACGGAGACTCCAGTATCTGGTCAAGTGGAAGGGATACGGCCAGGAGGATAATTCTTGGGTGAATGCATCTGATGTTCATGCCTCCGATCTGGTTCGTGCCTTTTATAGGGCCCATCCTGATCGCCCTGGTGGTTCTGGTGAGGGTTCGGTGCCCCCTCCTTGAGGGGGGGGGTACTGTTGTGAATTTGGATTCTGGGCTCCCCCGGTGGCTACTGGTGGAATTGAACTGGTGTCTTCATCTTCTCTGTTCACCTGTTCCCATCAAGATGTGGGAGTCGCTATATAACCTTGCTGCTCTGTTAGTTGCTTGCCGGTCAACAATGTTATCAGAAGCCTCTCTGTGCTTGTTCCTGCTCCTAGACAACTACTAGATAAGTTGGACTCTTGTCCATGTTTGTTTTTGCATTTTTGTTCCAGTTCACAGCTGTGGTTTCGTTACTGTGTCTGGAAAGCTCTTGTGAACAGGAATTGCCACTCTGGTGTTATGAGTTAATGCCAGAGTTTTAAAGTAATTTCTGGATGGTGTTTTTGATAGGGTTTTCAGCTGACCATGAAAGTGTCCTTTCTGTCTTCTGCTATGTAGTAAGTGGACCTCAAATTTGCTAAACCTATTTTCATACTACGTTTGTTTTTTCATCTCAACTCACCGCCAATACATGTGGGGGGCCTCTGTCTCCTTTCGGGGTATTTCTCTAGAGGTGAGCTAGGACTAATATTTTCCTCTGCTAGCTTTATTTAGTCCTCCGGCTGGTGCTGGGCATCTAGAATCAACGTAGGCATGCTACCCGGCCACTGCTAGTTGTGCGTTAGGTTTAGTTCATGGTCAGCTCAGTTCCCATCTTCCAAGAGCTAGTTCCTATATATGCTTATGCTATGTTCTCTTGCCATTGAGATCATGACAGCAGACTTTGCTCGCACATCCGCCATTCGCCCGTACACTGCAGCCGTTTACAGAACCATCAGCGGTCTTTGCAACTTCCCCAGCATCGCCTAATCATCGACGTTGCAACAAGGTGGAACTCCACACTGCACATGCTTCAGAGAGGCGTGCTGTTATGTATTTGTGGGAGGATACACATACACGGGTAGGCAGTTGGATGGCAGACATGGAGTTGTCAGGTGTGCAGTGGTCGAAGCTACAAGACCTGTGTCAAGTCCTTCAGTGTTTTGAGGAATGCACACGGCTGGTTAGTGCAGACAACGCCATAATCAGCATGAGCATCCCCCTAATGCGTCTGCTGATGCAAAGTTTGACGCACATAAAGGAGCAGGCGTCTGCAGCCGAGGACGAGGGAAGCCTAGATGACAGTCAGCCATTGTCTGCTCAGGGAAGTCAACAGGACGAGGTGGCGGGCGAAGAGGAGGAGGACAAGGAGTATGATGGGGATGAGTATTTTTTGGATGAGGAAGCTTCTCAGGGGCCAACAGAAACTGCTGGCGTTGCAAGGCCGGGTTCTGTTTTTTTGAGGGAGACAAGTGACGTTGATTTGCCTGAAAGTGCTCCTCAACCCAGCACATGCACAGATTTGACAACTGGAACATTGGCACACATGTCGGATTATGCCTTGTGTATCCTCAGAAGGGACCCACGCATTATAAAAATGATGACCGATGACGATTATTGGTTGGCCTGCCTCCTTGATCCTCGCTATAAAGGCAAATTGCAAAATATCATGCCACATGAGAACCTCGAACAAATATTGGCAACCAAACAAGCTACTCTTGTAGACCATTTGATTCAGGCATTCCCAGCACACAGCGCCGGTGATGGTTCTCACACGAGCTGCAGGGGGCAACAGGGCAGAGGTGTTAGAGGTTCACAAATCAGAAGTGGCGTTGGACAGAGGGGTTTTCTGACCAGGTTGTGGAGTGATTTCGCAATGACCGCAGACACGACAGGTACTGCAGCATCAATTCAAAGTGACAGGAGACAACATTTGTCCAGTATGGTTACTAACTATTTTTCCTCCATTATCGATGTTCTCCCTCAACCGTCATTCCCCTTTGATTACTGGGCATCCAAAATAGACACCTGGCCTGAATTGGCCGAATATGCATTGCGGGAGCTTGCTTGCCCAGCAGCTAGTGTGCTATTAGAAAGAGTATTCAGTGCTGCTGGTTCAATACTGACCGAAAAAAGGACTCATCTGGGGACCCAAAATGTTGATGATCTAACCTTCATTAAAATGAACCACTCATGGATTTCTAATTATTTTGCCCCACCTTTCCCGGCTGACACCTAGCTTCCTGAAAATAGGTCTTGCTTTGGGACTGGTGTTACTGACTGTTCCAATCTCTAAATTTGTAGCTCCTGTTTGTACAGCATACGACATGTTTACAACTCCCTAAATGGCCTAACTCCCCCCACGGGGCCGTGGTCTCGCCACTTGGCGCAAGCACCCGTCAGAGTGCCGTTTGTCTGAAGAGGTGGGTGTGCCCACTGTTGGTTGACGGCGCTGCCAATGGGTCCCTCATAGTACAATGAAGTGTCTCTGGTGGTGGTGGCGCGCACCCAAAGTCAGACACACCGTTGTAACATGAGGGGCCCTGGGCCTGTACCGCCGGCCACGAGAGAGTGCCCCCCCAGCTCAAACAGTGCTCTACCACTTGCAAAATTATCTTTCGCTGCTCCACCACTGTTTAGTCTATGCGCTGAAATCCTTCAATGCCTGGCACTGACAATAACAATTTGTTGACATGTATGATGCTATTTAAAATAGGCAGGGGCCCTGTCCTACTTTTACAACAGTAAAACTTTGCGCCAAATTACAATGTCTGAAAGTCAGCATAGGAGCCCACCCCTGTACCGAAGTATGCCCCCCCTTTTTTTGGGGGGGGGAGCGAGACATTGACATCTATTTAGCTTTTGGAGTACTTACTGTCTGCGGTCCCTCCTTCGAATTGTCCTCCGCTGAGCACACCAATCCTGCCTGTGTACCCCTGCCACGTAAAGGAAGCTGCATAGAGCCTATTTTCTTATTTTAGGCCTACTAAGTCTGTCTGCGGTCCCTCCTTCGAATTGTCCTCCGCTGAGCACACCAATGCTGCCTGTGTACCCCTGCCACATAATGGAAGCTGCATAGAGCCTATTTTGTTATTTTAGGCCTTCTACGTCTGTCTGCGGTCCCTCCTTCGAATTGTCCTCCTCTGAGCACACCAATGCTGCCTGTGTACCCCTGCCACATAATGGAAGCTGCATAGAGCCTATTTTCTTATTTTAGGACTACTACGTCTGTCTGCGGTCCCTCCTTCGAATTGTCCTCCGCTGAGCACACCAATGCTGCCTGTGTACCCCTGCCACGTAAAGGAAGCTGCATAGAGCCTATTTTCTTATTTTAGGCCTACTAAGTCTGTCTGCGGTCCCTCCTTCGAATTGTCCTCCGCTGAGCACACCAATGCTGCCTGTGCACCCCTGCCACGTAAAGGAAGCTGCATAGAGCCTATTTTCTTATTTTAGGCCTACTAAGTCTGTCTGCGGTCCTTCCTTCGAATTGTCCTCCGCTGAGCACACCAATGCTGCCTGTGCACCCCTGCCACGTAAAGGAAGCTGCATAGAGCCTATTTTCTTATTTTAGGCCTACTAAGTCTGTCTGCGGTCCTTCCTTCGAATTGTCCTCCGCTGAGCACACCAATGCTGCCTGTGTACCCCTGCCACGTAAAGGAAGCTGCATAGAGCCTATTTTCTTATTTTAGGCCTACTAAGTCTGTCTGCGGTCCCTCCTTCGAATTGTCCTCTGCTGAGCACACCAATGCTGCCTGTGTACCCCTGCCACATAATGGAAGCTGCATAGAGCCTATTTTGTTATTTTAGGCCTTCTACATCTGTCTGCGGTCCCTCTTTCGAATTGTCCTCCGCTGAGCACACCAATGCTGCCTGTGTATCCCTGCCATGTAAAGGAAGCTGCATAGAGCCTATTTTCTTATTTTAGGCCTACTAAGTCTGTCTGCAGTCCCTCCTTCGAATTGTCCTCCGCTGAGCACACCAATGCTACCTGTGTACCCCTGCCACATAATGGAAGCTGCATAGAGCCTATTTTGTTATTTTAGGCCTTCTACGTCTGTCTGCGGTCACTCCTTTGAATTGTCCTCCGCTGTGCACACCAATGCTGCCTGTGTACCCCTGCCACGTAAAGGAAGCTGCATAGAGCCTATTTTCTTATTTTAGGCCTACTAAGTCTGTCTGCGATCCCTCCTTCGAATTGTCCTCCGCTGAGCACACCAATGCTGCTTGTGTACCCCTGCCACGTAAAGGAAGCTGCATAGAGCCTATTTTCTTATTTTAGGCCTACTAAGTCTGTCTGCGGTCCCTCCTTCGAATTGTCCTCCGCTGAGCACACCAATGCTGCCTGTGTACCCCTGCCACATAATGGAAACTGCATAGAGCCTATTTTCTTATTTAGGACTACTAAGTCTGTCTGCAGTCCCTCCTTCGAATTGTCCTCCGCTGAGCACACCAATGCTGCCTGTGTACCCCTGCCACATAATGGAAGCTGCATAGAGCCTATTTTCTTATTTTAGGCCTACTAAGTCTGTCTGCGGTCCCTCCTTCGAATTGTCCTCCGCTGAGCACACCAATGCTGCCTGTGTACCCCTGCCACATAATGGAAACTGCATAGAGCCTATTTTCTTATTTTAGGACTACTAAGTCTGTCTGCAGTCCCTCCTTCGAATTGTCCTCCGCTGAGCACACCAATGCTGCCTGTGTACCCCTGCCACGTAAAGGAAGCTGCATAGAGCCTATTTTCTTATTTAGGCCTACTAAGTCTGTCTGCTGTCCCTCCTTCGAATTGTCCTCCGCTGAGCACACCAATGCTGCCTGTGTACCCCTGCCACATAATGGAAGCTGCATAGAGCCTATTTTCTTATTTTAGGCCTACTAAGTCTGTCTGCGGTCCCTCCTTCGAATTGTCCTCCGCTGAGCACACCAATGCTGCCTGTGTACCCCTGCCACATAATGGAACCTGTATAGAGCCTATTTTCTTATTTTAGGACTACTAAGTCTGTCTGCGGTCCCTCCTTCGAATTGTCCTCTGCTGAGTACACCAATGCTGCCTGTGTACCCCTGTAACCTACTTTAAACTGCATAGAGCCTACTTTCCATTGTAGGCCTACTACCTGTGTCTGTCTCGGCCAGTCCACTCCTTGCAGTTGTCCTCCACTGAACAAAGTTATGCCGCCTGTGTACTCCTGTTACCAATTGTGAACTGCATTTATCCTACTTACTTATTTGTGCCTAGTAAATGTGTAAGCCTGTCATAACAGTTGTCCTCCACCACAGAACCCAGCTATGCCACATGTGTACTCCTTTTACCAATTTTGAACTTAATATAGGCTTCATTTTTATTTTAGGCCTACTTCGTGTGTCAGAGCCACTAATTACACATGCCCTTCTCCGCTGAACCACACTATGCTGCAAGTGTACTCCACTTACCAATTTTAAGCAGCATTTTGCCTAATTACTTATTTAGGCCTACTTATTGTGTCTGTCTCCCATTACAGTTGTCCTCCACTGCACAAAGCTGAGCTTCAATCTACAGGCTCTCATTAAGTAGTTGCTGTTAATATGTGTGGTTGGGGCCTACTAACGGTGTCTGCCGCTCCATGGTGTTGTCCTCCACTGTACAAAGCTGAGCTTCAGTCTTCAGGCTTTCGGCCTATAGTATCAGATATTTAACTGCATTTGGCCTACTTGTCTGGTTGGTCCCTACTAACGGTGTCTGCCGCTCCTGGGTTTTTTCCTGTTTTGTTTTCTTGAGCTTCAATCTTCAGGCTCTCATTAAGTAGTTGTTGTTAATATAACACTGCAGTTGGCCGACTAGTGTGGTTGGGGCCTACTAACGGTGTCTGGCCCTCAAAGGTGTTCTCCAGGTTTACTTGCCTGAGCTTCAATATTCAGGCTCTCATTAAATAGTTGTTGTTAATATGTGTGGGTGGGGCCTACTAACGGTGTCTGACGCTCCCTGGTGTTGTCCTCCACTGTGCAAAGCTGAGCTTCAATCTTCAGGCTCTCATTAAGTAGTTGTTGTTAATATGTGTGGTTGGGGCCTACTAACGGTGTCTGCCGCTCCAAGGTGTTCTCCAGGTTTACTTGCCTGAGCTTCAATCTTCAGGCTCTCATTAAGTAGTTGTTGTTAATATGTGTGGTCGGGGCCTACTAACGGTGTCTGCCGCTCCCTGGTGTTGTCCTCCACTGTACAAAGCTGAGCTTCAATCTTCAGGCTCTCATTAAGTAGTTGTTGTCAATATGTGTGGTTGGGGCCTACTAACGGTGTCTGCCGCTCCAAGGTGATCTCCACGTTTACTTGCCTGAGCTTCAATCTTCAGGCTCTCATTAAAGGGCCACTGTCACCCCCCTCCAGCCGTTATAAACTAAAAGAGTAGTGTTGAGCGAAACGGGTCGACCATTTTCAGAAGTCGCCGACTTTTGGCAAAGTCGGGTTTCATGAAACCCGACCCGACCCCTGTGTGGGGTCGGCCATGAGGTCGGTGATCTTCTGAATCTGGTATCGGAATTCCGATACCGAGTTCCGATATGTTTGCGATATCGGAAATCGGTATCGGAATCCACATTTAAGTGTAAAATAAAGAATTAAAATAAAAAATATTGATATACTCACCTCTCCGACGAGCCCTTGTAGTAATCGGCATCTTCCGTTCCTAAGAATGAGCGCGTTCAGGGCCTTAGAAGACGTCACGGCTTGGGCGTGGGCCGCCGCGACCAATCACAAAGCCGTGACGTCATCTAAGGCCCTGAACGCGCTCATTTTTAAGAAGAAAGGCTGCCGGAAAGAAGCCGAGGGTGAGTATATTCCTATTAGGTATATACTCACCCTCGTACGTGCCCTGCTTCTTTCCGGCAGCCTTCCTTCTTAAGAATGAGCGTGTTCAGGGCCTTAGATGACATCACTGCTTTGTGATTGTCGCGGCGGCCCACGTGACCGCTCAGCGACCAATCACAAGCCGTGACGTAATTCTCATGGCCTAAATTCCTAGAATGAGGAATTTAGGACCTGAGAGAATTACGTCACGGCTTGTGATTGGTCGCTGAGCGGTCACGTGGGCCTCCGCGACCAATCACAAAGCCGTGACGTCATCTAAGGCCCTGAACGCGCTCATTCTTAGGAACGGAAGATGCCGATTACTACCAGGGCTCGTCAGAGGGTGAGTATATCAATATTTTTTATTTTAATTCTTTATTTTACACTTAAATATGGATCCCAGGGCCTGAAGGAGAGTTTCCTCTCCTTCAGACCCTGGGAACCATAGTATCCCATTGCACTGCATTGGGTTTCGCGTTTCGGCCGACCCCGACTTTTTTATAGGATCGGCCGATTTCACTCGACCCGACTTTTGAGAAAGTCGGGTTTCGTGAAACCCGACCCGATCCTATAAAAATAAAAGTCGCTCAACCCTATGCAGCAGTAATGCTGCATTCTAACAAGGTGGCTCTTTTAGTTTTTGGTTCAAGTATTCCCAAAATAAAGCGTTTAGAAACTTATCCAAAATACCTGTCTTTAGCCAGGGAGGCGGGTCCTCACTCCCCAGCGTGAACCGCTACTCTGCCGTCACTCAAATCTTCAGGGGCTTTCGGCGCCACCCCCTCCGTGCTTTTTTCGCTTCAAAACCAGCGCCTGCGATGTGTTTAAGCTCTGGCCGTCTGACGTCCCAGCCAGGCTTGCAGACTGTGCCTGTGCGGGCATTGCGGCCACCCACCTTGCGAATCCCAGCCCCGCAGTGTGTTATGCATTATGCACAGTGCGGGGCTGGAAGGGGGGGGGGCCTGGGGGAGCGTCTGACACACGCAGTGCGCATGCCCAGGAATCCTAGCCCCGCACTGTGCATAATCATCTGGACCCGTGGAAGCGCTTATTGCGTGAAATGGCCGTCGTCCTATTGCCTGCATAATCTGCACTTGTTTTACCCGCAATACCTTGTCCATGATCTTTATTATGTAATAAAGGACTAAGGTTGTTTTTTTCACCAACAATTGGAGTGCTGCTGCTTTTTTCTTGTTTTATTGGACTCTGTTGTTTATATAACACTGGGCCTAGTAAAGGGGTCTGCCGCACATTGGTGTTGTCCTGTGTTATTTTCCAGAGCTTCAATCTTCAGGCTTTCGGGCTAGATTTGTAATATTAAACTGCATTGGGCCTACTAGTGTGGTTGAGCCCTTAAAACGGTGTCTGCTGCTCCTGTGTTTTCTCCTGTTTTGTTTTCCCGAGCTTCCATCTTCAGGCTTTCGGCCTTTATTTGTAATATTAAACTGCATTGGGCCTACTACTGTGGTTGGGCCCTTAAAACGGTGTCTGCCGCTCCTGGGTTTTCTACTCCACTGAACAAATCAATGCCGCCTGGTTAGTCCTTTTACCAATTTCGAACTGCATTTAGCCCACTTTATTATTTGGGCCTATATCTGTGTTTCATCCTCATCCTGCCCATTGCCCAGCCAGTGCTAGATGAGTCTTGTGGTACATTGACCCAGACCACTACATTCCCCTTGCACGCTACACAGCCACAATCTGACCCTGCTGAAAGTCAGGTTCCCCGTCCCGCATACTATACCACCTTACACAGGGACAAAGAGGAAGGTGCAGATGAAAGTGCAGGTTCCTTCATAAGGTGGGGGGCATACTCGTTGGCGACGTCACAGGCACAGGGCCCCTCAGAGTACGCAGAAGAGTCGCTGCTGGTGGAAGGCGCCCCCGCCGTGCAAACACACCGCCGTACTTTGAGGGGCCCTGTGCCAGTGCCAATGCCAATGAGTGGGCCCCCCCGCTTGCTCTGGATCACAGCACTTGCAAAGTTGAAATACTTACCTCTCACTGCTCCACCGCCGTGACGTAGTCCACATTTCCTGGGCCCACTAAAAACTTGAACCAGCCCTACCCCCCACAACTTTAGCCAAATGACCCCCAATTTCCAATGCAAAACTATTATTATAAAGTTAATTAAGATTGACAAGCTTCAGAAACAAGAATGGATGTTTTTGCCATTAAAATGGGCACTGTAGGTGTTTGCCTGGCCCCCACTCACTGCCGACTATGCTTCCCCATTGACTTGCATTGGGTTTCGTGTTTCGGTCGATCCCCGACTTTTCGCGATAATTGGCCGATTGCACTCGACTCGACTTTTGAGATAGTCGGGTTTCGCAAAACCCGACTCGACCCCAAAAAAGTAAAAATCGCTCAACCCTAGTGATGACGCTATGATCAGCACAACAATCCAGCTTCTGTGCATATTTAAACAATCGCTGCTGACAATTAAACATGATGCTTTGCATGCGAACCAGGAGGAGATGGAGGAAGACATGAGACAGGAAAATACTACCTATCTAAGCCTAATTCTCATCTGTTCAGTGCAGATTGGGTAGCAATGAGGCTGAGGAAGAGGAGGAGGAACAGGAGCTGGCTAAAAAGAGGCTAGTACCCATGCAGCTTTGTCCCATCTCTCCTACATTGATGAGCTGAGGAGGGGAATGAGGAGGAGGAGATGGAGAGTAGTCTTCATAGTGAAGACAGAGAAGTATTGGCTGTAGGGACCTTGGCACATATGGCAGACTTTGGTACCGCTGCCTTTCCCATGATCCTTGCATTACTTTCATCTTGGCCAAAAAAAGAGTAATTGCTCACCCTGCTAGAGCCATGCTATAAGCAGAATTTTGCATGTCTTCTTCCTGATGTGCACAGGTCTTGTAAAATGGTGCTATACTTATGCTGCATGGATGACTAATTGAATACAGGCTCTGACTGGCTCTTCCTGCTTGCCCTGTGGCTGTGGCAGGTGGAGTTCATATTTGTAGGGTTGGTGTCACCTTTGTATTGTCGGGTGACATCAAGTCCAAGGCTTCGTAATGGAGAGGCATCTATAAAATGCCTATCCATTATTAATCCTTTAGTTATATTGTAAATAAACACACAACCAGAATAAAGTCCTTTCTTTGAAATAAAAACAAAGCACACTTTTACTTTTTTATTTAAAAATAACAAACACAGTGTGCGGGGTCTGGAAGAAAGAATTGCAACTTTGAAACTCATCAAAGAAAATGAAGACTTCCTAGACAGAACAGAGGCATCTTTACTGGTCACAAAAGGTGAAGAAAGTGTCTGAGAACCTCCAAAAGCAGATGAGTGGAAGCATGTGACCAAAAGAAGCAAGAAGACCATGAAGACATCACCAACCACACATCTGAGAAACCGATACCAAGGCCTTGTGGAGGATGAAGATGGCACACCTAAGTATGAAGCACTACCAGCAAGCAAAGAAGAAAAGGGAGCACAGCAACACCAAGAAGTGACAACAAAAAGTACAGCCAAGAAGCGAAGAAGAGTGGTGGTGGGAGACTCACTACTGAGAGGCACAGAAGCAGCCATCTGCAGACCAGACATAACCACAAGAGAAGTATGCTGCCTCCCAGGTGCGAAGAGCAAGGATGTGACCGATAAGATACCAAAGCTCATCAGTGCTAAGGACGTCCTCCCATTTCTTTTGATACATGTTGGCACCAATGACACAGCAAGGAAGGACCTACCGACAATCTGCAAGGACTTTGAAGAGTTGGGGAAGAAAGTAAAGGAACTGGATGCACAGGTAGTTTTTTCTTCTCTCCTTCCAGTAGACGGGCATGGCACCAGGAGATGGAACAGGATCCTTGATGTGAAGAACTGGTTAAGACGATGGTGCAGTCAACAAGGATTTGGATTCCTAGACCAAGGTGTGAATTACCTATACAACGGACTCCTCGCCAGAGACGAACTACACCTCAACAAACCTGGGAAACACATATTCGCCAGAAGACTCGCTACACTTATCAGGAGGGTGTTAAACTAGAAGAAAAGGGGATGGGAAAAAAAACATTAGACTCAAACATGAAGCCAGAAAAATACTGATGAAGGATATATGAGGTGTGGCAAAGAAGACCCAAGACAACATACTCAGAAGAAAGGTAAGAAAATTTCTAAAACAATCCACACGGAGGAGATTAGAACAAAACAAAATCCTCTAAACTGCATGCTCACAAATGCAAGAAGCCTGACAAACAAGATGGAAGAACTAGAAGAAGAAAAATGTACAGGTAGCTATGACATAGTGGGAATAACCGAGACATGGTTAAATGAAAGCTATGACTGGGCAGTTAACTTACTAATGAGGTCCTTGTTATGGGGGACTTTAACTACTCGGATATTAACTAGGAAACAGAGACCTGCGAAACCCATAAAGGCAATAGGTTTCTGCTAATAACCAAGAAAAAATGTATTTCACAATTGGTGCAGAATCCAACCAGAGAAGCTGCACTTTTAGACCTAATACTATCTAATAGACCTGACAGAATAACAAATCTGCAGGTCATCGGGCATCTAGGATATAGCGACCACAATGTTGTTCAGTTTTACTTGTCTTTCGCTAGGGGAACTCATCAGGGAGTCACAAAAACACTGAACTTTAGGAAGGCAAAGTTTGACCAGCTTAGAGATGCCCTTAATCTGATTGACTGGGACAATGTCCTCAGAAATAAGAATACAGATAATAAATGGGAAATGTTTAAGAACGTCCTAAATAGGCACTGTAGGCAGTTATACCTTGTGGGAATAAAAGGACAAGAAATAGGAAAAACCCAATATGGCTAAATAAAGAAGTAAGAGGGGCAATTAACAGTAAAAAGCATTTAAACTACTAAAGCAGGATGGCACCATTGAAGCTCTAAAAAACTATAGGGAGAAAAATATTTTATCTAAAAAACTAATTAAAGCTACCAAAAAGGAAATAGAGAAGAACATTGCTAAGGAGAGTAAAACTAATCCAAAACTGTTCTTCAACTATATCAATAGTAAAAGAATCATAAGTGAAAGTGTAGGCCACTTAAAAAATTGTGAGGAAAGAATGGTTGTAGATGACGAGGAAAAAGCTAATATATTAAACACCTTCTTCTCAACTGTATTCACGGTGGAAAATGAAATGCTAGGTGAAATGCCAAGAGACAAAGAAAACCCTATATTAAGGGTCACCAATCTAACCCAAGAAGAGGTGCAAAACCGGCTAAATAAGATTAAAATAGATAAATCTCCGGGTCCAGATAGCATACACACACGAGTACTAAGAGAACTAAGTAATGTAATAGACAAGCCATTATGTCTTATATTTAGGGACTCTATAGAGACAGGATCTGTTCCACAGAACTGGCGCATAGCAAATGTGGTACCAAAAAAGGGCTCTAAAATTGAACCTGGAAATTATAGGCCAGTAAATCTAACCTCTATTATTGGTAAAATATTTGAAGGGTTTCTGAGGGATATTATTCTGGATTATCACAAGGAGAATAGCTGTTTAACTCCATATCAGAATGGGTTTATGAGGAATCGCTCCTGTCAAACCAATCTAATCAGTTTTTATAAAGAGGTAACATATAGACTAGACCAAGGTGAGTCACTGGACATGGTATATCTTGATTTTTCCAAAGCGTTTGATACCGTGCCACACAAGAGGTTGGTACGCAAAATGAGAATGCTGGGTGTTATGATAGGGCTAGCGGAGCGCACCTAATGAAAGAATATATTTTATTAGGATAGATGCGTTTGCAGCCCGGGGTCCACCGTGCAGGAGAACCTGCTGCTAGTAAATAGCGGAACTAATGGCAGAGTTAGCCAACTCTGTTACTTCACAGAGCAGCCATGAACTCAAAGCGCTGCGCCCTGTTAGACTCCACAGAGGCACAGGCTAACTGTCTAAACAAGAGCAGTTAGTGGTCTTGCATGCACACGAAACTCCTCGCCGGAGGTGCCAGCATTCTAGGGGCTTATTTCGGCCAGGTCCCTGAACACACAAGCATACGAACTCCTCGCCGGAGGTGCCAGCATTCTAGGGGCTTATTTCAGCCGGGTCCCTGAACACACTCATACAAGACCACACTGGCGCAAAGTACATAAATGAAAGCAATACTAGCGCATGGCCGTGCGGCCATGCGAGCCTTATATAGCTGCAGCAAGTAAAAGACCTTCCCAGAAGGACCAATGAGAGGCTGCCATACCTGAGCATGTGACCCTAAATCTCCACTGAGAGATCTTGCCCTGGGAATGCTCAGTGTGTGCTAAGCAGGACTTAGTCCTAGCACCTACAGGACCTTCCTGAAAGGACCAATGGACTTAGCTGCAGTATCTGACCATGTGACCCTCGATCTCCACTGAGAGATCTTACTCAGGGCATGCTCAGAACGAGAAGAGCAGGACTTAGTCCCAGAAGCGTCTGCTCGCCGCTGCCCAGCACTGACTTTAATGGCAGAAGCAGGAAAAGCAGCAGTAACTCTTTGTACAGAGTGGGACTGAGCAAGACGCTGGGACCGACGTCTCCAATGAGCAGGCTCCACTGCAGCAGGAGAAGAATGGGAGACCGCAGCGGAGATGGCCTGAGATTCCCCCTGTGCAGAGGTGGGAACTCAACCCCTAACACTGGGTCTGGGGGAAAATGTGTGTAAATGGGTAAGTAACTGGCTTAGTGATAGAAAGCAGAGGGTGGTTATAAACGGTATATTCTCTAACTGGGTCGCTGTGACCAGTGGGGTACCACTGTTGTCTGTGTTGGGAACTATTCTCAGCATATTTATTAATGATCTGGCAGAAGGTATACACAGTAAAATATTGATATTTGCAAATGATACAAAACTATGTAAGGCTGGTTTCACATTTGCGGAGGGCTGCGTAGTGCTGCGTAGTTCCTCCATTAAGCCCAACCCACTGCCACCCCTCTTCCATTCAGCTCTACCTATGTCGGCATGCGTCCTGCGTACCTATCTTTAACATTGGGTACTCAGGCCATGCAAATGTATACGGATGCCTCCGCATGCGTCGTTTTGCTGCAGTGCCGACCGCAACAATGTACAGTTATTAGGTTATAAGGACGTAGATCTGGGGATTTATTCTGATGGAATATAGGCTGAACTGGATGGACAAATGTCTTTTTTGGCTTTGCTAACTATGTTGCAGGTATATCCAGCTAACTCCCATTCCATTGAAGCCCTTGTCTCCTGTAATAAAATCAAAATAAAAAACTATATCCCTCACCTGTCTGGTGTTCTGTCCCACACCGTAATCCATATCTGGAGGTAAACAGGTCTCAACCTACATGGTGCCAAGATGCAACTGTCCAGGCTGAGAACCACTGAGGAATGAGCTGCTGCGAGAGCAGCCTCAGTGACTAGCAGAGACATCATCAAGGTTACTGCAGGTGCTGAGGCTGCATTTCCAGCTGGGCCACTGAACTGCTGTGACCTTGGTGAGATCATCAATAGCACAGTAGTCTCACAGTAGTCACAGTAGTAGAAAAAGTCTCATGGTGCAGCACTGAGCTCACTGAGGTCACCATAGTTCAGTGCGGTTACCGCAATCATGTCACCTCTAGTCACTGAGGCTGTACTCACGGCAGCTTATTCCTCAGTGGTTCTCAGCCTGGATGGTCGCATCTTGAAACCGTCCAGGTTGAAAACTATTTATCCCCAGACATGGAGTACGGCGCCGGACAGAACGATGAACAGGCGAGAGATATGGTTGTCTTTTATTTTTGTTATATTAAAGGAGACCATGGCTTCAGTGAAATGGGTGATTACGTGAGTATGGTTTAATTTAGACTAACTAAAGGAGTCTGTGTCATTCTTTCAATCAAAGTACTTTATTCTGCCTGTTTATTTACTATTTAACTATAGGATTATTAATGACTAGGCATCTTATAGATGCCTCTCCATTATTAAGCCGTGGGCTTGATGTCACCGGACAATATAAAGGTAACATCAACCCTACAAATATTAACCTCACTTGCCACTGCCACAGGACAAGTGGGAAGAGCCAGGCAAAGCATCAGCATTGGCACATCTAATAGATGCACTTTTTCTGGTTGGGGGTGCAATATCCATGGACCTTACCAACCTGGGAATACTAGCCCCAGCTATCAGTTTTAGCTTGGCTGTCAAAAATGGGGGGACATCACACCGTTGTTTTCCATTACTGTGCAAATGCTACAAGGTATGTCGCCTACATTACGCAAAACAGCACGGAGACAAGCCTCAAAACTTCTGGAACAAGGTATATAACCAAAAAGAAATGACCTAGTCACAAATGGCGCTTCCAAAATAACATACAACCAACAAATAACTGAAGCACATGCCAAGTAAAAATTCAAAAAAATGTTTATTTAACAAATATTAATACACAACTGCTTAAAAAGATTCAGTGGATAAATACACACATATGAACCAGGGAAAACAGGAATTACTATACCCATGCCATAAGCATATTCAAAAAATGGATAAATATCCAGAGCATATAAATAATTTTTCTCTGTAGTGTTCCTCAAAAAGGGCTACCTTATATATGAAGCAAAGGTTTCTTGAATGTTAATCAATGTTATATAATTCAAGGTATTTCTCTTTGCAAATAGTGCTTTTGGACTCATATGTCAGTCAAATTTGGTATTCAATATAACATTCATAAAGCATAGACACATAAATAAGGAAAATAGTTTTCCATACAGTTCTATTTAAATGCCCATATAGCTTATGGCTCTATTAAAATGGAGCCAAGGAAACATCTTAGGGTGATAATTTCCAACATAAGCTTGAAGCAACTGTAGGGTTACTTTGAAAATTATGAGAAGAGGAGAAAAATAAGTTTCAATCACCACTGACAAATTATTTTGTGCTTTTTAATTACAAGATCACATGGGAATACAGAGTGAAGTAGCACAGGCTGGACTACAGCTGTGTCATCTGGCCCTTCCTTTGACCTTCCTCAGGAGTCACAGAGAAGTAGTCAACATAAATTACTGTATTTTCAACATATATTTTGATCTTATTGTGAAATTTTATTTTTGTAAAAGTCTAAGCAAAATTTATCAGTATTAATTACACTGGTTTTTAGTACCTGTACCAATATGTAAATATGATGAGAAAAGGGAGAATAGTTAATCTTTTGGTGGGAAGTACGACACACAGTATATACAGTTAGGTCCATATATATTTGGACAGAGACAACATTTTTCTAATTTTGGTTACAAACATTACCACAATGAATTTTAAACAAAACAATTCAGATGCAGTTGTAGTTCAGACATTCAGCTTTCATTTGTGGGTATCCTCATTAGAATTGGATGAAGGGTTTAGGAGTTTCAGCTCCTTAACATGTGCCACCCTGTTTTTAAAGGGACCAAAAGTAATTGGACAATTGACTCCAAGGCTATTTCATGGACAGATGTGGGCAATCCATTCATTATGTCATTCTCAATTAAGCAGATAAAAGGCCTGGAGTTGATTTAAGGTGTGGTGCTTGCATGTGGAAAGTTTTGTTGTGAAGTAAACATGCGGTCAAAGGAGCTCTCCATGCAGGTGAAACAAGTCATCCTTAAGCTGCGAAAACAGAAAAAACCCATCCGACAAATTGCTACAATATTAGGAGTGGCAAAATCTACAGTTTGGTACATCCTGAGAAAGAAAGAAAGCACTGGTGAACTCATCAATTAAAAAAGACCTGGGTGCCCACGGAAGACAACAGTGGTGGATGATCGCAGAATAATCTCCATGGTGAAGAGAAACCCCTTCACAACAGCCAACCAAGTGAACAACACTCTCCAGGACGTAGGCGTATCAATATCCAAATCTACCATAAAGAGAAGACTGCATGAAAGTAAATACAGAGGGTTCACTGCACGGTGCAAGCCACTCATAAGCATCAAGAATAAAAAGGCTAGACTGGACTTTGATAAAAAAAAATCTAAAAAAGCCAGCACAGTTCTGGAACAACATTCTTTGGACAGATGAAACCAAGATCAACCTCTACCATAATGATGGAAAGAGAAAAGTATGGCGAAGGCGTGGTACAGCTCATGATCCAAAGCATACCACATCATCTGTAAAACACGGCGGAGGCAGTGTGATGGCTTGGGCATGCATGGCTGCCAGTGGCACTGGGTCACTAGTGTTTATTGATGATGTGACGCAGAACAGAAGCAGCCGAATGAATTCTGAGGTATTCAGAGACATTCTGTGTGCTCAGGTCCAGCCAAATGCAGCAAAACTGATAGGTCGTCATTTCATACTACAGATGGACAATGACCCAAAACATAAAGCCAAAGCATCCCAGGAGTTTATTAAAGCAAAGAAGTGGAATATTCTTGAATGGCCAAGTCAGTCACCTGATCTCAACCCAATTGAGCATGCATTTCACTTGTTAAAGACTAAACTTTAGACAGAAAGGCCCACAAACAAACAGCAACTGAAAACCACCGCAGTGAAGGCCTGGCCAAGCATCAAAAAGGAGGAAACACAGCGTCTGGGGATGTCCATGAGTTCAAGACTTCAGGCAGTCATTGCCAACAAAGAGTTTTCAACCAAGTTCTAAAAATGAACATTTTATTTAAAATTATTGAATCTGTCCAATTACTTTTGGTCCCTTTTAAAAAGAGGGTGGCACATGTTAAGGAGCTGAAATTCATAAACCCTTCATCCAATTTTAATGTGGATACCCTCAAATGAAAGCTGAAAGTCTGAACTTCAACTGTATCTGAATTGTTTTATTTAAAATTCATTGTGGTAAAGTCTATAACCAAAATTAGAAAAATGTTGTCTCTGTCCAAATATATATGGACCTAACTGTAAGTGCATTTCTATATCAATGTCACAATAAAGTCTTATGTTTTACACAGGCCATAAGGATTAAACAAAATTATGTTTCAAATATTTTAACAGGAGTAAAAAAAAGTCGCAATTTGTGAAAAATACGACACTGGTCTCCTGCGCTTTCCTAACAATGGTAATTATAACAATTAACATGTATGAAAATTCACAATTTGCACTCAATTTTGAGAAACTTGATTTGTGACTAGTGTTGAGCATTCCGATACTGCAAATATCGGGTATCGGCCGATATTTGCTGTATCGGAATTCCGATACCGAGTTCCGATATTTTTGCAATATCGGAAATCGGAATCGGAAGTGTTCCCAGTCATCTTCGGCGTGTGCGGTGCGTATGGTTCCCAGGGACTGAAGGAGAGGAAACTCTCCTTCAGGCCCTGGGATCCATGTTCATGTAAAAAATAAAAAATAAAAATTAAAAATATGGATATACTCACCCCTCCGAGAACCCTGGCTGTCACCGCTGCAAGCGTCTGCCTCCGTTCCTAAGAATGCAGAGGGTGAAGGACCTTCGATGATGTCGCGGTCTTGTGATTGGTCCGTGACTGCTCATGTGACCGGTCACCTGACCGCGACATCATCGAAGGTCCTTCACGCTCTGCATTCTTAGGAACGGAGGCAGACGCTTGCAGCAGTGACAGCCAGGGTTTTCGGAGGGGTGAGTATATCCATATTTTTTATTTTTATTCTTTATTTTTTACATGAATATGGATCCCAGGGCTTGAAGGAGAGTTTCCTCTCCTTCAGACCCTGGGAACCATCCAGGATAGCTTCCAATACTTGTGTCCCATTGACTTGTATTGGTATCGGGTATCGGTATCGGCGATATCCGATATTTTTTGGATATCGGCTGATCCCATCCGATACCGATACCTTTGAGTATCGGAAGGTATCGCTCAACACTATTTGTGACATTTAAAACAATAATCCCAGACTCTTGCCTGCCTTTGAACACTACCAAGCTTAAAAAGTTGTGCTCCCACAGTTTGCATCAAATTTTTCATGCAACACTGGATAAATATAAAGTGGAAAAGTTAAAGTCAGTAAACTGAAAATGGGGTGCACATTACACAATTCTTGATAAATGCTGGCCACCATTTCTATTTCAAATCATTGTCTATAGATTATTGAATATTTTAAAATTCTAATTTGCCAGCCTTGTCAAAACTTAAAAAAATGTAACAAGCAGAGAACTGTTTGCCTCGCAAATAATAATACAACTAAGCCTCCGACTGCCAGGAAAAAATGTGCATAACACTCTGAGGTCATCTACGACTATATTAAACTGCTTCCAAGCTCTTTAATGCAAACACAGATTTAGAAATGTGAAAGTGGCTGCAACATATTTGGCTATAGGTAAAGAGATAGTAACTCATGGTAAAATAATAGCCCTTTTTAGTGGGAGATGCCTGCCTTGTTGGTGTTTGCCCAGCAGTGACATGCTTTTTTTTCCTTTCCCACTACCATGTCCAGGGCCAGATACAATTTTTCTTTCATGATATATTTAGTGTGGCGCCCCAGGGTCCTGGTTGTCACAGTGGTATTGCTTTCCTCTCGGGGAGAGTGATGCTTCATTTGGAGGCAAGGAAGGATAACTGCATCCAGGTATCACAAACATGCAGCACATTTCATACTCCAGGCCACCAGGGGAGCTTTTGCTCCTATTTATTAGGTCACTCCCCACATATATATAACAGGTAGCCTGTAGGGAAAGTTAGTTAGTTGCTGGCTGAGCTTAGCTCAGTCAGTTCCAGACAGTGGTCTGAGGAGGACAGAGGGTCAACAGAGCTGTGCATGCCCTCAGAGCTGCAGCTCCCAGAAAGAGACATTGAAAGGCAGAACTGTATTGCAGCGAGTGTGAAGGAAGTCTAAGCAAAGGAGAGGATACCAGAAGGGGACCAGTTCCGCTCAGGCTGCCTCCTTCTGAGGTGCAAAATCCCGGTAGCCAGAACACCGAGGGAGTAAGGACCTCTATGCCTTATTTCAGAGACCGGCAGGACAGCTAATTGCAGGTTACCTGTCCGCACCTACACCCAGGAGGCACGGTGACACCTACAGAGCCGGTTTATCTAAGAGACCCAATAAACATACTCAAGTCACCAGTCATACGGGTTTTGTCCTATCCTATATGGGGAGGCTACTGATTTCCACCTGGACAAGGGAACTCTGGACTTGCCTCCAAACCAGCCGGACTCTGCCTGCCCTGTGACCTGGTGCCCTGGACTGTGGATGCTGAAGTCTTCAGTAAAGGTAAAAAGACTGCAACCTTGTGTCCTCATTCTTCTCTGCGCCTCTCACCATCCACCGTCTACACACTGGGACACCCAGGGGACATACTTCACCTGTGGGAAGGTATACCATCTAGCTGCCATAAAATCACCCCAGTGGACCCCTTAAAGCAGCGTCGGTCACCCTGACCGAATACCACAGGTGGCATCACGAACATAAACTCTATCCCTTTAAAGACCTTTCCCTTTTACACGGACATCCCAGGGTCACGGACTGGGTCAGCCACCGTGACATCCCCCAGTGAACATTGGATGTGGTACCGAGTACCCCACGGCCCTTGTGGGGCGATCCAGCTTTGGTGTCACGAACAGGATGGACTGACCCCGCAAATTGGGTCATGTGTGCCTAAAAGACTGTGCCTGAATTGTGCCTTATTGAGAGACTGTGTATCGCAAAAGACCGCCAAAATTGCCGCCAAAACCGCCACCATTGCAGCGCCACGAGGAGCTCCAGAGAAGAAGGGCGTGCCATCGTGGGCGGTCCCAGCAGAGTGGCGCAAAGATCATGCCCGCCCCCTGCCAAGAATGTGATGTGAGGAAGGAGGAGGTGCCGAAAAGCAACATGGCGGAGGGAGGTGAGCGGATCCCAGAGCATGGGATGGAGCACGAGGACTCTCCCAGCCAGGGCCTGCAAGAACTGCACCCTTCACCGATGATGAATCCTGACCTCCTGCAGAAAGAAGAGGAAGAACGCACCTGTCAGCTCGTGCGCCAGGAGCTGGAAGCTGTGGCCGGGTGGAAGAAGACCTTCATCAGGAGCTTCACCAGACGTCCGTTGGCAGCCTCGTTTAGTCCGGAGCAAGAAAGAAGTTCCGGC
This sequence comes from Ranitomeya variabilis, assembly GCF_051348905.1. Lineage (NCBI taxonomy): Eukaryota > Metazoa > Chordata > Amphibia > Anura > Dendrobatidae > Ranitomeya > Ranitomeya variabilis. The sequence continues at coordinate 509,858,204 of NC_135233.1, forward strand.
ACTCCGAAGCCAGAAAGAAATGCCCTGCCGGAAAGCGAGATGCTGCAAACAGAGATGACAACACCGCAGCACAAGGCCCTGCAATCAGCATTCCAGAACCCAGCGGAGGCGGAGCAGACCGGCACCAGAGGGACCGCATCTGAAGCAGGTATGAGGAACGACCCTGCCCCGTTGACCGATCCCACTCCAGCGACTGCTCGTGCCACAGCTACTGGCTCCACTCTAGTGACTGATCTTACCGCGGCCCCTGACTGTGCCATGCTGCACATTGATGAGAAAAGAGATATGCAGAGCCATCAGACCCCAGATACTGTACTGAAACCATTTGAGTCACCTGTTGTGATATTTGCAGAAAGCTTTGCCCAGTCAGGAAACAGTAGCCTTCAGGAGCTACTCTGGCCAAGGAGATAAACAGTTTTGCTTGCAAGTTTGAAAATGACTGTATATAGTTCACTGTTAACTCTTTGCTGCTACCGATAAAAAGTTTATTAAAACCGACCAGGGTTATTCCTTAAAGGGGTCCTCAGTTTTTAAGAGGATCCTATGTTTTGCACAAGTTACCTTGACACTGGAGTCATGGACAGTGAATGGCTCACAAACTTTCCTCTGTAAATAGTTTACACCTTCTTAAAGGTGCTTCCTACTGGTTTTACAAAAGGAGCTTTTAAAGACAAAAGACTGCTCCTAACAATGTTGTGAGAACTGTTTTGTTTTCGAGAGACCTGAAGAAAAACCCTTTTGGCGCCGCAGGATTTCGGGTCTGGATACACGCCTTGTTAATGATGGGTCCCTCGCGTCGTTGCTGCTGTTCTAAAAGTATTGATTGACTTGAACATTAATGTGATTGATACATTTGCACTACCTCAGTACTAAACGAAAGGACTTGAATATTGTTGGAACCCTTAAAGGGGATGTTTAATTTAATATTATTTAATATAGTCAACAGTAATGGAAGCTGAGATGGAAGCTGAGATTTAAGATTTAGTTAGAAAGGTGTTTTATATATATATATATATATATATATATATATATATATATATATATATATATAGCCAATAGTTTGTAGCTGATATCCTGATGCACTTTTGATAAAATGGAGAGAATAAAGTAACCTGCGGGGGTTGGATGAAGACTTTGCACTTAAGAGATAGCATACCCGTGAGGGTCATGGCACTTAATAGTTAGCTAATAATTATATTGTTTTATTAAAGTTTCCTAGCCGTGAAAGTACGCGTACAATGTAAATATTTCATGCAACGTTCTAGAGTCCTCACCTCCCATAAAGGGAAGCTTAGATACAGTATTAACTTGTTTTAATTGCATTTTAAAAAGTTGTATGTCTTTTTATAACCTGTAACTGTTGTTTTTCTTTTCCCAGTCCGGGAGTACTGGATTTAACGGGGGGGAAGGAGTGTGGAGCCCCAGGGTCCTGATCATCACAGTGGTATTGCTTCCCTCTCGGGGAGAGTGATGCTTCGTTTGGAGGCAAGGAAGGATAACATCCAGGTATCACAGACATGCAACACATTTCATACTCCAGGCCACCAGGGGGAGCTTTTGCTCCTATTTATTAGGTCACTCCCCGCATATATATAACTGGTAGCCTGTAGGGAAAGTTAGTTAGTTGCTGGCTGAGCTCAGCTCAGTCAGTTCCAGACAGTGGTCTGAGGAGGACAGAGGGTCAACGGAGCTGTGCATGCCCTCAGAGCTGCAGCTCCCAGAAAGAGACATTGAAAGGCAGAGTTGTATTGCAGCGAGCGTGAAGGAAGTCTAAGCAAAGGAGAGGATACCAGAAGGGGACCAGCCCCGCTCAGGATGCCTCCTTCTGAGGCGCAAAATCCCGGTAGCCGGAACACCGAGGGAGTAAGGATCTCTACACCTTATTCGGAGACAGGCAGGACAGTTAATTGTCCGCACTTACACCCAGGAGACACGGTGACACCTACAGAGCCGGGTTATGTAAGAGACCCTATAAACAGGCTCAAGTCACTAGTCATACGAATTTTGTCCTATCCTATATGGGGGACAGAGAGAGTGAAACACCACATCTGTGAGACCCTTATGTGAAGCCATAGGCAGTAAAGGACTACACCACCGCAGCGCAAGGGAAGGCTACTGATTTCCACCTGGACAAGGGAACTCTGGACTTGCCTCCAAACCAGCTGGACTCTGCCTGCCCTGTGATCTGGTGCTCTGGACTGTGGATGCTGAAGTCTTCAGTAAAGGTTAAGAGACTGCAACCTTGTGTCCTTGTTCTTCTCTGCGCCTCTCACCATCCACCGTCTACACACTGGGACGCCCTGGGGACATGTTTCTCCTGTGGGAAGGTATACCATCTAGCTGCCATAATATCACCTCAGTGGACCTCTTAAAGCAGCGTCGGTCACCCTGACCGAATACCACAGGTGGCGTCACAAACATAAACTCTATCCCTTTAAAGACCTTCCCCTTTTACATGGACGTCCCAGGGCCACGGACCTGGTCAGCCACCGTGACATCCCCCAGTGAACATTGGACGAGGTACCGAGTACCCCACGGCCCTTGGGGGGTGATCCATTAGCATAACAGTATAACATTTCCAAAAACATTAAATTACACGTATCCAACCATTGACAAAACAAATTGAACAGAACATGCCAGGAAGAGTACACTTGATGCCCAAATAACCTGAAAAAAGATTGAGTAGAGTAACTTGCTGCTTTCTAATGCATGAAGAATGATGAAATAATATGTAATTCAAATGCAGGAGAGATGCAAGCAAAAACATCACTGATCTATCATACTTAGTCTGGTACTACTGCTGTCAGCTTTCCTATTTCTCCCCCTAATAATTGTGTGCTCTGAGGTCCTCTCTTTAGGCTGTAAAAGACTAAAATGGCTTCTACATTCCCTGCATCACCTTTTCTAGTGATTATGATAGTCCCACTCCCTTTTAATTATCTGTGCTATACCAAGTCTTGTTATAGCTAAAAGGCCTTATGGGGAAGGTCGCATAGCCATGTTTGAGGGCATGTGAAATTTCTTTGGAGGATTCAATCTTCTGCAATTTTTAAAATGGTGCCAAGTATTTTCTTGGGAATTTGCACAAATGAAATCTTAAATTGTACAAATTCACCAGGCCTTCCGAATATAACAATATTCAATAAGAACTTGTTTAGCATTTAATTGATTTGTAAATCTCTACTAGGTACATATTACAGAATGCTATACCTCAATTGTTTTTTTTCCCTTAGGTGCCGGTCCAGCGACGAAATGCGTTGGTTGAAAAAAAAACTTATTTATACTCTTTGGATCTCAATCCTTGACTTTTTGGATATGGGACGGCCCCCACTCCATCTTAAAACCACCGCAACTACAGTAAACTTAGGCACTAAAATAAATACATACAACACATTATTTTGGTTGTCAAAATGGCCACTGTTTTTATTTAAATCACAGGATTAAATTATCACAGTAGGAGTCAAGTGAAGTGCTAGTACATTGGGATTCACAAGTACTGTGATACCCCCAGCTGTCTGACATACAGCACCAGGACAGACAGCCATAAAGGGGCGGCACACATTGGCTTGCCACCATTCAAGCATAGCCAGTTCGCTTTCAGGGCACCAATGACCCTATTATTCTCACTCCTGTGCTTAGCCACCATGCACGCCTCTGATTGACGTTACCATTACAATGTCCTTGAGGCTGGACACCAAAGCTGAGCCTACTCACCACCATGAGGTTTTACATCCTCTATTAGTTAAAATGAATCCACCTTAACTTGTCTGCAACTTCCACCTGTCTCCTAAACCGCAAAGCCATAGCGGGTTATAAATTCTAAGTCACATTTGACACTTTTTTTAAGTTAAATCACTTTTGTAAACTTAAAAACTAGAAGTCCCTGCAAACGCATTAATGGGACTAAACTTGGAAAACCTCCAACTCACAAAGAGTCATCCTACAGCGCTCAGGAGAGGAAAAAACCTCTGTGGAGGAAACCTCTAGGGAACCATGGCTGAACATTTGCCCTTCTCTTGGGCATAGAAGGTTAATGCAAATGATAATTCTTTATAGCCTACATAAAACTGAACCTGGTACAAGATATACAATGGCAAATTCAAAAATACAATAAAGCATTCTTCATTATACAAGCAATAATTAAAATGTTTTAGGACAGAGATTATAAACAGGGCGGGAGGGCAGGTAATGTTTCCTCCAGGGTATCCGGTGAGAGAAAGAGGGAGAGAGAGCCAGAGTTACCTCCCCTATATTAGCCCCATCCTCCTCACAGTGATACACCAGGCACAAACATACTAAGCTCCTTTGTCATAAAGCAACATCACTCTTGTTTAAAATCTACACCGCAATACAAACAAAGCTGCAGGAATTAAAGGTCCACCCATCCCCAAGTCATGCTCTCCTCCGTATGGTCTCCGATGGTTGCTTTCCGTGAATGCAGCCCGCACCTCATGATAATCTCCACTTTTCCAGAATGCTTTACCTGTCTCTGTAATATTCATTGAAGTATTAATGAGAGCACAGCTTCTCAGGAAGTGGAAACAATTCTTATATATTATTTCTAAACACTCTTTTTCGGTGATTAGTTTGTATCTCCTTTCATACTGCATCTACACACACAAATGATACCCCATTTGAAAGGTAAATTTGCCCCCTTCAGCAAGAAAATAGCCAACCAAACCACACATCCATGATGTGATCACAAAATACAGTTTAAACATTAATTTTTATAAACCTGCTGTCATGATCCGTTCCAGGGTTTATTACTGTCTGCCCTTTTTTTGGATGGATCATGTCAAGGGTTAACTTTGCACTGCCTCACTCTGGGTTCAGGTTTGCTATGTAGCTCCCATGAATCTTGCTGGCAGTGTCAGCTAAAGTTCTGCCTTCGGCGTGTGAACCTGACCTTGCTGGTAGCTCTTGATTTGTCCTGCTGTGAACCCTGACTTGTCCTGTGTCTTTTAACTCCCTCTGTCTGCCCTTTTCCCAGCATTTCTCTGTTTGTCTGTTTATCTGCTTGATTCTCCGGTTCTGACCTCCTGGCTTGGCTATTGACTTCGTTACTGTTTGTCCCTATTGTACCGTATATTGCCCATTCTGGCTTACTGATCTCTTGCTATGTCCTGATTATCCGTCTGTCTAATTCTTTTTTACTGTTGTGCTATCTCATGCTTTTGACTCGGTTTGTCTGACCACTCTCTCGCCACTTGGTGGCGTCTGTTCTGCTGCCCTGTGTGTGCAATCTCGCTTTCCTCTCAAGCTCCCCCTGGTGTAGGTTGTGCTGTACTGCACTGCAGCAGCCTGACACCTGCAGTAAGGTAAAATGACCTGCAGGTGGCACCACACCACCCCAAAGCACATTACAATAAAGCTGCTTACAGACATCAGAAACAAATCCTAACATTTGCCTTGGGGGCTTTCCAGCTTACTGAACTCCTTGCCCAGCCTATTTCAGGCACATTGGAGGATTGCACACTTCACTGCAGGTGAGTCACATATGCAAACGCATTTGTAAACATGCACTGCCTATTCAGTTGCACACTTGCTCCGTTTATATTCCACTGACACACATAAATGATACACCATTTCAAAGGTCAAATTACCTGCAGGTGGCATTTGCCTTGGGGTTTTTCCAGCTTGCCAAAGTGCTTGCCCAGTCTATTTCAGGCAAATTCGAGGATTGCACACTTCACTGCAGGTGAGTCACATATGCAAACACATTTGCAAGCATGCACTGCTTTTTCAGTGATTACTTTGCTCCACACACACAAATAATACACCATTTGAAAGGTAAACTTGCCCCCTTCAGCAAGAAAAGACACAAACAAACCACACATTCACAATTCGATCAATAAATACAGTTTAAACATTCATTTTCAGAAACCTGCAGAGAAAAGCAATAACCTGCAGGTGGCACCACAACCTCAAGACACTTTTTTAGCCTCTACGTGTCAAACCAATTTATTATATTACCAATCTACATATATAAATACCTCTCTGAGTTCATCATCTCATTAAATATGTACATTAACATTTGACCAGCTTGATTTTCCTGAAATTGCCTGCGCCCCCGAAAACCAATGTGCGAAAATTTTGCACAGGCCAAATAGTTTCTATGAGTTCCTAATGTAATAAAGGTTAGGAATCCTTTCTTTGTTAAAGCTACAGTAAAAGTAGGAATATGCATTGCTCCATTTAGAAGTAATACAAAAATACAATAGATCAGAAACAAATTTACAGATGATATAGTTGCATATTATAGGCTGCTGCTTCCAGTAATCTACAATCTGCCTTTAGTGCATATCTGTGTTTTCTAATGGGAAGACTCCAGACGATAGACTTCCAGGATGTTTTCTAGCTGTTTCATTGAACTGTTCAACCTCACAAATAACAGGGCTCTGGATAAAATATATATTAGGTCCGTGTAAAGTCTCGGAATATATAGGTGAAAATTCTCCTTTGACTCTAATATTTTAAGATCTTGGTCCATTCTGATATTTGTTCATGTATAGTATCTTGTACATGTCAATGAACTGACGGCCCAGACTGAAGGTGATGCAGCTATCATGTGTGGTTTGTCTGCTGCTTTGTTTTCTCTAGGACCAAATTGATGAAATCAAGTAAAACCTTTTACAGGCTTGTAAGGACATCAATATTCTTTACTTTGCTGAGAGTCATAAATTGCTGAAATCATCATGCATGGTAAACAGCCACCAATACCTTGCTTTATGAATGGAGGTGTCAGCGAGTCAATTAGCTGCAGAAATAACACTCGCTCCCTTAGGGAGGATTCTCTCTTTCTCATTGATAGCAGCTGAAATGTCAGACACGCTGTAAATGTCGTGGAGGAGGCAGATTACAATTGGCAGCTGTTTGCTTTATTTCTTCGTTTAAAAATGGAGTTTTCATATAAATAAATAAAATATATATTTTTTCCTAAGCTAAAAAAGGTGAATCCTTTCTTTGGAAGAGACAATGAAGGACCTGACATTTAAACTAACTTGAAGATATGTTTTTTATTAAAACTTTTACAGCTGTGGAAGTATTGATGATGCATAGACTTTTCAGGGATTATCTTGCCATGCACACTGCAAAGCAGAAGCCATCATTGACAACCATGGAAACCCAACAAATGTGATATTGAATATATCTGCTCAATATAATTGGAATGGTTGCATCACCATTGACTTTTATGGAAATTTACTTGTTTACTTGTGTTCTTGCAAAATTGGCAAAAAAAAATGAGTGAAAAGGAACAAGCATCTCATAATTGCAGCACAAATTACAATTAAATCATGCAATTTGACTTCACAACTAGACATGAAACAACTGAAATCTTCATATAGCTTCTTTTTAAGATTGTAAGAATTCTCTACAAGACCTTTCTCTTTTGTAATCCTTGTTACCTGTGATAGAATGACATTGCCCTGGAGTCTTGGGGTGTGCTGAAACTCCAATTGTAATGTATTCTTTCCTGCAAAACTATATACAGCTCTGGCAAAAATTAAGAGACCACTACATCAAAACCCTGTCATAGGCAGCCCAATCTCCAGACCTGAACCCCATTGAAAACCTCTGGAATATAATCAAGAGGATGATGGATAGTCACAAGCCATCAAACAAAGAAGAACTGCTTACAGTTTTGCTCCAAAAGCAGTGTGAAAGACTGGGCGAAAGCATGCCAAGACGTATGAAAGCTGTGATTAAAAATCATGGCTATTCCACAAAATATTGATTTCTGAACTCTTCCTGAGTAAAAACATTGCTATTGCTGTTTCTAAATGATTATGAACTTGTTTTCTTTGCATTACTTGAGGTCTGAAAACACTGGTTTTTTTTTAATTTTGACCATTTCCCCTTTTTAGAAAAAAAATACAAAATGTATTGCTTGGAAATTCGGAGACATGTTGTCACAAGTTTATAGACTAAAAGAACAATTTACATTTTACTCAAAAATATACCTGTAAAGAGAAAAATCAGAGAAACTGAACATTTTGCAGTGGTCTCTTAATTTTTGACAGAGCTGTATAAATCTGCTTAGCTATAACTGCCCTAGAACCAGTAGCGTAGAAATAGGGAGGGCAGAGGGGGGCAGTCAGCCTAGGCCACGCACTCTGAGGTTCTCGCCCCAAGCTATGCTACTGTCAACTGCATGGGCATGCTCAGTGCACCCATACAGTTACACTCTGAGGAAGAGCAGAGAAATTCGATGTCCCTGCAAAACCACCCTTCTGCTATGGGGTCCTTGAGCAGGAGGGGTTTCGTCATCGCAAGTTGAACTGTATCTACTGGATACCGATACAGCTGAAAGCAATGATGAGACAGATAAAATTCTATTTTTCCCATCATTCTCCCTCTACATCTGTTGTCACTGACAACGGGTGCGATGATGTCACTACTTGGCACCTGCTGTCCTGAGATGTGCGGGCGCTCGGAGCAGCGAGGGAACAAGGTGGAGAGGTGGGTACTGTATTTTTCTTTACTGAGAAGTGCATTTTACTGCATGGAGACCTATGGAGGTGCATTATATTATATAGAGTATACCTATGGGAGAGCTTTAACTTATATAGAGTCTGCCTATGGGGGGTTTATATTATATAGTCAGCCTGCCTATGGGGAGTTCATCATGTTATATAGAATCTGCCTATGGGGAGTGCAATATACTATATAGAGTCTGCGTATAGGGAGTGCAAAATACTATATAGAGTCTGCCAATCAGGAATGCATTATACTTAGTAATGAGCGAGCACTAAAATGATCCAGTGCTCGTTGCTCAGGTTGAGCAGATTGAAATACTCGGGTACTGGACCCAAGCAATGAGCCCAATGTAAGTCTATAGGAGACCGGAGTATTTTTACCGCAATCCCCCCGGGGGTCCATTTAAGGTCTAAAAATGTCTGAAAATGGTAGAAACACTGCTCAAATGACACAGGAACATCATGGGGATCGCCCCTGGAAGCATTCCTGACTCCTAGTTCACAGCTTTAAACAATTTTTTCCAAGATTCATGCCTTTTTAAAACACACTAAAACGAAACCAAAACGGATTTTGCTGGGAAATATATTAAGGTACATCCTTTGCAGGTTAATGACTTGCCTGTAAGGCCAAATAATTAATCCCAGACTGAAAATTTCCTCCCCCACTTAGGCTTAGTTCAGACGCTGCGTTTTTGAAGCGTTTTTTAACTTTAACATTGCTTTAAACCACTACAAATGCATTCACTGGGAAATGTCATTGTAACATTTAACAACCCTAGCTGGCCATGTGGTGTGTGACACATAAGAAGACCCATCTTATTTCATTTATGAAGGAGGGACTCTTAAAGTCACAGAGCCTTTTTTACTGGTGCATCAGGCGGCATTAATCTTCTTAATGGGCCATTATTAACCCCTTTACCCCCAAGGGTGGTTTGCACGTTACTGACCGGGCCAATTTTTACAATTCTGACCACTGTCCCTTTATGAGGTTATAACTCTGGAACGCTTCAACGGATCCCGGTGATTCTGACATAGTTTTCTCGTGACATATTGGGCTTTATGATAGTGGTAAAATTTCTTTGATATTAAATGCATTTATTTGTGAAAAAAATGGAAACTTGGCAAAAATTTAGAAAATTTTGCAATTTTCCAACTTTGAATTTTTATGCAATTAACTCACAGAGATATGTCACACAAAATACTTAATAAGTAACATTTCCCACATGTCTACTTTACATCAGCACAATTTTGGAACCAACATTTTTTTGTTAGGGAGTTATAAGGGTTAAAAGTTGACCAGCAATTTCTCATTTTTACAACACCATTTTTTTTAGGGACCACATCACATTTGAAGTCATTTTGAGGGGTCTATATGATAAAAAATAACCGAGTGTGACACCATTCTAAAAAACTACACCCCTCATGGTGCTCAAAACTGCATTCAAGAAGTCTATTAACCCTTCAGGGGTTTCACAGGAATTTTTGGAATGTTTAAAAAAAATGAACATTTAACTTTTTTTCACAAAAAATTTAATTCAGCTCCAATTTGTTTTATTTCACCAAGGGTAACAGGAGAAAATGGACCCCAAAAGTTGTTGTACAATTTGTCCTGAGTACGCCGGTATCCAATATGTGGGGGTAAACCACTGTTTGGGCGCATGGCATAGCTCAGAAGAGAAGGATCGCCATTTGACTTTTCAATGCAAAATTGACAGCAATTGAGATGGGACGCCATGTTGCGTTTGGAGAGCCACTGATGTGCCTAAGCATTGATACCCCCCACAAGTGACACCATTTTGGAAGGTAGACCCCCTAAGGAACTTATCCAGATGTGTGGTGAGGTGAGAACTTTGACCCATTAAGTGATTCACAGAAGTTTATAATGCAGAGCTGTAAAAATAAAAAATCATATTTTTTCACATAAATGTTCTTTTCGCCCCAATTTTTTATTTTCCCAAGGCTAAGAGAAGAAATTGGACCCCAAAAGTTGTTGTACAATTTGATCTGAGTACGCTGATACCCCATATGTGGGGGTACACCCCTGTTTGGGCGCAAGGGAGAGCTCGGAAGGGAAGGAGTGCCGTTTGACTTTTCAACGCAAAATTGACAGGAATTGAGATGGGACGCCATGTTGCGTTTGGAGAGCCACTGAAGTGCCTAAACATTGAAACCCCCCACATGTGACACCATTTTGGAAAGTAGATCCCCTATCGAACTTATCTAGATGTGTAGTGAGCACTTTGACCCACCAAGTGCTTCACAGAAGTTTATAATGTAGAGCCGTAAAAATAAAAAAGCCCCCAGTTTTGTATTTTCCCAAGGGTAACAGGAGAAATTGGACCCCAAAAGTTGTTGTACAATTGGTCCTGAGTATTCTGATACCACATATGTAGGGGAACCACCATTTGGGTGCATGGGAGAGCTCAGAAGGGAAGGAGCGCCATTTGGAATGCAGACGTAGATGGAATGGTCTGCAGGCATCACATTGCGTTTGCAGAGCCCCTAATGTACCTAATCAGTAGAAACCCCCCAAAAGTGACCCCATATTGGAAACAAGACCCCCCAAGGAACTTATCTAGATGTGTTGTGAGAACTTTGAACCCCCAAGTGTTTCACTACAGTTTATAATGTAGAGCCGTGAAAATAAAAAATCTTTTTTTTTCCACAAAAATTAGTTTTTTAGCCCCCAGTTTTGTATTTTTCCAAGGGTAACAGTTGAAATTGAACCCCAAAAGTAGTTGGCCAATTTGTCCTGAGTACGCTGATACCCCATATGTGGGGGGAACCACCGTTTGGGCGCATGGCAGAGCTCGGAAGGGAAGGAGCGCCATTTGGAATGCAGACTCAGCTGGATTGGTCTGCAGGTGTCACGTTGCATTTGCAGAGCCCCTGATGTAACTAAACAGTAGAAACCCCCCACAAGTGACACCATATTGGAAACTACACCCCCCAAGGAACTTATCTAGATGTTTTGTGAGAACTTTAAACCCCCAGGTGTTTCACTACAGTTTATAACGCAGAGCCGTGAAAATACAAAAAAAAATGTCCACAAAAATTATTTTTTAGCCCCCAGTTTTGTATTTTCCCAAGGGTAACAGGAGAAATTGGACCCCAAAAGTTGTTGTAAAAATTTGTTCTGAGTACGTGGATAACCCATATGTTGGGGTAAACCCCTGTTTGGGCACACGGGAGAGCTCAGAAGGGAAGGAGCACTGTTTTACTTTTTCAACTCAGAATTGGCTGGAATTGAGATCGGATGCCATGTCGCGCTTGGAGAGCCCCTGATGTGCCTAAACATTGGAAACCCCCCAATTATAACTGAAACCCTAATCCAAACACACCCCTAACCCTAATCTAAATGGTAACCCTAACCACACCCCTATCCCTGACACACCCCTAACCCTAATCCCAACCCTATTACCAACCGTAAGTGTAATCCAAACCCTAACCCTATCTTTAGCCCCAACCCTAACTTTAGCCCCAACCCTAACTGTAGCCCTAACCCTAGCCCCAACCCTAACCCTAGCCCTAACCCTAGCCCTAACCCCAACCCTAACCCTAACCCTAGCCCTAGCCCTAACCCTAGCCCTAACCCTAGCCCTAACCCTAGCCCTAACCCTATCCCTAACCCTAGCCCTAAACCTAACCCTAGTCCTAACCCTAACCCTAGCCCTTGATGGTCCCTTGAAAATTCACTCCACAATATGCATTTTGTACTCCCGTACTCCTTTGTTTTACACATTTGCAGCAAGGTCAGCCCTGCTGCACAGTCATATGCACCCCATTACGCCTTGGAACCCACATACTGGATGGGCCCATGAAAATCCACTTCACAATATGCATTTTGTACTCCGGTACTCCTTTGTTTTACACATCGGCAGCAAGGCCAGCCCTGCTGCATAGTCAGTCATATGCCCCCAATACACCTTGGAACCCACATACTGGATGGGCCCATGAAAATCCACTTCACAATATGCATTTTGTACTCCCGTACTCCTTTGTTTTACACATCGGCAGCAAGGCCAGCCCTGCTGCATAGTCAGTCATATGCACCCCATTACGCCTTGGAACCCACATACTGGATGGGCCCATTAAAATCCACTTCACAATATGCATTTTGCACATCCGTACTCCTTTGTTTTACACATTGGCAGGAAGGCCAGCCCTGCTGCATAGTCAGTCATATGCACCCCATTACGCCTTGGAACCCACATACTGGATGGGCCCATGAAAATCCACTTGTATTTTTTAATGGTATGATGGTTCCCTCTTTGCAGAATTATTTACAGGAGAATTTGGCAATTTTATTTGCCATGTTTTTAACACTAAGGTTCAGATACGTCTTTAAAGAAAGCTAATATTTGCAATACAACGCAATTTTATTGCAAAGTACAAAATTCAAGGAATAGTATGATTGAATAGTGTGCGTATACTTTTGTATAAGTACTTAACATACAAAGGTTAATAAGTACATATAAGGATTAAATACATATAATGATTACGTACAAATAAAGATTAACTGCATACAATATGCTTACATAATCAACAAGAGGCTTTTAAACATCATCCATCTGGAATATCAGAGAAGCAACACCAAGACAGAGAACTCCTGGGAGATTACCTATACTGCATAGGCATCCCCAATTATGCAGGTATGAGCACACTGTACATGTACAGGTACCCCAGTTTTGGCATCTGTCTTAGTCATGTTTCTCTGGTCTTATATAGTGATTTACAATATGTAGGAACTCTAGTTTCACCCAGCCCTTCAAGTGCCAGCTTTCAAGGTTGTATGAAACTGAGATATCATGGAGTCATCAGACGAGGGGCCATAAACTCCTAGAATATAAAAGCCACAAGGATTTAGATCAAACCACCACAGGCAGAGTTTCAGTAAACCTTATTGTTTCACAATGACAAACAGCAAACATATAGAGGCTTAGAACTGTTTGTAAAGTGAATAAACACACATTTCTCAAGATTGTGTCACTATGAGCATTGTCTGTCACATCTGTAAATGTTTTACAAGAAATGCAGCTATGTAATTATCTGAATACATTCGGTATACAGTATTTTAATCTGGTTTCCAAATCGCCATTTGTATATTCGCCATTTGTACATTTGATGCAGCCAAAGTTATGGCTCTCAAGGAGAGTAACTAATATAGTGAACAAATAAATATTTTAATGAACTACTCAGCCAAACTAACAGCATTGCTTTATCAAATTCATATGAAGTGTACTGTGTCCAATGTGAGCAACCAGGCAACACAAAAAGGAGCTTTTCAAGTGAGCTCTTTAAGGTACACAAATGTTATGAAGTCTTTGCCAACAAGGATGTGCTTTCACCAATGGGGGGACCCTTTTTTTAAAAATATACTATTGCCATCACAGCCCCCCTTGCTCTAAATTCTGTGGCTTATAACAGTACAGAACACGTTCACCCAGGTCATGTCGTCGGCGATAAGGAAAAGACATTGCAGGAAACCGAGTTAAGAAGTAGGCCCAATGTAGGGGTGTAGGTCTCTGAGACTTGTAATGGAGTGCATGAGCTGGCAAACAATTCCTCAATAGGGGTACCTTTTTTAAAATATACTATTGCCATCACAGCCCCTCTTGCTGCATTACCAGGCTCCTGGCTGTAAAATTATTTAACCCGTTCAGATGGATTTACATCGTGGGACATGACTGTATGGCGGACAGGTATGGGATATTGTTGCTTTTTTATTTTCCCTTTTTTCAGATGACAAGGGTCATCAGTTGGATTGAGAGTACAATAAAGATGTTAAAACCCAATGTGTATTTATTTAATTAAAAGACTTTATTCATAATGTGTGTGTGTGTGTGTGTGTGTGTGTGTGTGTGTGTGTTTTTAACCCTTTATTATTATTGGATTAATAATGGATAGGTGTCTTATTGATATCTCTCCATTAATAACCAGGTTTAATGTCACTTTACATTAGCAAGGTGACATTAACCCTTTATTACCCCATATCCCACCGCTACTCAGGAGTGGGAAGAGAGTGGCTAAGTGCCAGAATAGGCGCATCTTACAGATGTGCCTTTTCTGGGGTGGCAGGGGGCAGATGTTTTTAGCCAGTGGGGCCAATAACCATGGTCCCTATCTAGGCTATTAATATCTGCCCTCAGTCACTGGCCTTCCCACTGTGGTGGAGAAAATTGCATGGGAGCCCACGCCAGTTTTTTCAGTGATTTAACCCTTTATTTTAACACCTAGAGCTCCCAAATTTTGCACACAGACACTTCTAACATTAGTAGTGAGGAATATGTAAAAAAATAAAGAATATGAAATGGTTTACTGTATGTAATCGATGTCTCATATCCTGTCGGGTTTGATAAGGAGATAGCAAAAGCCGGCCATTGAATTATCTCCTTTTCTGCTATCTAGCTCTGTATTAAATATATATATATATATATATATATATATATATATATATATATATATATATATATATATATGTGTGTCTCACTGACATATACAGTACAGACCAAAAGTTTGTACACACCTTCTCATTTAAAGATTTTTCTGTATTTTCATGACTATGAAAATTGTACATTCACACTGAAGGCATCAATACTATGAATTAACACATGTGGAATTATATACTTAACAAAAAAGTGTGAAGCAACTGAAAATATGTCTTATATTCTAGGTTCTTCAAAGTAGCCACCTTTTGCTTTGATGACTGCTGTGCCCACTCTTGGCATTCTCTTGATGAGCTTCAAGAGGTAGTCATCGGGAATGGTCTTCCAACAATCTTGAAGGAGTTCCCAGAGATGCTTAGCACTTGTTGGCCCTTTTGCCTTCACTCTGCGGTCCAGCTCACCCCAAACCATCTCGATTGGGTTCAGGTCTGGTGACTGGAGGCCAGGTCATCTGGCGTAGCACCCCATCACTCTCTTTCTTTGTCAAATAGCCCTTACACAGCCTGGAGGTGTGTTTGGGGTCATTGTCCTGTTGAAAAATAAATGATGGTCCAACTAAACACAAACCGGATGAAATAGCATGCCGCTGCAAGCTGCTGTGGTAGCTGTTGTGAACTATACCTTTTGGCTCCCTCTTGTGGTCACTAGTGATTTGGCAATTGGATTGTCTTTTACCAGGTTGGTACTCACCTGCTTCGTTAGACCATGGGTGTTGCTATTTAAACTTCCTGGATTCTCAGTCCAGTGCCTGGCATCGTTGTAATCAGTTCACTTCTGTTTGCTCCTGTCTTCAGGTCCTGGTTCTTTGCAAGATAAGCTAAGTCCTGCTTTCGTACTTTTTGATCATTTGCATTGTTCTTATTTTTTGTCCAGCTTGTACAAAATGTGATTCCTGATATCGCTGGAAGCTCTAGGGGGCTGATATTCTCCCCCCACACCGTCAGTCGGTTTGGGGGTTCTTGGATATTCAGCGTGGATATTTTGCAGGGTTTTTTGCTGACCATATAAGTCTTCTTACTATATTCTGCTATTAGTCAGTGGGCCTCTCTTTGCTAAATCTAGTTCATTCTTACATTTGTCTTTTCCTCTTACCTCACCGTTATTATTTGTTGGGGGCTTGTATTACTTTGGGGTCTTTTCTCTGGAGGCAAGAGAGGTCTTATTTTCCCTGATAGGGTTAGTTAGTTCTCCGGCTGGCGCGAGACGTCTAGAATCAACGTAGGCACGTTCCCCGGCTGCTGTTAGTGTTTGCGCTAGGATCAGGTATATGGTCAGCCTAGTTACCACTTCCCTATGAGCGAGTATTTATGTTTTGCAGACTTTGCGGTAATCTCTGAGGTCCCCTGCCATTGGGACCATAACAGTATGCCAGGCCAATAAATAGTTAATGCATTGCTGAAGTGGGATTAAAAGAAAAGAAGTTCTGAGTTTTTTTTTTTTTTTTTTTTTCTTCCTCCCCTTTATCTCTGAGTGGCTTGAAACTTTGCTGCAGACATGAATGTTCAGACCTTGATTACTAGTGTGGATCAGCTTGCTGCACATGTGCAGGGCATTCAGGATTTTGTTGTTAGCAGTCCTATGTCAGAGCCTAAGATACCTATTCCTGAGCTGTTCTCTGGAGATCGATTTAAATTTAGGAATTTTAGGAATAATTGTAAATTGTTTCTATCTTTGAAACCTAGTTCGTCTGGAGATTCAGCTCAGCAAGTAAAAATTGTTATCTCCTTCTTGTGTGGCGACCCTCAGGATTGGGCTTTCTCGTTAGCGCCAGGAGATCCGGCATTGGCGGATGTTGATGCGTTTTTTCTGGCGCTCGGATTGCTTTATGAGGAGCTTAATCTTGAAATTCAGGCAGAAAAAGCTCTACTGGCCATCTCTCAGGGCCAGGATGAAGCTGAGGTGTACTGCCAAAAATTTCGGAAGTGGTCCGTGCTTACTCGATGGAATGAATGTGCTCTGGCCGCAAATTTCAGAAATGGCCTTTCTGAAGCCATTAAGAATGTGATGGTGGGTTTTACTATTCCTACAAGTCTGAATGATTCTATGGCGCTGGCTATTCAGATTGATCGGCGTTTGCGGGAGCGCAAATCCGCTAAACCTCTGGCGGTGTTGTCTGAACAGACATCTGTCTCAATGCAATGTGATAGAATCCTGACTAGAACCGAACGACAAAATCATAGACGTCAGAATGGGCTGTGTTTTTACTGTGGTGATTCTACACATGTTATATCAGCATGCTCTAAACGCCTAACCAAGGTTGTCAGTCCTGTCACCATTGGTAATTTGCAGCCTAAATTTATTTTGTCTGTGACATTAATTTGTTCATTGTCTTCCTACCCTGTTATGGCATTTGTGGATTCAGGTGCTGCCCTGAGTCTTATGGACTTGTCGTTTGCCAAATGCTGCGGTTTTGTCCTGGAGCCTTTAAAAATTCCGATTCCTCTCAGAGGAATTGATGCTACGCCACTGGCGGAAAATAAACCGCAGTATTGGACACAAGTGACCATGTGCATGACTCCTGAACATCGGGAGGTGATTCGTTTTCTTGTTCTGCATAAAATGAATGATTTGGTCGTTTTAGGTCTGCCATGGTTACAGACCCATAATCCTGTTTTGGATTGGAAGGCTATGTCTGTGTCAAGTTGGGGTTGTCAGGGAATTCATTGCGATTCTCCGCCGGTGTCTATTGCTACTTCTATTCCTTCAGAAGTTCCTGAGTATTTGTGTGACTATCAGGATGTATTCAGTGAGTCCAGGTCCAGTGCTCTTCCTCCTCATAGGGACTGTGACTGCGCTATAGATTTGATTCCTGGCAGTAAATTTCCTAAGGGACGATTATTTAATTTGTCTGTACCCGAGCATGCCGCGATGCGTTCTTATGTCAAGGAATCTTTGGAGAAGGGGCATATTCGTCCATCCTCTTCCCCTCTCGGTGCGGGATTCTTTTTTGTGGCCAAGAAAGACGGGTCTTTGAGACCTTGTATAGACTATCAGCTTCTGAATAAAATCACTGTTAAGTTTCAGTATCCTTTGCCACTATTGTCAGACTTGTTTGCTCGGATTAAGGGTGCCAAGTGGTTCACCAAGATAGATCTTCGTGGGGCGTACAACCTTGTGCGCATTAGGCAGGGTGATGAATGGAAGACTGCATTCAATACGCCCGAAGGTCATTTTGAATACTTGGTGATGCCCTTTGGGCTCTCTAATGCCCCTTCAGTGTTTCAGTCCTTTATGCATGATATCTTCCGGAAGTATCTGGATAAATTTTTGATTGTGTATCTGGATGATATTCTAGTTTTCTCGGATGATTGGGATTCTCATGTAAAGCAGGTCAGGATGGTGTTTCAGGTTTTGCGTGATAACGCTTTGTTTGTGAAGGGCTCAAAGTGTCTCTTTGGAGTGCAGAAGGTTTCCTTTTTGGGTTTTATTTTCTCCCCTTCTGCTGTGGAGATGGACCCAGTCAAGGTCCGAGCTATTCATGATTGGACTCAGCCCACTTCTGTTAAGAGTCTTCAGAAGTTCTTGGGGTTTGCTAATTTCTATCGTCGCTTTATCGCTAATTTTTCTAGCGTTGTTAAACCTTTGACGGATATGACCAAGAAAGGTTCTGATGTGGCTAATTGGGCTCCTGCAGCCGTGGAGGCCTTCCAGGAGCTGAAGCGCCGGTTTACTTCGGTGCCTGTTTTGTGCCAGCCTGATGTCTCACTTCCCTTTCAGGTTGAAGTGGATGCTTCTGAGATTGGTGCTGGGGCTGTTTTGTCGCAGAGAGGCTCTGGTTGCTCTGTGATGAGACCATGTGCTTTTTTCTCTAGGAAGTTTTCGCCTGCTGAGCAGAACTATGATGTTGGTAATCGGGAGTTGTTGGCCATGAAGTGGGCATTTGAGGAGTGGCGTCATTGGCTCGAGGGTGCTAAGCATCGTGTGGTGGTCTTGACTGATCACAAAAATCTGATGTATCTCGAGTCTGCTAAGCGCCTGAATCCTAGACAGGCTCGTTGGTCATTGTTTTTCTCTCGTTTTGACTTTGTGGTCTCGTACCTGCCTGGTTCGAAAAATGTTAAGGCTGATGCTCTTTCTAGGAGCTTTGTGCCTGACTCTCCTGGAGTCTCGGAGCCGGCTGGTATTCTTAAAGAGGGAGTAATCGTGTCGGCCATATCTCCTAATTTGCGACGTGTGTTGCAGAGATTTCAGGCTGGTAGACCTGACTCTTGTCCACCCGACAGACTGTTTGTTCCTGATAAATGGACCAGCAAAGTCATTTCCGAGGTTCATTCCTCGGTGTTGGCAGGGCATCCGGGAATTTTTGGTACCCGAGATTTGGTGGCTAGGTCCTTTTGGTGGCCTTCCTTGTCACGGGATGTGCGGTCATTTGTGCAGTCCTGTGGGACTTGTGCTCGGGCTAAGCCTTGTTGTTCTCGTGCTAGCGGGTTGCTTCTGCCCTTGCCCATCCCGAAGAGGCCTTGGACACACATTTCCATGGATTTCAGTTCTGATCTTCCGGTGTCTCAAGGAATGTCTGTCATTTGGGTGGTGTGTGATCGTTTTTCCAAGATGGTCAATTTAGTACCCTTGCCTAAGTTGCCTTCCTCTTCCGATCTGGTTCCTTTGTTTTTTCAGAATGTGGTTCGGTTACACGGCATTCCGGAGAATATCGTGTCCGACAGAGGATCCCAGTTTGTGTCCAGATTCTGGCGATCTTTTTGTGCTAAAATGGGCATTGATTTGTCGTTTTCATCTGCCTTCCATCCTCAGACTAATGGTCAAACGGAGCGAACTAATCAGACACTGGAGGCTTATTTGAGATGTTTTGTTTCTGCGGACCAGGATGATTGGGTGACCTTCTTGCCATTGGCGGAGTTTGCCCTTAATAATCGGGCTAGTTCCGCTACTTTGGTTTCGCCATTCTTCTGCAACTCTGGTTTTCATCCTCGTTTCTCCTTGGGTCATGTTGAGTCTTCTGACTGTCCTGGGGTGGATTCCGTGGTGGATAGGTTGCAGCGGATTTGGAATCATGTGGTGGACAACTTGAAGTTGTCACAGGAGAAGGCTCAGCGTTTTGCCAACCGCCGCCGCGGTGTGGGCCCCCGACTTCGTGTTGGGGATTTGGTTTGGTTGTCTTCTCGGTATGTCCCTCTGAAGGTTTCCTCTCCTAAATTTAAGCCTCGCTTTATGGGTCCTTATAAAATTTTGGAAGTTCTTAACCCGGTTTCTTTTCGTTTGGATCTTCCGGTGTCGTTTGCCATTCACAACGTGCTCCATAGGTCTTTGTTGCGGCGGTACGTTGTGCCTGTGGTTCCTGCTGTTGAGCCTCCTGCTCCGGTGTTGGTTGAGGGCGAGTTGGAGTATGTAGTGGAGAAGATCTTGGATTCTCGTCTCTCTAGAAGGAGGCTTCAGTATTTGGTCAAATGGAAGGGCTATGGTCAGGAGGATAATTCCTGGGTGGCCGCCTCTGATGTTCATGCGGCCGATTTGGTTCGTGCCTTCCACGCTGCTCATCCTGGTCGCCCTGGTGGTCTTGGTGAGGGTTCGGTGACCCCTCCTTAAAGGGGGGGTACTGTTGTGAACTATACCTTTTGGCTCCCTCTTGTGGTCACTAGTGATTTGGCACTTGGATTGTCTTTTACCAGGTTGGTACTCACCTGCTTCGTTAGACCATGGGTGTTGCTATTTAAACTTCCTGGATTCTCAGTCCAGTGCCTGGCATCGTTGTAATCAGTTCACTTCTGTTTGCTCCTGTCTTCAGGTCCTGGTTCTTTGCAAGATAAGCTAAGTCCTGCTTTCGTACTTTTTGATCATTTGCATTGTTCTTATTTTTTGTCCAGCTTGTACAAAATGTGATTCCTGATATCGCTGGAAGCTCTAGGGGGCTGATATTCTCCCCCCACACCGTCAGTCGGTTTGGGGGTTCTTGGATATTCAGCGTGGATATTTTGCAGGGTTTTTTGCTGACCATATAAGTCTTCTTACTATATTCTGCTATTAGTCAGTGGGCCTCTCTTTGCTAAATCTAGTTCATTCTTACGTTTGTCTTTTCCTCTTACCTCACCGTTATTATTTGTTGGGGGCTTGTATTACTTTGGGGTCTTTTCTCTGGAGGCAAGAGAGGTCTTATTTTCCCTGATAGGGTTAGTTAGTTCTCCGGCTGGCGTGAGACGTCTAGAATCAACGTAGGCACGTTCCCTGGCTGCTGTTAGTGTTTGCGCTAGGATCAGGTATATGGTCAGCCTAGTTACCACTTCCCTATGAGCGAGTATTTATGTTTTGCAGACTTTGCGGTAATCTCTGAGGTCCCCTGCCATTGGGACCATAACAGGTAGCCATGCTGGTTCAGTATGCCTTCAATTTTGAATAAATCCCCAACAGTGTCACCAGCAAAGCACCCCCACACCATCACACCTCCTCCGCCATGCTTCACGGTGGGAACCAGGCATGCATAGTTCATCCATTCACCTTTTCTGCGTCGCACAAACACACAATTGTTGGAACCAAGGATATCAAATTTGGACTCATCAAACCAAAGCACAGATTTCCACTGGTCTAATGTCCATTCCTTGTGTTCTTTAGCCCAAACAAGTCTCTTCTGCTTGTTGCCTGTCCTTAGCAGTGGTTTCCTAGCAGCTATTTTACCATGAAGGCCTGCTGCATAAAGTCTCCTCTTAACAGTTGTTGTAGAGGTGTGTCTGCTGCTAGAACTCTGTATGGCATTGACCTGGTCTCTAATCTGAGCTGCTGTTAACCTGCGATTTCTGAGGCTGGTGACTCGGATAAACTTATCCTCAGAAGCAGAGGTGACTCTTGGTCTTCCTTTCCTGGGGCGGTCCTCAGGTGAGCAAGTTTCTTTGTAGCGCTTGATGGTTTTTGCCACTGCACTTGGGGACACTTTCAAAGTTTTCCCAATTTTTCGGACTGACTGACGTTTATTTCTTAAAGTAATGATGGCCACTTGTTTTTCTTTACTTAGCTGCCTTTTTCTTGCCATAATACAAATTCTAACAGTCTATTCAGTAGGATTATCAGCTGTGTATCCACCAGACATCTGCACAACACAACTGATGGTCCCAACACCATTTATAAGGCAAGAAATCGCACAACACAACTGATGGTCTCAACACCATTTATAAGGCAAGAAATCCCACTTATTAAACCTGACAGGGCACACCTGTGAAGTGAAAACCATTCCAGGGGACTACCTCTTGAAGCTCATCAAGAGAATGCCAAGAGTGTGCAAAGCAGTCATCAAAGCAAAAGGTGGCTACTTTGAAGAACCTAGAATATAAGACATAATTTCAGTTGTTTCACACTTTTTTGTTAAGCATATAATTCCACATGTGTTAATTCATAGTTTTGATGCCTTCAGTGTGAATGTACAATTTTCATAGTCACGAAAATACAGAAAAATCTTTAAATGAGAAGGTGTGTCCAAACTTTTGGTCTGTACTGTATATGTATATATATATATATATATATATATATATATATATATATATATATATATATATATATATATATATATATATAGTATATATATATGTTTTCACGAATATTTGAGCCCATGGATCCATTCTATGTCCACTTTGCAAGCCGGCGAGTAAATCTCACCGTACGGATGCCATACGGATGCCATACGGAGGTTTACATGTGCAAAATACGCAGCCACACCTTGCCTACGGATGGCATGCGGATCACTGTTCGGGGAACATTTCTGCGTATTTTGTCTGTAAAAAATGGACCGTATTTTTATACGTTGTGTGTGACTGCAGCCTTAAAAGGCACAGAGGAATCACGGAGGATGATTGTGCTATCTCCCTCAACATCTTCCCAAACATTGCACTTCTTGTAACAGCACCCCTGGCTTCTGTGCCATCACGATGGGAGGGTCTGAGAAAACTGTCCCAGAACTTTGCCATTGTTCCCCTGCCTGAGCTGGATTGTATTTCTGTCTCTCTTGCTTGGACTCCTTGATTCTACAACAAACTCTGACGTCTGCTGCCAGCGTTTTCACATGGGAATTTTCTAAGTAATTCCGCTACAAGGGCCCTCTGGTACTGCAACATTTTAGTACACCTCTCTGCCTCTGGTAGAAGAGATTGAAAGTTCTCCTTGTAGCGTGGGTCTAGAAGTGTCAGCAACCAGTAATGAGTGTCACCCCAAAAATTTTATAATGTGAGGTCACGTGAAACACAGCGCAACATAAAGTTAGCCATGCATGCCAGACTGCTAACAGGAAAGACTTCCGTGTCCTCACCAACAGGACGGCTGACCATGCTGTCCTCCTCCTCATCCTCCTCCTCCTCCCTGTCCTCAGGCCATCCACACTGAACAGACGGTATGACAGCTGTGCTTGTAGTACCGTCTATAGCCCATGAATGTAGCTCCTGTTCTTCCTCCTCCTCCTCATTGCCAACCAATCCACGTTGAGAAGACATGAGGCTGGGCTGATTGTAACCCCCCTGTATGGTTCCTTGCTCCAAGTCCTTGTGCTCTGCCTGCAATTCATCCTCTTTAATTGTGAGCAGAGAGGTTTTCAGAATGCTGAGAAGCAGAATGGTGATGCTAATTATGACGTCATCACTAGTGTTGAGCGATACCGTCCGATACTTGAAAGTATCGGTATCGGAAAGTATCGGCTGATACCGTCACAGTATCGGAATCCAATCCGATACCGATACCCGATACCAATACAAGTCAATGGGACTCATGTATCGGACGGTATCCCTGATGGTTCCCAGGGTCTGAAGGAGAGGAAACTCTCCTTCAGGCCCTGGGAACCATATAAATGTGTAAAAGAAAGAATTAAAATAAAAAATATCGCTATACTCACCTGTCCGACGCAGCCGGGACTTCAGCGAGGGAACCGGCAGCGTTGTTTGTTTAAAAATCGCGCTATTACTTGGTTACGTGAATTCCCGGCTTGTGATTGGTCAGGTCGGCCATGTTGCCGGGACGCGGACCAATCACAGCAAGCCGTGACGAAATTACGTCACGGCTTGCTGTGATTGGTCCGCGTCCCGGCAACATGGCCGCCCTGACCAATCACAAGCCGGGACGTCACGGGAGGCTGGACACGCGCTCATTTTAAAATGGGCGCGTGTCCAGCCTCCCGTGACGTCACGGCTTGTGATTGGTTGCGCCGCGATCAACCAATCACAAGCCGGGAGGCTGGACGCGCTCATTTTGAAATGGGCGCGTGTCCAGCCTCCCGTGACGTCACGGCTTGTGATTGGTTGCGCCGCGATCAACCAATCACAAGCCGGGAGGCTGGACGCGCTCATTTTGAAATGGGCGCGTGTCCAGCCTCCCGGCTTGTGATTGGTTGACCGCGACGCAACCAATCACAAGCCGTGACGTCACGGGAGGCTGGACACGCGCCCTTTTTAAAATGAGCGCGTTTCCAGCCTCCCGTGACGTCACGGCTTGTGATTGGTTAATGGCGGCCATGTTGCCGGGACGCGGACCAATCACAGCAAGCCGTGACGTATTTTCGTCACGGCTTGCTGTGATTGGTCCGCGGCCCGGCAACATGGCCGCCCTGACCAATCACAAGCCGGGACTTCGCGTAACCATGTAAAAGCGGGAATTTTAAACAAACAACGCTGCCGGTTCCTGCGCTGAGGTCCCGGCTGCGTCGGACAGGTGAGTATAGCGATATTTTTTATTTTAATTCTCTATTTTACACATTTTAACATTAATGTTGTTCCGATACCCGATACCCGATACCACAAGAGTATCGGAATCCCGGTATCGGAATTCCGATACAGCAAGTATCGGCCGATACCCGATACTTGCAGCATCGGAATGCTCAACACTAGTCATCACCGCTCACCATCTTGGTGCAGTCTTCAAAGTTTTGGAGGATGGTACACATGTCTGACATCCATGTCCACTCCTGAGGTCTTATGTGTGGAGTCTGAACTGAATATCGACGGCCTTGTTGATGTTCGTAGTCAACAACTGCCCTCTTCTGCTCACAAATACTTTCCAACATATGCAGCATAGAGTTCCAGCGCGTGGGGACATCAAACACTAGTCGGTGAGCTGGAAGCTGCACACGCTGCTGAAGCACAGAAAGGGCAGCTGAAGCTGTAGCTAACTTTCTAAAATGGGCAGACAGATGGTGTACTTTCACTAGCAGATCCAGCAGCTCCGAGTAGATTTTCAGAAAACGTTGAACCACGAGGATAAGCACATGGGCCAAGCAAGGTGCGTATGTGAGCTCACTTTGCCTCAGAGCTGCCACCAGGTTATGGCCATTGTCACACAAGACCATGCCTGGCTGTAGGTTCAGCAGTGTCATCCAAATATCTGACAGCTCTTTCAGCGCTGTCCACAACTCTTCTGCATTGTGCGGTTTATCACCTATGCAGATTAGCTTCAGCACAGCCTGTTACCGCTTGGCTGAGGAAGTGCTGCAGTGCTTCCAGCCTCTGACTGATGTGTTGATTTGAGAGATGGAGGATGAAGAGGAGGAGGTGCAGGATTTGTAGACTGTGGGGGCAACCCTGATTGACGTAGGGCCAGGAATCCTCAGCGTGGGGAGGATGTGTTCTATCCTAAGGTCTGACTGGGTCCCGGCTTCCACAATGTTAACCCAGTATGCTGTCAGTGAAATGTACCGTCCCTGCCCACAAGCACTTGTCTACGTGTCCGTGGTTAGTTAGACTTTCCCTGTAACAGCATTGCTGAGGGCATGGGTAATGTTGTGGGACACATGCTAGTGTAATACTGCACACCGGGAGAAATAGTGGCAACTGGGGACCGAGTACCTTGGGACGGCCGCCGCCATCAGATTGTGGAAAGCTTCCATGTCAACGAGCCTAAAAGGCAACATTTCGAGCACAAGCAGTAGAGAAAGGTTACAATTTAGGACTGTGGCCTGTGGGGCGTTGGCTGAGTATTTCCGCTTGCGTTCTAAAGACTGGGGTATAGACAACTGAAGGCTGTGCTGGGACAAGGACATGGACGGCCTTGATGATGGTGCTGCTTGACTGTAGGCAACAACAGGTGCAGGGATAGTGGCATCTTCACATGCACGGTGGACTGAGGATTAGCTTCTACACAAAACAGTGGAAGAAGCAGTGGTGTCACCTGCAGACAGTGTTCCTGGAGCCTGGGATTTGGCCCACAAAGTTAAGTGCTTTGCTGCCATGTGCCTGATCATGCTGTGGCTGTCAGGCTAGTTGTTTTGCTACCCCTGCTGATGCTGGCATGGCAGGTGCTGAAAATGGACTGTTTGGGGTTATCGGCAGAGTCTTTAAAAAGTAACCAGACTTGGGAAGATCTAATAGTGTGAATGGCAACTTCACTCATGTTGGTGTTACTGGGAATGGATGAACGCCTTCTGTCTGTGACCACCACACTGCTTCTTCCTGCCTGTTGGGGGGGTATGCCTCCTTCCCCATGTGTGTTGCTGTCCTCTCTATGCATGTCCTCATTCCAGGTTTGGTCAGTCATTATGTCATCCACCACATCGTCTTCCACATGTGCACCCTCCTCCTGACTTTCTGGCAATTGTGTCTTATCATCGTCCACCTCTTGTGACACTTTCCCTTTCGTGTGACCGGGGCTGGTCAAAGCATTGGGCGCTCTACATGCGATCTCATCTCTCCCCACTTCAAGTTGACCGTCCGAGAGTCCAGAATCTTGAAATGGAAAACTGAACAGCTTTTCAGAGTGTCCAAGTGTGAGATCAGTTGTCTCAGTGCACTCAGCATGGTGGGAGGAAAGAGGATCAGGGTGAGGAATATCCAGGCCACACTCACGGTTACTCAGACTTGATCGTGTGAAAGACATGGTGGTGGTGGTGGCTAAGTGACTGGAAGCATTATCCGCTATCGAGCCAACAACCGTTTCACACTGCTCTGGCTTCAATAGTGGTGTGCTGCGGTCCCCTAGAAACTGGGACAGGAAGGTCGAGCGAGAAGATGTGGGTCTTTGTTGTGGCCCACTTTCACCCCGGCCACGGCCTCGTCCTCTGCATGCACCATCAGCATCACGTCCACTTCCCTGTCCCTTGCCTTGCCAATTTTAAATGGACTACTGCACTATTTCAAAAGCTCAACACAAATGTATTTATTTGGAGCTAAATGACATCTGATCAGAATGCCTGCAAAGCTACGTTTTTTCAAGCACAAACACCAGGCCTCAGCCTGACATAACAGACTGTATTACATTTTTGGTTTTTTTTTGGTGAATTTAAACCCCCCCAAAAAAGAGTGTCACAAGGCTAGCACACAGAACTATGCTACGTATGCCTGCTGAAATACGATTTTTGTAAACCGGATACAACAGAACTCAGCCTGGCATTACAGACTGTATTAACTTTTTTAGGGTTTTGCATAATTTAAAAAAAAGAACAAGGCTAGCAAACAGAACTATGAAACTTATGCCTGTCAAGCTACGATTTTTCCACCACAAATACAACAGTCTTTATTCTAATATACCAGACTGTCTTAAATTTTGGGGGGGGATTTGTAGAATTTTTTAAAATGCAAAATAGTGCTGTATATAAGTAGAGTAACAGACAGCAAAAACAGTGGAAAACCGGCCTAAAATGCCCAAACTTGAGCACGCAGATATATGAAGCCTGTCACGGAAATACCACACTGCCAAATATGTGGCCTGTATATTTTAAATGCAAAATAGTGCTGTATATAAGTAGAGTCACAGACAGCAAAAACAGTGGAAAACCGGCCTAAAATGCCCAAACTTGGAGCACGCAGATATATGAGGTCTGTCATGGAAATACCACACTGCCAAATGTGTGGCCTGTATTTTTTTAAAATACAAAATAGTGCTGTATATAACTAGAGTAAGAGACAGCAAAAACAGTGGAAAACCGGTCTAAAATGCCCAAACTTGGAGCACGCAGATATATGAGGTCTGTCACGGAAATACCACACTGCCAAATATGTGGCCTGTATTTTTTTACATGCAAAATGGTGCTGAATATAAGTAGAGTCACAGACAGGCAAAAACTGGACCAATAGCACAAAATGCCCAAACTTGGAGCACGCAGATATATGAGGCCTTTTTTGTTTTTTGGTCAACTTAAACCCCCCCCCCAAAAAAAGAGTGGCACAAGGCTACCACATAAACTACGCTACTGCGGAAATTTGATTTTTCAAAAACAGATACACCAGGACTCAGTCTGACTTAACAGACTGTATTAATGTGTTTTTTGCTTTTTGGTGAATGTTAACAAAAAAAATTTGACCAAGGCTAGCACACAGAACAATGCTACGTATGCCTGCAGAAATACGATTTGTAAAAAAATGAAACACCAGCCCTCAGTCTGACATAACAGACAGAGTATTAATTTTTTTTTTGGCTTTTGGGTGAATTTATTAAAAAAAATAGTAGAACAAGGCTAGCACACATAACTAAGCTTCGTATGCCTGACAAACTATGATTTTTAAACAAATGCACAGGCCTCAGTCTGACATAATTGACTGTATATTTTTTGGGGGGTGACTTTTTTGAAAAAAGAAAAAAAAATGAAAACTGCAACTAGGTATATAGTAAATAAGCAGCAGCAGACAGCTATGGAGCTTTGGGAGGGATGCAGTGGGAGCTATGTACGCACATACAGTGCCTGCAGGCCTTGCACTGATGTGGATAAGCCATGCCCTGATTACCTAGCACTGCAATCTCGGGACCCACAAATTAGCCCTAAAAAGGACTGTTGGTTTTTCAGCAGTGGATTTAACAGTTGCAGACCTACACTAACTATTAAAACCACGATTCTGACCCTATCTCGGCAGCAGCTCTCCCTACTCTCGCTGAATCCGGAGCAGAATGCGGCGAGCAGGGCGGCGCCAGGTCTCTTATACTCGGGATTATGCTGTGCGGCCAAGCCAATCATTGCACGACCACAACAAAGATGGCTGCGGTGTTTCATGGCCTGGCAGACAGTCCGTGCAGCGTGATTGGGTCTCTGAATTCCACCAAAAATGCTGGGTGGAGACACCAGTAACTGCTAAATAATCCCGGAAATGCTCGCTGCTCACCGAGTACACTGATACTGGGGCGAGTACCTAGTAGTGGCGAGCACATTCTCTCATCACTAATTATAATATAAAAAGTCTATGGGGAGTGCATTAAACTACAGTGGGTACAGAAAGTATGCATACCCCTTTAAATTTGTCACTCTGTTTCATTGCAGCCATTTAGTAAATTCAAAAAAGTTCATTTTTTCTCATTAATGTACACTCTTCACCCAATCTTGACTGAAAAACCAGAAATGTAGTAATTTTTGCAAATTTATTAAAAAAGAAAAAAAATGAAGTATCACATGGTCATAAGCATTCAGACCCTTTCCTCAGTATTGAGTAGAGGCACCCTTTTGAGCAAGTACAGCCATGGGAATGATGCAACAAGTTTTTCACACCTGGATTTGGGGATCCTTGGCCATTCTTCCTTGCAAAACCTCTCCAGTTCCATCAGGTTCGATGGTGAAGATTGGTGGAAAGCCATTTTCAGGTCTCTTTAGAAATGCTGAATTGGGTTTAGGTCAGGGCTCGGGCTGGGCCAGTCAAGGATGGTCACAGAGTTTTTCTGAAGCCACTCTTTTGTTATTTTAGCTGTGTGCTTAGGGTCATTGTCTTGTTGGAAGGGGAACCTTCGGTCAAGTCTGAGGTCCAGAGCACTCTGGTAGAGGTTTTCATCCAGGATATCTCTGTACTTGGCTGCATTCATGTTTCCTTCAATGACAACCAGTCATTGTTTCTCTGCAGCTGAAAAACATCCCCATAGCATGATGCTGCTACCACGTTTCACTGTAGGGATTGTATTGGGCAGGTGATGAGCAGTGCCTGGTTTTCTCCACACATACCACTTAGAATTATCACCAAAAAGGTCTATCTTTTTCTCATCAGATCAGAGAATCTTATCTCTCATAGTCTGGGAGTTCTTCATGTGATTTTTAGCAAACTCTATGTGGGCTTTCATATGTCTTGTATTGAGTAAAGGCTTCCGTTGGGTCACTCTGCCATAAAGGCCCAACTAGTGGAGGGCTGCAGTGATAGTTGACTTGATGAACTTTCTCCCATCTTTCTACCGCATCTCTGGAGCTCAGCCACAGTGATCTTTTGGGTTCTTCTTTACCTCTCTCACCAAGGCTCTTCTCCCACAATTGCTCAGTTTGGCTGGACAGCCAGGTCTAGCAAGACTTCTGGTGGTTCCAAACTTCTTCCATTTAAGGATTATGAAGGCCACTGTGCTCTTACGAACATTGAGTACTGCAGAAATTATGTTGTAACCTTGGCCAGATCTGTGCCTTGCCACAATTCTGTCTCTGACCTCCTTGGCCTCATGAATTTCATTTGGTCTGACATGCACTGTGAGCTGTGAGGTCTTATATATACAGGTGTGTACCTTTCCAAATCAAGTCCTATTAGTTTTATTAAACACAGCTGCACTCCAATGAAAGAGTAGAACCATCTCAAGGAGGAGCTCAAGGAATTGGACAGCATGTGACTTAAATACAGAGCTGGCGTTTGGCACAAGCAGACCAGGCAGATGCCTGGGGCCCCCACCTACAAAGGTGGCCCCCTGCATCTGCAAGCCCTGTATGAAGTGCCCAGAGGGTGTTCAGCAGTGAATAATGCTGTGCATTGCTCTGTAGTCCCAGAGCGTCTCTCCCAAACCCCCCCTGAGACCCCCTCAGTGCAGTGATTTACTCACTGTGGTCCCAGAGCTCTGCGATGATTGCTGTAGGATCAGGTTTCACAGTCACATACAGCAGCCATCAGTATTGGCTCTGACCAGTCACTAAATCACTGCTTTTAATCTGACAGGGCGACCTCCTGTCACTACTGTCTGGATGACACAAGACAGGAATATTGTCTGCTGAATCAGGGCATTTATTATATATAAATAAATGCTTTTGCTGTTTGGTTTTTACAGTATGCATTTTGTCTACAGTACATGTTTAATAAAGTTAGTTTTATTCACCAAAAACGCAGTGAAAAACAACGTTGCAACATTTGCAGCATTTTTTAAATTTTTTCATTGCTTTCTACGGGTAAAAAAAATTGCTGAAAGACCTGCATTTTACCTCCAGATTTATGGCGGAATTATGGCATTTTTTGTGCAGTTTTCAACAACGTTTTCACACCTGCGGATTCCTATTTTGGAGCAGGTGTAAAGCGCTGAGGAATCTGCACAAAGAATTGACATGCTGCAGAAAATACAACACAGTGTTTCTGCCTGGTATTTTCCGAAGCATGTGTATGGCGGATTTTGTTTTCCATACGTTTAGATGGTGCTGTACAACGCATGGAAAACTGCTGCAGATTCACAGCAATCCATAGCGTGTGCACATACCCTGAGAAACACGTCACCACTTCTGTATTTATCACCCGCCTGGTTTTGGCTTACACATACTGATGTGAAATACTGACCAAATACTGATCGTACAAATGTGGTCTTAAACATACTGTAGACAAAGCAACCATCCTCACTCCAAAAAAAAGCTGAAAAAAGTGTGAAGAACACCACAAAACAAGCTGAAAAACAGGTGTTTTGAACGCAACATTTTTACTGCTAATAGAAAAGGTTTTGGCTACTGAAAAAAATGCTGCATGTGAACATAGTCTTACTCTGAAAAGCTATGTCTATCTGTGGTGTTACATAGGACTGCAGATGACATCTACTAAATTATCTGTACTCAGAGAGTTATCACTGTATTATCTGTGGTGTTAAAAAAAAATTAACAGGGGGTTGGGGGCAACTCTTTGTCTTGGGGCTTGGGTCCCCAATCTTTTCTGACCCTAGCAACGCCCCTGCATACAGCTAATAGTGGCAGACCTGCTTGCCGATATAAGGCCCCTAAATATGAGGGCCACAGTGTGAGCACTGGCTCCAGACCCCTCCACCAACTGTATCCGCATCCTGCTCATGTAATGTAACCTAAATGTTTGTGTGATTTTACAATGTTAGTATTTGGGGCCCCACTTTAAATTTTTGCCTAGGGCCCCACTTTGTCTAAAACCGGCCCTGCTTAAATATGAGTGTCTGAGTAAAGGGTCTGAATACTTATGACCATGTGATATTTCAGTTTTTCTTTTTTATTAAATTTGCAAAAATTGCTACATTTCTGTATTTTCAGTCACGATGGGGTGAAGAGTGTACATTAATGTGAAAAAAAATAACTTTTTTGAATTTACTAAATGGCTGCAATGAAACAAAGAGTGAAACATTTAAAGGGGTCTGAATACTTTCCGTATCCACTGTATATAGTCTGCCTATGGGGTGCATTATACTATATAGATGCCTATGGGGAGAGCATTATACTATATGGACGCCTATGGGATGTGCATTATACTATATAGAGTCTGCCTATTGGGAGTGCATTGTACAATAGAGGAGTGAATTGTAGTATAGATGCCTATGGGGAGTGCATTATACTATATAAAGGCCTATGGGGAATGCAGTCTACTATATAGAGATCTATGGGGAGTTCATTATACTATGTAGATTCTGCCTATGGGGACTGCATAATACTATATAGAGGTCTATGGGGAGTGCATTATCCTATAGAGACCTATGGGGAGTGGATTATATAATAGAGGGATATGGGGAGTGCATTATACTATATAGAGGCCTATGGGAAGTGCATTCTACTATATAGCGGTCTATGGGGAGTCCATTACATTATGTAGATTCTGCCTATGGGGATTGCATGATACTATACAGAGGTCTATGGGGAGTGCATTATACTATAGAGACCTATGGGGAGTGGATTATAGTATAGAGGGCTATGGGGAGTGCATTATACTATATGTAGGCCTAAGGGGAATGCATTATACTATAGAGGCCAATGGGGAATGCATTATAATATAAAGAATAAAGGACAGTATGCACTATCAAGTGAGGGTGCTCGGGTAGGATCCCACACCATATAACAATAAAATAAACCCGGCACTCAACTTAGGGTGAATCTCATGGGATTTAATAAAGCAAGAAACGTTTCGGCCGGCTCGCTGGGTCCGGCTCAATGGAGCAAGGAGAAGGTCCTCAGTAGCCTGGGTAAGGAGAACATTGTAAACGAAAAGCTGAGAATGGCGAGCAGTGTGAGGTAGTGCGGGTGGTACAAGGGGCTACTACACTTGTGACACATCGTTTGTCATCTATCTCCTCAAATGTCCCTGCGGTTTGTTATACATCGGGGAAACAACACAGCCGGTCAGGGACCGGATCAGTAAACACAAGTCTACAGTCCGGTGCAAGAATCTCCTTCTCCCCGTACCCGATCATTACAATGCACATAACCATAATGTTTCACAACTGAAATTTCAGATTATTGAGCATGTACCAGAATCAAGGAGAGGTGGTAACCGAATTCAAAGATTGAAACAACGAGAGGCATATTGGATCCACACATTGGGGACCCTCTATCCTAAGGGCCTCAACAGGGAATACGACCTGTTGTCGTTTCTATGAAACATGAGTACAAACTTTCTTTCACAATTCTGTTTATGTGATTTTGCCCCATATGCTCAATTTTAGCATATATCTGCTTTAGGTTTAGCTATACTCATATGCTATCATTCTCCTTTAAATTGTCATTGTACTCTGTGTGTGATATTCTGTACATGTCATATACCATGCATTAACTCTGTTTCTCCTTTTACAGAGTCACCGGTACTGATCCACACCAACTAGGATCCTCTTCTATCACTCACGGCCCTTCTTTGCACCATCTGGACCTTTTTGTCCACTCTGAGCCACCGTACTCTGTGGAGCGCATAACTAGGTCACTGGAACGCACCAGTGCGCACGCCCAGCTCTCTCTTTCTCCTACCACGTCTGTTTAGGCGCAAACTACGCCCACCGCTGTACTTTAGACACTGCACGCTTGCAGTCCGGGCAGACTAGCGGTGGATACCGCGTCGCCAGGACTCGCCGGTGCACCGTATCTCCTCCTCTCAGGTCTGTACCACCCGCACTACCTCACACTGCTCGCCATTCTCAGCTTTTCGTTTACAATGTTCTCCTTACCCAGGCTACTGAGGACCTTCTCCTTGCTCCATTGAGCCGGACCCAGCGAGCCGGCCGAAACGTTTCTTGCTTTATTAAATCCCATGAGATTCACCCTAAGTTGAGTGCTGGGTTTATTTTATTGTTATACTATAAAGAGGCCTATGAGGAGTGCATTATACTATATTGAGGAATATCTGATTCATGTTACTATATGGAGGCTATTTAGGGGCCATCATACAATGAGGGGGTATCATACAGTGAGAGAGACAATGTGTGGTCTTTGTACAATGTGGGGGCCATCATCCAGTGTTGGAGACATCAAACAGTTTGGGGGCTACTAAGGGGTCAGTATACTGTGTGGGATGTACTATATTGTGAGGGGGCATTATACTCTGTATAAGAGAGCATCATACTGTGTAGAGGGGAACTGTACACGGAGGAGACTCGGGACAGTATTAAATACTAAGTGGGCACTTATTGTTATTGTGACTGTAAAAAGGGCAGACAGAAGGCATTATTACTTTCTAGGGGGCAAAATATGAGCACTGTTTATTAGGGCACTTGCACACAGCATTACTATATTCTAGAGGGCTATTTTACCAGCTAGAGGGCACACATTACCACACAGTAGGTGCAGTAATAGGGACACATATGGCAACAGCGGCACAGCATTGGGGTATCAGCAGGATGAGGAGTTTGTGCAGGTTGGGAATAGATGGAGATGGTGCAGGAAATCTAAGAAGTCAAATGTGTCTTTGTTGTAATCTCTGCAGCTGAATCCTGGTTGGAGAAGATGTCATGTCGGTCTGGGCCAGATAAAAAAGAAGGGAAAAGTGAACGATTCCATCAGAAAGCTGTAAGTCGCCATCAATAACTGTACTGTAATCTATTACATGTTCTGCAGGACTGGTATCTTCCACTATATGGTCACCACAAGGTAATATGAAAGCTGGTCTTTGTATAGAGATTATTTTCAGTAACAGCATGGTCACCCAGGGTGCCATTAGGGAAATGTAGAATCCCTGGCCAGAAGCGCTTTTCCACTTGTGGGTTATTAAGTATACACTGCCAGTAAGTGAGTGGCATGGGTGATGTTCCTGGTACAAGGCAGGGATGCTACTTCGGGAGAAACAGTGGCTGAGGACCGAGTACTGAGGAACAGCTGCCACCATGAGTTGAAGGAAATAATTTGTGTCTACTAGCATAAATGACAACATCTCCACAGCAAGCGGCCTGGAAATGTGCCAATTTAGCATTTGGGCCTGTGGGTGGGTTGCTGGGAACTTTTTTTTTCATTCCAAGGCCTGGCATAGGAACAGCTGAATACTGTGCTGGGACAAGAATTGTTAAGTTACTGATGATGATGGTAAGTCAGAATGTGCAAGGATAGGTGCAGGACAGAAGGCATCTGCTCCAGTGTTTTGGACAGGGAATTGGGAAGCACCTATCACATGGGAACATGCAGCGGTGTCAACCAATGGCAGCAATCGTGGATGCAGGCATTCAGTCAACCTAGTCGGGTGCTTAGATGGCATGTGCCTGATCATGCTGGAGGTGGTTAGGTTGTTAGTGGTCATGCCCCTGCTGATCTTTTCATGACACATTTTGCAAATCGCCATTTTGACAGAATCAGAACTCTCTTTAAAAAGGTTCCAAACTGGAGAACACTCAACTCTTTGACGCAGAAATACATGAGTGTCACTGTTCTGCCAAACAGTTTCCCGCCGTGTCGCTCTGGTCACCCCACTGCCTCTTCCTGTCTGTTTCGGTGCTGCCGATCTCTCCCCCTCAGCGCTGCCAGCCTAGTTTGGGATCACTAATCTCCTGGAACTCAACATGGTGGGAGGAATGATGATCAGGGTGAGGATTAAGTGATCATGCGTGAAGACTGAATCATGCTGCCATGCCTTATTACTTGATTGATCAAAATATGTTACATTTTTTCATCCACCACAAAAAAGGCTGCAGATATACAGTATATATATATATATACACTCACCGGCCACTTTATTAGGTACACCATGCTAGTAACGGGTTGGACCCCCTTTTGCCTTCAGAACTGCCTCAATTCTTCGTGGCATAGATTCAACAAGGTGCTGGAAGCATTCCTCAGAGATTTTGGTCCATATTGACATGATGGCATCACACAGTTGCCGCAGATTTGTCGGCTGCACATCCCAAAGATGCTCCATACAAGGCAGGATGGATCCATGCTTTCATGTTGTTTACGCCAAATTCTGACCCTACCATCCGAATGTCGCAGCAGAAATCGAGACTCATCAGACCAAGCAATGTTTTTCCAATCTTCTACTGTCCAATTTCGATGAGCTTGTACAAATTGTAGCCTCAGTTTCCTGTTCTTAGCTGAAAGGAGTGGTACCCGGTGTGGTCTTCTGCTGCTGTAGCCCATCTGCCTCAAAGTTCGACGCACTGTGCGTTCAGAGATGCTCTTAGGCCTACCTTGGTTGTAACGGGTGGCGATTTGAGTCACTGTTGCCTTTCTATCAGCTCGAACCAGTCTGCCCATTCTCCTCTGACCTCTGGCATCAACAAGGCATTTCCGCCCACAGAACTGCCGCTCACTGGATTTTTTTTCTTTTTCGGACCATTCTCTGTAAACCCTAGAGATGGTTGTGCGTGAAAATCCCAGTAGATCAGCAGTTTCTGAAATACTCAGACCAGCCCTTCTGGCACCAACAACCATGCCACGTTCAAAGGCACTCAAATCACCTTTCTTCCCCATACTGATGCTCGGTTTGAACTGCAGGAGATTGTCTTGACCATGTCTACATGCCTAAATGCACTGAGTTGCCGCCATGTGATTGGCTGATTAGAAATTAAGTGTTAACAAGAAGTTGGACAGGTGTACCTAATAAAGTGGCCAGTGAGTGTATAGATGTTTTTTCCTTGCTCAGACATTATGTGGACTACAGACGAATGTTTCTACTGGGTGAGCTGAAAAGTTTTTCTGTTTTTCTACTAATCCCTGTCTACATACTGGATTCTGTCATCTCTCTGCTCCTGCGACTCTCTCTCGCTCCCTAGCCTAAATGCAGATTGTATGGGATACAAACAGCAAAGCAAACAATTAGCCCTTACAAGGGCTGTTAGTATGATGGCTCAACATCAGCACTACTAGCCACCACTACAGGCCTTTGTTTCATTACACTGTGCACACAGGCCTACACAAGCACTCTCTCCTGTCCTTTTATAATCCCTGATGATGTCAGATGGCCAGTGAATCACAGTAACGCCACAACCAAGATGGCTATGGTATTACAGTGACTCACCGGCAATCCCCACATGCTTATTGCCTCTTTAACAGGCGCGGGTGGGGATTCAAGTTTGAACTTGAGCAACACTCAATGCTCGCCAAATAATGAGCACATCCAAGCACCATGATACTCGATTGATGATCACCGAGCACGTTCCCTCAGCCCTAATATACACCATGTCCCAAATTATCATGCAAAATATATTTTTCTCGAGTTTTCCTAAATGGTCGGTGCAAATGACAGTCAGTCTAATAAAAGTCATCACCCGTTAGAGTATACATCAAATTTCATTGAAGAAACCCCCTAATGACAACAGTATAATCTCCAAAATGAATAAAAACTCAAAATGCACTGTTCCAAATTATTAGACACAGTAGAATTTCTAAACATTTGATATGTTTTAAAAAACTGAAAATGCTCATTTGTGGAATTTGCAGCATTAGGAGGTCACATTCACTGAACAAAAAAGCTATTTAACTCCAAAACATCCTAACAGGCTGAGATACATGTTAACATAGGAACCCTTCTTTGATATCACCTTCACAATTCTTGCATCCATTATACTTGTGAGTTTTTGGAGAGTTTCTGCTTGTATTTCTTTGCATGAAGTCAGAATAGCCTCCCAGAGCTGCTGTTTTGATGTGAACTGCCTCCCACCTTCATAGATCTTTTGCTTGATGATACTCCAAAGGTTCTGTATAGGGTTGAGGTCAGGGGAAGATGGTGGCCACACCATGAGTTTATCTCCTTTTATGCCCATAGCAGACAATGACTCAGAGGTATTAAACCAAATTCCCCATACCGAATCATACGGGAAAAAAGAGGCTAAAGCAAATTTCAAAGATGTCATAAAAATATATTTTTAATAGAAAATATTTAAAAACAATGTATTAAACAGGAAAAATCCCTTTATAAAAAAAAAAAAAACAACGACTGGGAACAACATCAAAGCAGGAGAAATACAAAAAATGACAATAGAATCCACTCAGGCTAACAGTACCAATATGCACAAATGATAGAACAATCCATAATATTCCCTAATAAAAGGTTTAATAACCTACAGAGCCATACATAAAACTCATTATGGAAACCAAGTTCCTATGCCATCATGGAAGGCTGTAAGTATATATTAATCCCCTTCTTAATTAATATTAAGGGCTGGATAAAAAGCAAAGTGCAACGTGCTATAAATAATGAACCATGCCTGCAGCTATTGCAAAAAACGGTAAACTTACATAAGTGTAATCTCCAAACCAAGAGTGTTCCACAGCGACCCCGACAGCGCCGTTTCGCCTGACTGGCTTCCTCAAATAGGGGGCGTTAATGTCCATAGCTAGTTACTCTGCCTTTTTATGCCACAAAAACAGCTGTTTCAAGTGTCGGCATAATGGGGTGAGATCGCGCATGCGCCGATTAACGGACGCCACTGCAAAATGTGACTTCCGAAACTCTGCGCCTGGAACGCAAGCATGAAACGCTTCGCCCTCCTATGTGCACAGAGCAGGAAGTCACTGTGACGTCACCAACCGGCGCACGCGCAGCCCAAATGCCTGGTATGCAACGGTAATTCACAGCGGCAGACACAGGGATCAAGATAACTGTATTTTAAAACCAAAATCAAGGCGGCTACAACTAGAATGAACCTTGAGGCACCTATATATATATATATGTATATATATATATATATATATATATATATATATATATATATATATATATATATATATATATATATATACAATATAATACGGGGACTATAAAGAAAATATAAATAACCCAATTAACCACATAAATGAATGCAGAAATATATAAATACAAAAACAAAACTAATGAATAATAATAGAATATTTAACATCATAGTGATAAATATAAGGAGATTAATAGAATATAATATATTTAATTATAAATAAGCACAATATAGTGAATCAAATAATCTGATTGATCAGTGAATAATATATACATGGTAAAAAATTAAACAATTAATATAGATAATTTAAAGTGCAATATCCAAAAAATAAATAAAATTAATTAATAATAAATATTTAAAGTAAATATATTACCATAATAATATTTTGCCATAATAAGGGCAGATTATACAGATTATCATAAAGCATATACAATAACAGTCCGGGAAAATATTTAAATCTATAAATATGATTATATGGCTTGTTGTTGTCAATATCTTCCTTCTCCAAATTCATCGGGAAAGAAGGCTGCCATCACATCAAGAAGAAGAAGAAGTGCCATCAAGTAAGTTACTGCCAGATTACAAACTTGATCACTGAATAAAAAACATACAAAATTAATATAGAAAATATAAACACATACACAAACAATTAAAAAGACTACAGGATTTCTTAATATAAAAATGGAAAACCATTCCCTATCGAATGGCAGACCTATGAACAATATGAGGAATGAAAAGATGGATCTAACAATGAAATATAAGTATAATTATAAAAATGAATTAAAGCCTAAGGTCTCATTAAGGCCATAAGGCGCCAAAGTTCCCAACCAATAAATCCATTTGCTCTCTTTCTGAGCTAAAACTTTGGCTAGATTACCCCCTCTAATTTCAAGTTGAATCTGATCAATTGCCTGGATTTTAAGCCCCCTAGGATCCGATTGGTGGTATAGCTTAAAATGCCTGGGCAAGGTTTTTAAAGTGCTCAGGTCACTAACAGTAACAGACTTCTCAATGTCTCTTACATGCTCCCTTGTCCGTACTCGCAATTCTCACGTGGTTAGACCAATATAGACCTTATTGCACGGACAATGAGCATGATAAATCATGCGTTCCAGGCGCAGAGTTTCGGAAGTCACATTTTGCAGTGGCGTCCGTTAATCGGCGCATGCGCGATCTCACCCCATTATGCCGACACTTGAAACAGCTGTTTTTGTGGCATAAAAAGGCAGAGTAACTAGCTATGGACACTTACGCCCCCTATTTGAGGAAGCCAGTCAGGCGAAACGGCGCTGTCGGGGTCGCTGTGGAACACTCTTGGTTTGGAGATTACACTTATGTAAGTTTACCGTTTTTTACAATAGCTGCAGGCATGGTTCATTATTTATAGCACGTTGCACTTTGCTTTTTATCCAGCCCTTAATATTAATTAAGAAGGGGATTAATATATACTTACAGCCTTCCATGATGGCATAAGAACTTGGTTTCCATAATGAATTTTATGTATGGCTCTGTAGGTTATTAAACCTTCTATTAGGGAATATTATGGATTGTTCTATCATTTGTGCATATTGGTACTGTTAGCCTGAGTGGATTCTATTGTCATTTTTTGTATTTCTCCTGCTTTGATGTTGTTCCCAGTCGTTGTTTTTTTTTTTTTATAAAGGGGTTTTTCCTGTTTAATACATTGTTTTTAAATATTTTCTATTAAAAATATATTTTTATGACATCTTTGAAATTTGCTTTAGCCTCTTTTTTCCCGTATGATTCGGTATGGGGAATTTGGTTTAATATAATTACTATGAAGTATGAACAATACGGTTTATGGACATATGATAAAACTATAGTGTATTTTCTGTTTTCTAACAGATTATCTCCTGATTGCAATATGGACCTGAAAGCCAGAGAAACCAATTGGCGGTCCAAAGCGTCTGATTTATTTAAACAGGGGGCCTCTTCAGGACTACAGGATATTACTGTGGAAAATAGGGACCTTTCAGTTCAGTATAAAAATGCTGTGCACAAGGAAATGAAAACTTGGTGTAACATTGTACCAAGGGGCTTGCTTGTACAAGTATACCCGTCATTTGATTTGGATGACTCTGAATTAATATTAAGATGGGAAGAAGGCATCTATTTCATGTTCGTTAGAATTTCTGAAGATAATTATTGATAAAAACACGGCTAGCCTGAATGCGTTAGATAATGAAATTGAGGAGTTGCATAAAACTCTTAAAAGACAACTAGCGGCGGATAAGATGGAAAACTTCATACAGACCATTGAAAAAGAAATAGATTAAAAAAAAGCTGACATTAGTGAACTCAAATTGAAGAAGTTTATGAGAGATACTGCAGATTTTGAGATGGATAAAATCTTCAGATGGCAGCTCCCCAGAAAGAAATCTATGACTTCAGGTTCTAAAGTGATGGGACCGCCACGAGAACAGTCGTCATATGCTGAAAGTAGTACATCATGTAGTGAAGCGGAGGGTTCTGGCGAGATCTCTACACGCACTAGGACATCTAACAGAGATAATAGAAGATATCCGAATATCTTCTATAACAGGAAAACTAACAGACGTGGCAATGACAGATTAAAGGTAATAAACTTATCAGATCATGTGCTGACAGAATCGCAAACAAGACTTTTGGAAAAAGGTTTAACTTTTTCACCTTCTTTGTACTTAGAAAAGTTCGAAGTAGTTAAGGACTTGCATTTATTTGCACGCAAGATCATTTTACAGAAGCTACATCATAGAACGCACTTGGATGAAATGTTCCCGTCTGATGCCGAAAAAGAAGCTTTGAGGTGTTTGGAGGAGCTGCTGGAAGAAAATGAACAAGAATTGGATGGTAAGTTCCCAATACATTTATTAGGGAAATCTAATAAATTTCCCAGCCTCAGTACTTGCTCAGCAGTGGACATTTTTATCAAAATGGTGACTAAAGAGGTCGAGAGACTACCTGCTGTCCCAAATTGGATCTCTAATTTGAGTGTCAATGAGAATAGGGCACTTAAAGAATTGCAGGCTATGGATGATGTCGTCATCAGGGAGGCTGATAAAGGGGGTAACACTGTGTTATGGCCTTGTAAGATGTATGAGAGGCAGGCGTATAAAATCCTGAATAACGCTAGTTGTTACAAAAAATTTTGTTATAACCCCTTAACTG
Source organism: Ranitomeya variabilis (assembly GCF_051348905.1). NCBI lineage: Eukaryota > Metazoa > Chordata > Amphibia > Anura > Dendrobatidae > Ranitomeya > Ranitomeya variabilis. The sequence goes on from NC_135233.1 coordinate 509,900,238, forward strand.
AGTTCCAACAGGAATTAGTTGGTATACTCGAATCAGCCTTTGATGACGGTATTATACCTAAGAAATTGGTTGATATTGTCAGCAAATTACATCCTAAAATGGCAACATTCTATTTACTGCCCAAATTGCACAAAAATCCAACAGACCCGCCGGGAAGGCCCATCGTGGCTGGAAATGGTAGCCTTTGTGAAATTATCTGTACAGTTATAGACTATTATTTGCAGCCGCTTGTACAGACCCTACCTTCATATATTAAAGATACCACCATGATGTTAAAAAGATTAGATCCCCTGCATTTGGACAAAGGGGCAGTCCTAGTCACAGCCAATGTAGAGGCACTTTACGCTTCCATTAGGCATGATGATGTTTGGAAGCAGTCTCCCATTATTTGCAAGAAAGCAATTTGGAATCTTCATTGGTAGAACTGCTTTTAATTCTTTTGAAGTTCATATTGGAACACAACGTATTCATATTTAATAAGGAGGTTTTTATTCAACAGCAGGGTACTGCCATGGTGGCTACCTGTGCCCCGGCTTATGCCAATTTATTTATGGGGTACTGGGAGCGATGGGTTTTTCAGGATGATCATTGGGATAGTCAAGCCATACAGGGGTGGAGTCGTTATATTGACGACATCCTGTTTATATGGGAAGATTCGATTGATAAGTTACCTTTAGCCATGGCTAGATTGAACCAGAACCATCTTAACATCAAGCTGACCTTCAATTTTGGTAGAAAAGTAGAGTTATTGGATTTGATCATTATGGCTTTGGAAGACGGTAAGATTGTCACTGATGTTCTCTGAAAGCCCACAGCAACTAATACCTTGTTGCACGCTTCCTCTGCCCATCATAGGTCCACCATCAATGGTATACCGACTGGGCAGTTTCTCAGAATTAAGAGGATTTGCACGACCATGGATGATTATGATAATCAAGCTTCAGATCTTGCCAGAAGATTTTGTGACAGAGGATATAGTAATTGGCAAATTAAAAGGGGACTTAAAAAAGCTGCTGATGTCTCTAGAGACTAATTATTATACGGCAACAAGAGGAAAAATAAAGTGGAAAAAGATAAGAGTGAAATAAGGTTCATTACCAAGTTTAATAAACAATGGCCTGAATTATCCAATATAATGTGCAAACATTGGAGTATTCTACAATCTGATCCTGTTTTAAATAAACTTCTTCCAAGTCATCCTCTAATGGTGCCTAGAAGATCCAGGAACCTTAAAGATCTTCTGGTGCATAGTCACTATGCCGCAACTGTTTCTAAGCCTGCTTTGTCTGGAGGTAATGGTTTTTTTCCTTGTAAGATGTGCAAAGGATGTTGTAATTTGTTCAGGAGCAAATCTTTCATTAACTTTGATGGATCAAGAGTTTTTGAAATATGTAACAGGCTTACTTGTACGTTGAAAGGTGTGATTTATCATGCTCATTGTCCGTGCAATAAGGTCTATATTGGTCTAACCACGCGAGAATTGCGAGTACGGACAAGGGAGCATGTAAGAGACATTGAGAAGTCTGCTACTGTTAGTGACCTGAGCACTTTAAAAACCTTGCCCAGGCATTTTAACCCCTTAAGCCCCGAGGGTAGTTTGCACGTTAATGACCGGGCCAATTTTTACAATTCTGACCACTGTCCCTTTATGAGGTTATAACTCTGGAACGCTTCAACGGATCTTGGCGATTCTGACATTGTTTTCTCGTGACATATTGTACTTCATGTTAGTGGTAAAATTTCTTCGATATAACTTGCGTTTATTTGTGAAAAAAAACGAATATTTGGCGAAAATTTTGAAAATTTCGCAATTTTCCAACTTTGAATTTTTATGCCCTTAAATCACAGACATATGTCACACAAAATACTTAATAAATAACATTTCCCACATGTCTACTTTACATCAGCACAATTTTGGAACCAAAATTTTTTTTGTGACGGAGTTATAAGGGTTAAAAGTTGACCAGCAATTACTCATTTTTACAACACCATTTTTTTTTAGGGACCACATCTCATTTGAAGTCATTTTGACGGGTCTATATGATAGAAAATACCCAAGTGTGACACCATTCTAAAAACTGCACCCCTCAAGGTACTCAAAACCACTTTCAAGAAGTTTATTAACCCTTCAGGTGTTTCACAGGAATTTTTGGAATGTTTAAAAAAAAATGAACATTTAACTTTTTTTCACACAAAATTTATTTCAGCTCCAATTTGTTTTATTTTACCAAGGGTAACAGGAGAAAATAGACCCCAAAAGTTGTTGTACAATTTGTCCTGAGTACGCTGATACCCCATATGTGGGGGTAAACCACAGTTTGGGCGCATGGCAGAGCTTGGAAGCAAAGGAGCGCCATTTGACTTTTCAATGCAAAATTGACTGGAATTGAGATGGGACGCCATGTTGCATTTGGAGAGCCCCTGATGTGCCTAAACATTGAAACCCCCCACAAGTGACACCATTTTGGAAAGTAGACCCCCTAAGGAACTTATCTAGATGTGTGGTGAGCACTTTGACCCAACAAGTGCTTTACAGAAGTTTATAATGCAGAGCCGTAAAAATAAAAAATCATATTTTTTCACAAAAATTATCTTTTCACCCCCAATTTTTTATTTTCCCAAGGGTGAGAGAAGAAATTGGACCCCAAAAATTGTTGTGCAATTTGTCCTGAGTACGCTGATACCCCATATGTGGGTGTAAACCATTGTTTGGGCGCAGGGCAGAGCTCGGAAGGGAAGGAGCGCCATTTGACTTTTCAATGCAAAATTGACTGGAATTGAGATGGGACGCCATGTTGCATTTAGAGAGCCCTTGATGTGCCTAAACATTGAAACCCCTAACAAGTGACACCATTTTGGAAAGTAGACCCCCTAAGGAACTTATCTAGATGTGTGGTGAGCACTTTGACCCAACAAGTGCTTTACAGAAGTTTATAATGCAGAGCCGTAAAAATAAAAAATCATATTTTTTCACAAAAATTATCTTTTCACCCCCAATTTTTTATTTTCCCAAGGGTAAGAGAAGAAATTGGACCCCAAAAATTGTTGTGCAATTTGTCCTGAGTACACTGATACCCCATATGTGGGTGTAAACCATTGTTTGGGCGCAGGGCAGAGCTCAGAAGGGAAGGAGCGCCATTTGACTTTTCAATGCAAAATTGACTGGAATTGAGATGGGACGCCATGTTGCGTTTGGAGAGCCCCTGATGTGCCTAAACATTGAAACCCCCCACGAGTGACACCATTTTGGAAAGTAGACCCCCTAAGGAACTTATCTAGATGTGTTTTGAGAGCTTTGAACCCCCAAGTGTTTCACTACAGTTTATAACGCAGAGCCGTGAAAATAAAAATTATTTTTTTTTTTCACAAAAATGATTTTTTAGCCCCCAGTTTTGTATTTTCACAAGGGTATCAGGATAAATTGGACCCCAAAAGTTGTTGTCCAATTTGTCTGGAGTACGCTGATACCCCATTTGTGGGGAGGGACCACTGTTTGGGCGCATGACAGAGCTCGGAAGGGAAGGAGCGCCATTTGGAATGCAGACTTAAATGGATTGGTCTGCAGGCGTCACGTTGCATTTGCAGAGCCCCTGATGTACCCAAACAGTACAAACCCCCCACAAGTGACCTCATATTGGAAACTAGACCCCCCAAGGAACTTATCTAGATGTGTTGTGAGAACTTTGAACCCCCAAGTGTTTCACTACAGTTTATAACGCAGAGCCGTGAAAATAATTTTTTTTTTTTTTCACAAAAATGAAATTTAGCCCCCAGTTTTGTATTTTCACAAGGGTATCAGGATAAATTGGACCCTAAAAGTTGTTGTCCAATTTGTCCTGAGTACGCTGATACCCCCTATATGGGGGGGAACCACTGTTTGGGCGCATGACAGAGCTCGGAAGGGAAGGAGCGCCATTTGGAATTCAGACTTAAATGGATTGGTCTGCAGGCATCACGTTGCATTTGCAGAGCCCCTGATGTACCCAAACAGTACAAACCCCCCACAAGTGACCCCATATTGGAAACTAGACCCCCCAAGGAACTTATCTAGATGTGTTGTGAGAACTTTGAACCCCCAAGTGTTTCACTACAGTTTATAACGCAGAGCCGTGAAAATAAAAATTATTTTTCTTTTTCACAAAAATGATTTTTTAGCCCCCAGTTTTGTATTTTCACAAGGGTATCAGGATAAATTGGACCCTAAAAGTTGTTGTCCAATTTGTCCTGAGTACGCTGATACCCCCTATGTGGGGGGGAACCACTGTTTGGGCGCATGACAGAGCTCGGAAGGGAAGGAGCGCCATTTGGAATGCAGACTTAAATGGATTGGTCTGCAGGCGTCACGTTGCATTTGCAGAGCCCCTGATGTACCCAAACAGTACAAACCCCCCACAAGTGACCCCATATTGGAAACTAGACCCCCCAAGGAACTTATCTAGATGTGTTGTGAGAACTTTGAACCCCCAAGTGTTTCACTACAGTTTATAACGCAGAGCCGTGAAAATAAAAATTATTTTTCTTTTTCACAAACATGATTTTTTAGCCCCCAGTTTTGTATTTTCACAAGGGTATCAGGATAAATTGGACCCTAAAAGTTGTTGTCCAATTTGTCCTGAGTACGCTGATACCCCCTATGTGGGGGGGAACCACTGTTTGGGCGCATGACAGAGCTCGGAAGGGAAGGAGCGCCATTTGGAATGCAGACTTAAATGGATTGGTCTGCAGGCGTCACGTTGCATTTGCAGAGCCCCTGATGAACCCAAATAGTACAAACCCCCCACAAGTGACCCCATATTGGAAACTAGACCTCCCAAGGAACTTATCTAGATGTGTTGTGAGAACTTTGAACCCCCAAGTGTTTCACTACAGTTTACAACGCAGAGCCGTGAAAATAAAACATATTTTTTTTCCCACAAAAATGATTTTTAGCCCCCCAAATTTTTATTTTCCCAAGGATAACAAGAGAACTTGGACCCCAGAAGTTGTTGTTCAATTTGTCCCTAGTACGCTGATACCCCATATGTTGGGGTAAACCCCTTTTTGGACGCACGGGAGAGCTCGGAAGGGAAGGAGCACTGTTTTACTTTTTCAACGCAGAATTGGCTGGAATTGAGATTGGACGCCATGTCGCGTTTGGAGAGCCCCTGATGTGCCTGAACAGTGGAAACTCCCCAATTCTACCTGAAACCCTACCCCTAACCGTTTACTGAACATTTTCTGACAGTCACCACGTATTTAAGTGCCACGTATTTAAGTGCCACGATATTTCAGTGCCACAATATTTCAGTGCCACAGTATTTCAGTGCCACGTATTTCAGTGCCACGTATTTCAGTGCCACGTATTTCAGGCACTGAAAAATACGTGGCACGTAAATACTTCAGTGCCACGATATTTCAGTGCCACGATATTTCAGTGCCACGTATTTCAGTGCCACGTATTTCAGGCACTGAAAAATACGTGGCACGTAAATACGTGGCACTTAAATACGTGGCACTTAAATACGTGGCACTTAAATACGTGGCACTTAAATACGTGGCACTTATATACGTGGCCACTGAAATATCGTGGCACTTATATACGTATATACGTATATAAACGTATATTTCAGTGCCACGTATTTCAGTGCCACGTATTTCAGGTTAGGGGTAGGGTTAGGGGTAGGGTTAGGGTTTTTTGTTTTTTTCTTGTTTTCTTGTGTTTTTCTATAAAAACGCATGCGTTTTACTGCGTTTACATGCATTTTTTCACACATGCGGTTTTTTTTAAAAAACGCATGCAGATAAAAACGCAAGTGTGAAACCAGACTAAAAGACGCTTTTTATAGCAAAAAAGTTTTTGCGTCTCCACATTTTGAGACCTATAATTTTTCCACATTTTGGTCCACAGAGTCATGTGAGGTCTTGTTTTTTGCGGGACGAGTTGACGTTTTTATTGGTAACATTTTCGGACACGTGACCATTTTTTATCACTTTTTATTCCGATTTTTGTGAGGCAGAATAACCAAAAACCAGCTATTCATGAATTTCTTTTGGGAGAGGCGTTTATACCGTTCTGCGCTTGGTAAAATTGATAAAGCAGTTTTATTCGTCGGGTCAGTACGATTACAGCGATACCTCATTTATATCATTTTTTTATGTTTTGACGCTTTTATACGATAAAAACTATTTTATAGAAAAAATAATTATTTTGGCATCGCTTTATTCTGAGGACTATAACTTTTTTATTTTTTTGCTGATGATGCTGTATGGCGGCTCGTTTTTTGCGGGACAAGATGACATTTTCTGCGGTAACATGGTTATTTATATCCGTCTTTTTGATCGCGTGTTATTCCACTTTTTGTTCGGCGGTATGGTAATAAAGCGTTGTTTTTTGCCTCGTTTTTTTTTTTTTTTTTCTTACGGTGTTTACTGAAGGGGTTAACTAGTGGGCCAGTTTTATAGGTTGGGTCATTACGGACGCGGCGATACTAAATATGTGTACTTTTATTGTTTTTGTTTGTTTTTTTTAGATAAAGAAATGTATTTATGGGAATAATATTTTTTTTTTTATTATTATTTATTTAGGAATTTTTTTTTTTTTTTTTTACACATGTGGAAATTTTTTTTTTTACTTTTTTACTTTGTCCCAGGGGGGGGACATCACAGATCGCAGATCTCACAGTGTGCACAGCACTCTGTGAGATCTCCGATCTCACTTACAGCCGTGCAGGCTGCAGCTTTCATCTGCAGCCTGCTCCGACCCGGAAGTGCTCCCTGCAGGACCCGGATACAGCCCCTCGGCCATTTTGGATCCGGGGCCTGCAGGGAGAAGACGTTCGGTACGAGGTGAGTACATCACCTTGTACCGATCGTCTCAGGGAAGCACGCAGGGAGCCCCCTCCCTGCGCGATGCTTCCCTGTACCGCCGGTACACCGCGATCATGTTTGATCGCGGTGTGCCGGGGGTTAATGTGCCGGGGGCGGTCCGTGACCGCTCCTGGCACATAGTGCCGGATGTCAGCTGCGATATGCAGCCGACACCCGGCCGCGATCGGCCGCGCTCCCCCCGTGAGCGCGGCCGATCGCGTATGACGTACTATACCGTCACCGGGAATTAAGGCCCACCCCACCTCGACGGTATAGTACGTCATATGGGATTAAGGGGTTAAGCTATACCACCATTCAGATCCTAGGGGGCTTAAAATCCAGGCAATTGATCAGATTCAACTTGGAATTAGAGGGGGTAATCTAGCCAAAGTTTTAGCTCAGAAAGAGAGCAAATGGATTTATTGGTTGGGAACTTTGGCGCCTTATGGCCTTAATGAGACCTTAGGCTTTAATTCATTTTTATAATTATCCTTATATTTCATTGTTAGATCCATCTTTTTATTCCTCATATTGTTCATAGGTCTGCCATTCGATAGGGAATGGTTTTCCATTTTTATATTAAGAAATCCTGTAGTCTTTTTAATTGTTTGTGTATGTGTTTATATTTTTGATATTAATTTTGTATATTTTTTATTCAGTGATCAAGTTTGTAATCTGGCAGTAACTTACTTGATGGCACTTCTTCTTCTTCTTCTTGATGTGATGGCAGCCTTCTTTCCCGATGAATTTGGAGAAGGAAGATATTGACAACAACAAGCCATATAATCATATTTATAAATTTAAATATTTTCAGGGACTGTTATTGTATATGCTTTATGATAATCTGTATAATCTGCCCTTATTATGGCAAAATATTATTATGGTAATATATTTACTTTTAATATTTATTATTAATGAATTATATTTATTTTTTGGATATTGCACTTTAAATTATCTATATTAATTGTTTAATTTTTTACCATGTATATATTATTAACTGATCAATCAGATTAATTGATTCACTATATTGTGCTTATTTAAAATTAATTATATTATATTTGTATTAATCTCCTTATATTTATCACTATGATGTTAAATATTCTATTATTATTCATTAGTTTTGTTTTTGTATTTATATATTTCTGCATTCATTTATTTGGTTATTTGGGTTATTTATATTTTCTTTATAGTCCCTGTATTATATTTTATATATATACAGTATATATATATATATAGGTGCCTCAAGGTTCATTCTAGTTGTAGCCGCCTTGATTTTGGTTTTAAAATACAGTTATCTTGATCCCTGTGTCTGCCGCTGTGAATTACCGTTGTGGAGCGGCCCCCAGACGCAGGACGACGGGGTACTCGGATCCGGGTCTCTCGGTTCTGAGGATGTCACGGTGGCCCGAGCCAGCCCGTGGTCCTGCTAAGGAGCGCCCAATAAAAGGTGTAGGTGGTGGGGTAGGTCGCAGTAAATAACGAGGACACAGGATTGCAGTCTCTTTACCTCTTTACTGAAGGCTTCGGCATCCGCAATCCAGAGCACTGTTAACAGGGCTGGCTGAGACCGGCCGGTCCGAAGGCACATCCAGAGTTCCCTTTGCAGGTGGAAATCAGTGCCTATCTACTAGCGCCTGTGTGTTGTAGTATTTCCCTGCTAAGCACCACGGGATAGTCCTCACAACTGTCGTGTATGTTTCTGTTCTTTCTCTCCGTCCCCCAGATGATATGGATAGGACGCACCCGTATGACGGGGTAGGCCTGGAGTTATTTTATAGGGACCCTAGAGACGCCCCTCTCCCACAATTGCCTCCGTTCTCTTCATTAGGTGATTTAGGTGAGGCAGCCAACCTAAAATTAACTGCCCTGTGGTTGGTTTGAAGTAATGCGTAGAGCCCAATACTTCCTCGGCGTTCCGGCCACCGGCTACGCGCCTCAGTAGAATGTTGCCGATCTCGGGGCACGACTCCTACTGGTTCTATCGCCTTTGTGCTGTGATCTCGTTTCTCACTTCTCCACAATATACTTCGCTTCGTGTCCTTTCTTAAGATGCCGCCACAATGAAGTGCAGGCACGGCTCCGTAACGATCTGTCCTTTTCGCTAGGCCTCTGCCAGGATCCCACCCCTGACAGGGACCCCTCTGGATGTTCCCAAGCAACCTCTTCTCTCACTAGGTGTTGCCTGGGCAAAACCCAGTCAGCTTCTTCCTAACTTCCTATCCAGCCTCCAGTTTTACCAGAGTGTGAGGAGTGGCCTAATACATAGAACCCTTAGCTCCCCCTGGTGGCCGGAGTGTGAAGTGTAATGTGTTACTGTGATACCTCGTCAGGTGAACTCCTTTAGTGCAATCAGACGTACCATCACTCCCCTTAGTGGCGGAGCGACAGTACTGCAACGACCAGGACTCTGGGGCGCTGCAGTTTCATCTTTCAGCTTCTGCATTTGGGCTGCGCATGCGCCGGTTGGTGACGTCACAGTGACTTCCTGCTCTGTGCACATAGGAGGGCGAAGCGTTTCAGAAGTTTCGGAAGTCACATTTTGCAGTGGCGTCCGTTAATCGGCGCATGCGCGATCTCACCCCATTATGCCGACACTTGAAACAGCTGTTTTTGTGGCATAAAAAGGTAGAGTAACTAGCTATGGACACTTACGCCCCCTATTTGAGGAAGCCAGTCAGGCGAAACGGCGCTGTCGTGGTCGCTGTGGAACACTCTCGGTTTGGAGATTACATTTATGTAAGTTTACCGTTTTTTGCAATAGCTGCAGGCATGGTTCATTATTTATAGCACGTTGCAGTTTGCTTTTTATCCAGCCCTTAATATTAATTAAGAAGGGGATTAATATATACTTACAGCCTTCCATAATGGCATAGGAACTTGGTTTCCATAATGAATTTTATGTATGGCTCTGTAGGTTATTAAACCTTCTATTAGGGAATATTATGGATTGTTCTATCATTTGTGCATATTGGTACTGTTAGCCTGAGTGGATTCTATTGTCATTTTTTGTATTTCTCCTGCTTTAATGTTGTTCCCAGTCGTTGTTTTTTTTTTTTTATAAAGGGGTTTTTCCTGTTTAATACATTGTTTTTAAATATTTTCTATTAAAAATATATTTTTATGACATCTTTGAAATTTGCTTTAGCCTCTTTTTTCCCGTATGATTCGGTATGGGGAATTTGGTTTAATATAAGTACTATGAGGTATGCACAATACGGTTTATGGACATATGATAAAACTATAATGACTCAGAGGTAGTCTTTGCAGCATGAGATGGTGCATTGTCATGCATGAAGATGATTTTGCTCCTGAAGGCACGTTTCTGCTTTTTAGACCATAGAAGAAAGTTGTCAGTCAGAAACTCTATATACTTTGAAGAGGTCATTTTCACACCTTCAGGAACCTTAAAGGGCCCTACCAGTTGTTTCCCCATGATTTCGGCCCAAAACATGACTCCTCCACCTTCTTACTGACGTCGCAGCCTTGTTGGGACATGGTGGCCATCCACCAACCATCCACCACTCCATCCATCTGGACCATCCAGGGTTGCTCGACAATCATCAGTAAACAAGACTGTTTGAAAATTAGTCTTCATGCATGGCTGGGCCCTTTGCAACCATTTCTGCTTGTGAACACTGTTTAGGGGTGACTGAATAGTAGGTTTATGCATCACAGCAAGCCTTTGAAGGATCCTACACCTTGAGGTTCAAGGGAGTCCAGAGACACCAGCAGCTTCAAATAACTGTTTGCTGCTATGTAATGGTATTTTGGCAGCTGCTCTCTAAATCCAATGAATTTGTCCGGCAGAAACCTTCCTCATTATGTCTTTATCTGCATGAACTCTGTCTGTGCTCTGTTTCAGTCACAAACCTCTTCATAGTATGATGATCACTCTTACTTTTTTGTGAAATATCTAATTTTCTCAGACCTTGTCCAAGGTATTGCACGCTTTTCAGCAGCAGTGAGATCCTTTTTATTTCCCATATTGCTTGAAACCTGTGGCCTGCTTAATAATGTGGAACATCATTTTTAAGTAGTTTTCCTTTAATTAGAATCACCTGGAAAACTAGTTATCACATGTGTTGATTGATTTCAGTGACTCATTGAGCCCTGAGACACAATACCATCCATGAGTTTATTTGAAAAACAAAACAATTAAATCTTTATGACACTTAAATCCAATTTGCATAATAATTTGGAACACATTGTACAGTATTTGTAATGGAATTGTATAAGTAGGCCTCATACACATCCTGAAAAAATTATGAAGGAGGGCATCATACACACCCTGGGAAAATTAATAGTGAGTTTTGCATGATGAGCCTCTAAAAATTATGAGCAAGAGCCGCCTGATGACCCTCTAAAAATTATGAGCAAGGGCCACATGATGACCCTCTAAAAATTTTAAGCGAAGGTCTCTTGTTAAATTAGCTATATAATATATACCTGCAAATCTTCCGGTACTTATAGGGAAAAATGATGTAGCCCTGAATAAGACTATTGTTTTTAAGGTGCAGCAGCAGTATACCTATAGAAGGACTATAGGAAAATAAATCCATCCTATATGTGGAGTGCCCGCTAGGTGGCCCTGGGCGTCCAGTAAAAAGGGAATTAATGGAAATGGGAATAAATCTAATGTAGAATGTTCGAGACGCCACCTGTGGTACTCGGCCAGGGATGGCCCACGCTGCTTAAAGGGGTCCACTGGGGATGATGATATTGCAGCAGAGGTGGTATAGCTCCCCAAAAGCTTAGTCCTCAGGGCTCCCAGTGCAGTTAGTAAGGATGATAGATGGTGAAGTGCAGGAAAGAATTGGAGGACACAAGGTTGCAGTCTCTTTAACTTTTACTGATGACATTCATGTGGAGCGCCCCCGTAGAGCAATGGGGTACTCGGTACTGGGTCCTTTGGTTCTCTAAGGGGGATGTCACGACAGCTCACCCGGTCCATGGCCCTAGGAATGTCCGTTATAAATGGGGGAAAGGTTTTTAAAGGGATAATGTTCGTGACACCACCTGTGGTATTCGGTCAGGGTGACCGATGCTGCTTAGGGGTCCGCTGGGGTGATGTGATGGCAGCTAGATGGTGTACCTTCCCACAGGTGGAGTATATCCCCAGGGCTTCCCAGAGTGTAGATGGTGGATGGTGTGAGGTGCAGTGAAGAACGAGGACACAAGGTTGCAGTCTCTTTACCTTTACTGAAGGCTTTAGCATCCACAGTCCAGAGCACCAGACCACAGGGTAGGCAGAGTCCGGCCGTTCTAAAGGCAAATCCAGAGTCCCCCTTATCCAGGTGGAAATAAGTAGCCTTCCTCTAGTGCCTTTATGTTGTAGTACCTCCCTGCTGAGCTTCTCGGTAAGGTCCTCACAACTGATGTTGGTGTTCTAGATGTTATTTCTCTTTCTCTCTGTCCCCCTGATGGAATGGATAGGACAAACCCGTATGACTGATGACCTGAGGCTTTTTACAGGGACTCTAGCACGCCCCAGACCCCACAAGTTGCTACCGTGCCTCCTGGGTATGGGTCGGGCAGCTAACGTGGAATTAACTGTCTTGCCGGTCTCTGAAGTAAAGCGTAGAGATCCTTACTCCCTCGGTATTCTGGCTACCGGATTCCTGCGCCTCAGAGGGAAGTAGCTTGCTGATCTCCCTCTGATATTCCTCTCCTGTGCTCTGCTTTCCTGCACACTGTCTGCAATATGTTAACTTTAGTGTCTTCTTCCACTTCAGGCTCCAGGACTCCTTCCTCTCCCTCTGTCTTCCTGACAGGAACTGAACTCTGAACTCTTTTTCCCTCCAAATCAGGACGTTTTATAGGGGATTTCACCTTAAACAGGCTTAGAGCTCCCCCTTCTGGTCTGGAGTGTGAACATGTTGCATGCATTGTCTTACCTGATAAAGAAATCTCCTTTATTGCCTTCAGACGTAACATCACTCCCCCTGGTGGAAGAACGACATTACTGCAGCGACCAGGACTCTGGGGTGCTGCACTCCCCCCCAGTACTTCAGGACTGGGAAAAGAAAACAACAATACATTAGCAAAAGACATGCAAAATTTTTGAAATGCTACAAAACAAATTAATTTAACTGTTGCTTCCCTTTATGGGAGGTGAGAACACTTGAACGTTGCAAAAACCAGTTTATAAAAGTACATCTGTATTGTCTTTAGACAGATGAATCAAGGAAAGGCTCTTACCCACGATAGCAAAGTGGGCAGAACTAGAGTGCACTTTGGAGGTGCCAAACTATTTACAAAGAAAGTCTTTGGGTAAGCATTGTCCATTTTTTTTAAACCTGTAACAAAGAGGAGCAAGCAATCTAAACATATAACAGCAATTATTAACACTTTTTATCTTTGTACCTGGCTGGAATTTGGCCTTTGGTGCTACATGTAGACCTGCGTAGTTCCTGAGCTACTGTGTCTGTTGTAGCGTACCCACTAGTGCATGTACTATGTGTAGGTATACTAGGTAAGCGTCTGCGTGGTCTCAGATTCACCATGGGTCTAACAGTTTCACCGATAGCAGAGGGTGGAGTCTCTGGTTCCACTGCTGGGGTGACAATTGCTGCTTGAACCTGTTGGTGCTGAGTCTCTTCAGGCTCTGGATGGTTCTGAGTCACATTTTGTTCTGGTGCTTCCAGCTGGGGAAAAGTCAAGACAGGTATCACAATGACCTGATTTATTTGAGTCCAAGACTGGGGAAAATCTCCAAGAACAGTGTGTATCATATTCTCTTCCATAGGTGGAGATGTTCCTGGGTCTGGCTTTCTGTTCCTCAATTTATCAGGGCATTTCTTGAGATGGTCTCTGGATACTGCCGTTGAAGTTTCTCCTCCATATTTGCTGATGAGACACACTTTAGTATTGTCAAAGTTGGATGGCAAGATGGTATATGCTTCTGCTTCCCACTGATCATCAAGTTTGTTCGTTCTTCTTTTACGCTTTAACACTTGTTCACCTGGTGACAAGGGAATTGCAGGAGCACGTTGATTGTAATCTCTCTCTTGTTTTTGTCTGGCTTGAGATAGACTTCTTTCAACCCACTCTTGTACTTGACGGTACTTTTTCTGTCTTTCTGCATCACAATCTGCATCAGATGATGGAGTTTCTGGGGTTAGGACTCCCATATCTAGATCAACAGGTAGTTTGCTGGATCTTCCTCTCATCAGATATGCTGGAGTACAGTTGGTGGAATTCACTGGAATGTGGTTGTACAGATCTACCAAGTCTGGCAACTTTTCTGGTCATCAGTTCCGTTCTTCCACAGGCAAGGTCTTCAGTAAGTCGATTACCACTTGGTTCATCTTTTCGCACATTCTGTTGGTTTGTGAGTGATATGGTGTTGTTCTGATCTTTTTGCATCCGTATAAGTTGCAGAACTCTTGGAATACCTCTGCTTCAAAGGCTGGACCTTGATCAGTAAGGAACTTCTCTGGGTATCCGTGTGGTCTGCAAAAGTACCGTTGAAAGGCCTTGGCAACTGTTCTTGCCGTCAAATCCTTGACACGTACAACTACCAGGAATCTGGAATAGTGATCGACGATGGTCAGGGCGTAGACATAGCCTGACCGGCTTGGTGTTAGCTTCACGTCATCTAAGGCTACCAGTTCAAGTGGCTGTTTGGTGACTATGGGTTGTAGGGGAGCCCTACGGCTGTCACAGTCCTTCCTGCATAGGCTATATGGGCCACACTCTCGGCACCACTTTTCGATGGTTTTTCTCATGCCAACCCAGTAGAACCTTCCACGAAGTAGACTCTCCAACGTTCTCCATCCGAAGTGTCCTGCTCCATCGTGGTACGCTTCCAGAACCATTGGCGCATCTTGTCTTGGGACTACTATCTGCCATACCAACTCATGAGTGTGTGGGTCGATGCTACTTTGGCACAGCTTACCATCCTAGATAAATAATCTACCTTTCTCCTTCCACAGTTGTTGCGTCTCTTGTGGATCATCTGGGCCAGGGTGTGAACCTGCCTGTGTCAGGAGTTCTTTCGCCCGACGGACCGCTGGGTCACTGTCCTGGGTCTCTGCCCATCCATGGTAGGGCAGGGGATTCAGCGTGGCATCCTTCTTGTTCTTGCGCCTGTTCCTCACATGATGGGAATACTGAGTGGCCTTCGGGCGATGGAAAGCTGGCAACTCTATTTCTTCAAGGGTTTTAAGTCTTCTCCCGTTTCTGGCAAGTTGGGCATTCTGAACAATGCATCGGCATTCACATTCTTATGCCCTGCCCAGTACTTGATAGTGAAATCATAATTGGAAAACCGGGCCATCCACCGCTGCTCTAAGGCACCAAGTTTTGCTGTGTCCAAGTGTGTCAGTGGATTGTTGTCCGTGAAGATGGTGAATTTTGCTCAGGCCAGATAATGCTTGAATCTCTCCGTCACTGCCCAGACGATGGCGAGGAACTCCAGCTTAAAGGAACTGTAGTTGTCAGGGTTCCTTTCCATGGGATGAAGTTTCCTGCTGGCATAAGCGATTACCCTTTCCTTGCCTTTCTGGACCTGGGACAACACGGCTCCTAGTCCCATTTGCTGGCATCCATATACAGCACAAACGGTTGGTCATATTCAGGGTAAGCCAGTACCTCTTCTCCCATCAGAGCCAACATCAACCAAGTGAAGGATCTCTCCAGTCTGTCATTCCAGTCAAATGGGGTATTTTTACCCTTGGTTTTCTTGGATTGGCCCACTAGCAGGTCTTGTAGTGGTGCGGCTGTCTTGGTGAAGTCTTTAATAAACCTTCTGTAATAGCCTACCAACCCGAGGAACTGCCGGACTTCATGGAGGTTGCTGGGCTTCGGCCAGTCTCTGATCACAGTGACCTTGTCAGGGTCTGGGGCCACTCCTTCGGCACTCACCACATGGCCCAGGTACTGCACTTTGGGCTTCAACAGATGGCATTTGGATGGCTTTACCTTTAGACCAAAGTTGGACAGGGCTTCGAACACCTCGGCCAGGTGTTCCAGATGGTCCTCATAAGTCTTGGAGAAGACAATGACATCGTCCAGATACAGCAAGACGGTTTCAAAGTTCTTGTGTCCAAGACAGCACTCCATCATCCTCTGGAATATTCCTGGAGCATTGCACAGTCCGAATGGCATGTAGTTGAACTCACAGAGACCCATCGGTGTGGTGAAGGCCGTCTTTTCCTTGTCCGCCTCTGCTACGGGAACCTGCCAGTACACACTGGTGAGATCCAAGGTAGAGAAGTAGTAAGCAGATTTTAAAGCAGCTAAGGACTCTTCTATTCTGGGCAGTGGGTATGCATCTTTATGTGTAATGCAGTTTATCTGCCTATAATCAACACACATCCTCATCGTGCCATCCTTCTTCCTGACGAGGACTAATGGAGCTGCCCAGGGGCTACAACTGTCTCTAACTACCCCAGCCTCCTTCATCTCTCGCATCATGTCTTTGGCACACTGATAATGAGCTGGGGGTACAGGACGGTATCTCTCTTTAATGGGTGGATGATTTCCCGTGGGGATATGATGTTGAATCCCTTTTACCTGCCCAAAATCTAGGGGGTGCTTGCTGAATACCCACTCATACTCATGAACCACCCTGTAAGTGCCTTGTTTTTGGTGTGATGGGGTAGAGTCAGTGTCCACGTGTAACTTCTGACACCAATCTTCCATTTGTCCTGCAGAGCCATTGTCCTCCGCCTGGTTGGATGGGACCAAGGGTTCTGTTGCCTGTATCACATTATCAACAGCAAACAGTTTGGCAAGTGTGGCATATTTGGTTAGGTGGACCTCTTCCTCTCCACAGTTAAGGACACGCACTGGTACCCTCCCCTTGCAGACTTCAACCACCCCTCTGGCTGTCATGATTGTGGGAATACTGTCTGAATACACAGGTTCTACCAGGGACTTTGGTAGTCTTTACCTCTGAGGCCTATTGCTGCCCGACACCATATTAACATTTCACTCCTGGGGGGTATTGCAATGGGGATTGAATCACTGACTGTGGCATGGCCAATTTCTCCACCAGATAGTTCTACCTGCTGTCTCTGTACCAGAGCTCTGATTTCTTTCTGCAAAACACGTTGCTCACTGGAACCAGCAGTTTCGGCCACCTGTTGTAACAAGACAATAACCTCTGCAAGACAATTTTCTATGACATTAGTACCAATGGTCATCATAGGGTTACATTCACGGCGAACAATATCAACAATCACAATCAATTGGGATTTTAACTCTACCCGCCCCACTTTAATGGTGACCTCTTTGTATCCCACTTGTGGTAAGGGCTGACCGTTACTGGCTACGATGGTGAAATCATCATCAGGGCCACGAGTAATGTCTGTGTGTTAGGAGTCGAGTTCTCTCTCTGCTGCACAGGGGGAATCTCGAGCCATGTCTGCTGCGGTCTCCCATTCTGCATCAGCCGCAGTGGAGCCTGCTCAGCGGAGACGTCGGGCCCAGCATCTCACTCAATCTGATACTGTGCAAAGGGTTACTGCTGCCTCTCCAGGCTCTGCTATTGTACCCTGCACTGGTCTGCGGCGAGCAGGCTTTTCTGGGACTAAGTCCTGCTTTGTACACACTGAGCATGCCCAGGGTAAGATCTCTCAATGGAGATCAAGGGTCACATGCTCAGGTACTGCAGGAACTTCCATTGGTCCTCCAGGAAGGTCCTGTACCTGATCAAGTTCTGGGGCAGTCTTCCATTGGTCCTTCTGGGAAGGTCCTGAAGTTGCTGCAGCTATAAAAGGTTCTCATGACCGCACGGCCATGCGCTAGTTTCAAATATGTACGAGCTCAGTGCCAGTGCGGTCGTGTGTGTGGTCAGGGACCTGGCTGAAATAAGCCCATAGAATGCTGGCACCGCCGGTGAGGAGTTTTGTGTGTATGCAGTCAGGAAGCCGGCTGAAATAAGCCCCTAGAATGCTGGCACCTCCGTCGAGGAGTTTCTTATGTTTGAATTCAGGGCTGGCTAATAGCCATTAGAATTCTGGCTCCATCGGAGAGGAGCTGCGTGTTTGGTTCGGACTGCAGGACCTGGTATAAGAGAGATGCCGTAAAGTGGCTACCAGGTACACATAAAATTGGCCTTTTTTATGCGCTAAACGCTCTCATTTTTCATATTTCTAGTGCAGTAATGCAGTTCAATTTCCGTGTTTCATGTTTGCATGTTTTAGCGCTGCAGTGTGCTGCCTTGTTTGCTTGACTGTATAGGAGTTGGTGACTCTAAGGTTCAGCACCTGTTCACACTTAGTCTATGTTTGGATGTGACGGTCAGTTTTTTGAAATGTATTATTTAGCCTTCTGACCGAGCAATCCGCCTCCTAGTCACAGGTGTTTTGATTGCAACAGGTCCAGTACCCCTCCACAGAGAGAGAGAATGTTAGTCTCAGAAGAGGTTTTCACAGGTACCCATTCACATGGAGATGTTTATTCTCAGCGAGGAAGGAAAGCATAGGACCTGGTATAAGAGAGATGCCGTAAAGTGGCTACCATGTACACATAAAATTGGCCTTTTTTATGCACTAAACGCTCTCATTTTTCATATTTCTAGTGCAGTAATGCAGTTCAATTTTCATGTTTCATGTTTGCATGTTTTAGCGCTGCAATGTGCTGCCTTGTTTGCTTGACTGTATAGGAGTTGGTGACTCTAAGGTTCAGCACCTGTTCACACTCAGTCTATGTTTGGATGTGACGGTCAGTTTTTTGAAATGTATTATTTAGCCTTCTGACCGAGCACTCCGCCTCCTAGTCACAGGTGTTTTGATTGCAACAGGTCCAGTACCCCTCCACAGAGAGAGAGAATGTTAGTCTCAGAAGAGGTTTTCACAGGTACCCATTCACATGGAGACGTTTATTCTCAGCGAGGAAGGAAAGCATAGGACCTGGTATAAGAGAGATGCCGTAAAGTGGCTACCAGGTACACATAAAATTGGCCTTTTTTATGCGCTAAACGCTCTCATTTTTCATATTTCCAGTGCAGTAATGCAGTTCAATTTTTCGTGTTTCATGTTTGCATGTTTTAGCGCTGCAGTGTGCTGCCTTGTTTGCTTGACTGTATAGGAGTTGGTGACTCTAAGGTTCAGCACCTGTTCACACTTATTCTATGTTTGGATGTGACGGTCAGTTTTTTGAAATGTATTATTTAGCCTTCTGACCGAGCACTCTGCCTCCTAGTCACAAGTGTTTTGATTGCAACAGGTCCAGTACCCCTCCACAGAGACAGAGAATGTTAGTCTCAGAAGAGGTTTTCACAGGTACCCATTCACATGGAGATGTTTATTCTCAGCGAGGAAGGAAAGCATAGGACCTGGTATAAGAGAGATGCCACAAAGTGGCTACCAGGTACACATAAAATTGGCCTTTTTTATGCGCTAAACGCTCTCAGTTTTCATATTTCTAGTGCAGTAATGCAGTTCAATTTTCGTGTTTCATGTTTGCATGTTTTAGCGCTGCAGTGTGCTGCCTTGTTTGCTTGACTGTATAGGAGTTGGTGACTCTAAGGTTCAGCACCTGTTCACACTTAGTCTATGTTTGGATGTGACGGTCAGTTTTTTGAAATGTGGTCAGGGACCTGGCTGAAATAAGCCCATAGAATGCTGGCACCTCCGGTGAGGAGTTTTGTGTGTATACAGTCAGGGACCCGGCTGAAATAAGCTCCTAGATTGCTGGCACCTCCGGCGAGGATTTTCTTATGTGTGAATTCAGAGCTGGCTAATAGCCATTAGAATTCCAGCTCCACCGGAGAGGAGCTGCGTGTTTGGTTCGGACTGCATGACTACTGTCGGCTCAACTCTGTAGCTGTGTCCCCTGTGAGCTAAACAAGGCACGGTGTTCTCTTTACTACGGGCTCTGTGAAGTAACAGTCCGTTTATACTCATTTACTTCACCGCCCTACTTAGCAGCAGGTTCTTTCCTGCACGGTGGATGCCGGGTTGCGAACGCACCTATCTCACCTAATAAATATATTCAGTGCATTCCGCCAACCCTAACAGTATACTAGCACCAGGATCTGGCTAAGTAATGGCGGATGAACAGCGATTGCAGGGGTACATCCAGCTGCTGGAGGGCCGGTTGGCGTCTCTCGAGCGTGCAACCTCGGCGGTGGATGTTACCGCAATAGCTGTTAAGGCTGCTGGCGTGGCTGCAGCAGCTTTACCCACTGCCACCTCTGTTGCGACCTTATCTCACCTCCTGTTGCATGAAAAATACTCTGGGGACAGTAAGTCCTGTAGGGGTTTTGTGAGCCAGTGTGGTATACATCTCGAGCTCCTGGCTGCACGTTTTTCCACAGAGCAGGCAAAGGTGGGATTCATAATCTCTCTTCTGTCGGACAGAGCTTTGGAGTGGGCTACACCGCTGTGGGAGCGCAATGATCATGTGGTGCAGAGTGTTCCTTGGTTTCTGGGCACTCTGAAACAGGTATTTGAAGGACCTCAAGTTACCCATGATTCGGCGCTCCAACTGCTGGCATTGACTCAGGGTTCAACCATGGTGAGCCATTTTGCCGTCCACTTCCGGACATTAGCGTCTGAGTTGGAGTGGCCAGATAAAACCCTCATCCCTGTATTTTGGAGGGGGCTGGCTGACCATGTGAAGGATGCTTTGGCCACTAGGGAGATTCCCGCCACACTGGAGGAGCTCATAGCTGTATCAACTCGAATAGACCTTCTTTTTCACGAGCAAATGTTGGAGCGAGCCCAGTGTAGGCAGAGGTTTCGGCTGGCTCCCACCTTCGCCAGACCTTTGGAATCTCCGGTCCAGGCGCCCGAGTCACATGAGGCCAAAGAGGGGTCATGAGTGGGGTCCAAGTCCCGGTCCGCTCATGCACTTAAGGTCTGTCATGTTTGCCGGCAGTCAGGATATCTTGCCTCCAAATGTCCTCAGCGGTCGGGGAAACATCAGCGTCTAGTGGCAGTTGGAGGAGGTACACTAGACACGGCGACGTTTGCCTCTAAATTGTCCTTCAAGGGGACAATTACCATAGGCCCATCCACTCTTATGGTAGAGCTATGCGTGGACTCTGGGGCAGAGGGTAATTTTATGTCATCCACTTTAGCCCAGCGACACGCAACACCCCTGGTGATGCTCACCAAACCAGTAACCATTCGAGTGGTCAAATGGGTCGACACTACCCTCACAGATTACACACCAAACCATTCCTTTCACTCTTTCTGTGTCTCCATCACATCAGGAGATTATCTCTCTATTAGTCCTTCCTGAGGGAGTTGATGAGGTCCTGTTGGGGATACCATGGCTACGCTATCATTCTCCTCATATAGAGTGGTCCTCAGGGAGAATTTTGGGATGGAGTAAATCCTGTGAGGGTAGATGTCAGAGGGAATGTGTTCAGGTTGCTACAACAGAGGTACCCGCAGATCTTTCCTCTCTCCCCAAGCACTATTGGCCCTATGCGGACGTGTTCTCCAAAAGGGCTGCGGAGACCCTTCCGCCTCACCGCCTCTATAACTGTCCTATCGACCTCTTGCCTGGTGCTGAGCCTCCCCGGGTGTTATGGACCTGGTGGTTAGGTGCACCAGGAATGACCTGATAGATAAACACGGAATCAGGACGAGCTCTGGGGAAATGGGAACTCTGCTGACCACAAACACTACTCCTATCAACACAACTAGAAATAGCCGTGGAGCGTGACTGACTCTGCCTAGACGCCTCTTCACAGCCTAAGAGCTAACTACCCCTAAAGAAAGGAAACAAAGCCTCACTTGTCTCAGAGAAATTTCCCCAAAGGTAAAAGCAGCCCCCCCCACAAGTATTGACTGTGAGTTAAGAGGAAATCACAAACACAGGATGAAATAGGCATTAGCAAAGAGAGGCCAGTCTAACTAAACAGATTGAGGATAGAAAAGGGATCTTTGCGGTCAACACAACAAACTACAAAAAACACGCAGAGTGTGCAAAAAATACCCCCGCACCGACTCACGGTGCGGTGGTGCCACTCTGCACCCCCAGAGCTTCCAGCTAGCCAGGCAGTTTCATGAAAGCCAGCTGGACTAGAACTTAGCAAGAAAAATCATAAGAACAAATGCACAAGCCGGAACTTAGCTTTTGCTGGAGTAGTCAGGTCCTCAGAAAGATCCAGGAGAGATCTGAACCAGTACTAGAACATTGACAGCTGGCATGGAGTAATGATCTGAGTGGAGTTAAATAGCGAATCCAGCCTAGCCCTAAACGAGGGCAGGTGGGGAAGGAATCTCAGAACAAGCAGCTCCACTCACAGCCACCAGAGGGAGTCCTGTTGTGAATTTGGATTCTGGGCTCCCCCGGTGGCTACTGGTGGAATTGAACTTGTGACATCATCTTCCCTGTTCACCTGTTCTGATTAGATCTGGGTGTCGCTATATAACCTGGCTTCTCTGTTAGATGCTTGCCGGTCAACAATGTTATCAGAAGCCTCTCTGTGCTTGTTCCTGCTCCCAGACATCTACTAGATAAGTTGGACATTCGTCCATGTTTTGTTTTTGTATTTTGGTTCCAGTTCACAGCTGCAGTTTCGTTACTGTGTCTGGAAAGCTCTTGTTGATCAGGAATTGCCACTCTGGTATTATGAGTTAATGCCAGAGTCCTAAAGTAATTTCTGGATGTGTTTTGTTAGGGTTTTCTACTGACCATGAAAGTATGCTTTCTGTCTTCTGCTATCTAGAAAGCGGACCTCAAATTTGCTAAAACTATTTTCCTGCTGCGTTTGTTGTTTCATCTCATATCACCGCCAATATATGTGGGGGGCCTCTGTCTCCTTTTTGGGTATTTCTCTAGAGGTGAGTCAGGTCTTATATTTCCCTCTGCTAGCATTATTTAGTTCTCCGGCCGGCGCTGGGCATATAGGGATAAAAAGTAGGACATGCTACCTGGCTACTTCTAGATGATGCGGTAGGTTTAGTTCATGGTCAGTACAGTTACATCTTCCAAGAGCTTGTTCCTATAGAGGCTTATGCTAGTTCTCTGGCCATGGAGATCATGACAGTTTGACCGGCCCACTAAAGGGTTAAAATCCTTGGCTGAGAAAGGAGAGAAATAAGAAGTCTGCTGAAAATTTTTTTTTTTTTTTTTTTTTCTCTAGTAGTTAGTGTGCTCTTAATTGGATCACTTGCCAGTCTGTCTATGCTGCAGTCTTTCTTTTTTTTCTCTCTCCTTCTAATCTCTGAATGGCTCTATGTTCACCTGTCTATAATGGATCTACAGAGTGTAACTGCAGGTTTGAATAATCTCGCCACGAAAGTACAAAGTTTGCAAGATTTTGTTGTTCATGCTCCGGTATCAGAGCCGAGAATTCCTTTGCCGGAATTCTTCTCAGGGAATAGATCTAGCTTTCAGAATTTTAGAAATAATTGTAAGTTATTTTTGTCCCTGAAATCTCGTTCTGCTGGAGACCCTGCACAGCAGGTTGGGATTGTGATTTCCTTGCTCCGCGGCGACCCTCAAGATTGGGCTTTTGCATTGGCACCAGGGGATCCTGCGTTGCGCAATGTGGATGCGTTTTTTCTGGCCTTGGGCTTGCTGTATGAGGAACCTCATTTGGAACTTCAGGCAGAAAAAACTTTGATGTCCCTATCGCAGGGGCAAGATGAAGCTGAAATTTACTGCCAAAAATTCCGTAAATGGTCTGTGCTTACTCAGTGGAATGAGTGTGCCTTGGCGGCTACTTTCAGAGAGGGTCTTTCTGATGCCATTAAGGATGTTATGGTGGGGTTCCCTGTGCCTGCAAGTCTGAATGAGTCCATGACAATGGCCATTCAGATCGATAGGCGTCTGCGGGAGCGCAAACCAGTGCACCATCTGGCGGTGTCCACTGAGAAGACGCCAGAAAACATGCAGTGTGATAGAATTCTGTCCAGAAGCGAGCGGCAGAATTTTAGACGGAAAAATGGGTTGTGTTTCTATTGTGGGGATTCTACTCATGTTATATCAGCATGCTTTAAGCGTACTAAAAAGCTTGATAAATCCGTTCCCATTGGCACTTTACAGTCTAAATTTATTTTGTCTGTGACCCTGATTTGCTCTTTGTCATCTATTACTACGGACGCCTATATCGACTCTGGCGCCGCTTTGAGTCTTATGGATTGGTCCTTTGCCAATCGTTGTGGGTATGATTTAGAGCCTTTGGAGACTCTTATTCCTCTGAAGGGGATTGACTCCACCCCATTGGCTAATAATAAACCACAATACTGGACACAAGTGACTATGTGTACTAATCCGGATCACCAGGAGACTATTCGTTTTCTGGTCCTGTATAATCTACATGATGATTTGGTGCTGGGATTGCCATGGCTGCAGTCTCACAACCCAGTCCTTGACTGGAGAGCTATGTCTGTGTTGAGCTGGGGATGTAAGGGGACTCATGGGGACGTACCTTTGGTGTCCATTTCATCATCTCCTAAGTTTAAGCCTCGGTTCATCGGTCCGTATAAAATATTGGAGATTCTTAACCCCGTTTCCTTCCGTTTGGACCTCCCTGCATCCTTTTCTATTCATAACGTTTTTCATCGGTCGTTATTGCGCAGGTATGAGGCACCGGTTGTGCCTTCCGTTGAGCCTCCTGCTCCGGTGTTGGTTGAGGGTGAGTTGGAGTACGTTGTGGAAAAAATCCTAGACTCCCGTGTTTCCAGACGGAGACTCCAGTATCTGGTCAAGTGGAAGGGATACGGCCAGGAGGATAATTCTTGGGTCACTGCATCTGATGTTCATGCCTCTGATCTGGTTCGTGCCTTTCATAGGGCCCATCCTGATCGCCCTGGTGGTTCTGGTGAGGGTTCGGTGCCCCCTCCTTGAGGGGGGGGTACTGTTGTGAATTTGGATTCTGGGCTCCCCCGGTGGCTACTGGTGGAATTGAACTTGTGACATCATCTTCCCTGTTCACCTGTTCTGATTAGATCTGGGTGTCGCTATATAACCTGGCTTCTCTGTTAGATGCTTGCCGGTCAACAATGTTATCAGAAGCCTCTCTGTGCTTGTTCCTGCTCCCAGACATCTACTAGATAAGTTGGACATTCGTCCATGTTTTGTTTTTGTATTTTGGTTCCAGTTCACAGCTGCAGTTTCGTTACTGTGTCTGGAAAGCTCTTGTTGATCAGGAATTGCCACTCTGGTATTATGAGTTAATGCCAGAGTCCTAAAGTAATTTCTGGATGTGTTTTGTTAGGGTTTTCTACTGACCATGAAAGTATGCTTTCTGTCTTCTGCTATCTAGAAAGCGGACCTCAAATTTGCTAAAACTATTTTCCTGCTGCGTTTGTTGTTTCATCTCATATCACCGCCAATATATGTGGGGGGCCTCTGTCTCCTTTTTGGGTATTTCTCTAGAGGTGAGTCAGGTCTTATATTTCCCTCTGCTAGCATTATTTAGTTCTCCGGCCGGCGCTGGGCATATAGGGATAAAAAGTAGGACATGCTACCTGGCTACTTCTAGATGATGCGGTAGGTTTAGTTCATGGTCAGTACAGTTACATCTTCCAAGAGCTTGTTCCTATAGAGGCTTATGCTAGTTCTCTGGCCATGGAGATCATGACAGAGTCCACAGACAGAACTCACCGAAGTACCATTCATGACCACAGGAGGGAGTTCGAGAACGGAATTCACAACAGTACCCCCCCTTGAGGAGGGGTCACCGAACCCTCACCAGAGCCCCCCGGCCGATCAGGACAAGCCAAATGAAAGGCACGAACTAAATCGGCAGCATGGACATCAGAGGCAACAACCCAGGAATTATCCTCCTGACCATAGCCCTTCCATTTGACCAAGTACTGAAGTTTTCGTCTCGAAATACGAGAATCCGAAATCTTCTCCACCACATTCTCCAACTCCCCCTCGACCAACACAGGAGCAGGAGGATCAACGGAGGGAACCATAGGCGCCACATATCTCTGCAGCAACGACCTATGGAACACATTATGGATGGCAAAAGAAGCAGGAAGGGCCAAACGAAATGATACAGGATTAAGAATTTCAGAAATCTTATAAGGACCAATGAAACGAGGCTTAAACTTAGGAGAAGAAACCTTCATAGGAACATAACGAGATGATAACCAAACCAAATCCCCAACACGAAGTCGGGGACCAACACGGCGACGGCGGTTAGCGAAACGTTGAGCCTTCTCTTGGGACAAGGTCAAATTGTCCACCACATGAGTCCAAATTTGCTGCAACCTGTCCACCACAGAATCCACACCAGGACAGTCCGAAGGCTCAACCTGCCCTGAAGAAAAACGAGGATGAAAACCAGAATTACAAAAAAAAGGCGAAACCAAAGTAGCCGAACTGGCCCGATTATTAAGGGCGAACTCAGCCAATGGCAAGAAGGTCACCCAATCATCCTGATCCGCAGAAACAAAGCATCTCAGATAGGTTTCCAAAGTCTGGTTGGTTCGTTCGGTTTGGCCATTTGTCTGAGGATGGAAAGCCGAAGAAAAAGACAAATCAATGCCCATCTTAGCACAAAAGGAATGCCAAAACCTTGAAACAAACTGGGAACCTCTGTCAGACACGATGTTCTCCGGAATGCCATGCAAACGAACCACATGTTGGAAAAATAATGGAACCAAATCAGAGGAAGAAGGCAATTTAGGCAAGGGTACCAAATGGACCATTTTAGAGAAGTGATCACAAACCACCCAGATGACCGACATCCTTTGAGAAACAGGAAGATCTGAAATAAAATCCATGGAAACATGCGTCCAGGGTCTTTTCGGGACCGGCAAGGGCAAAAGTAACCCACTGGCACGAGAACAGCAGGGCTTAGCCCGAGCACAAGTCCCACAAGACTGCACAAAAGAACGCACATTCCGCGACAAAGAAGGCCACCAAAAGGACCTAGCCACCAAATCTCTGGTACCAAAAATCCCAGGATGACCAGCCAACACCGAACAATGAACCTCAGAGATAACTCTATTAGTCCATCTATCAGGGACAAACAGTTTCTCCGCTGGACAACGGTTAGGTCTATCAGCCTGGAACTCCTGCAGCACCCGCCGCAAATCAGGGGAGATGGCAGACAGAACTACCCCCTCTCTGAGAATACCAGCTGGCTCAGGAACCCCAGGAGAATCAGGCACAAAACACCTTGAAAGGGCATCAGCCTTCACATTCTTAGAACCCGGAAGGTACGAAACCACAAAATTGAAACAGGAGAAAAACAGCGACGAACGAGCCTGTCTAGGATTCAACCGCTTGGCAGACTCGAGATAAGTCAAATTCTTGTGATCTGTCAAGACCACCACGCGATGCTTGGCTCCTTCAAGCCAATGTCGCCACTCCTCGAATGCCCACTTCATAGCCAACAACTCCCGATTGCCAACATCATAATTACGCTCAGCAGGCGAAAACTTTCTTGAAAAGAAAGCGCACGGCTTCATTACAGAGCAATCAGAACTTCTCTGAGACAAAACAGCCCCTGCTCCAATTTTAGAAGCATCAACCTCGACCTGAAAAGGGAGCGAAACATCTGGCTGACACAACACAGGAGCCGAAGAGAAAAAACGTTTCAACTCCTGAAAAGCCTCAACGGCCGCAGAGGACCAATTCACCACATCAGCACCCTTCTTGGTCAAATCAGTCAACGGTTTAACAACACTAGAAAAATTAGCGATGAAGCGACGGTAAAAATTGGCAAAGCCCAGAAATTTCTGAAGGCTCTTCACAGATGTAGGCCGAGTCCAATCATAAATAGCTTGGACTTTAACAGGATCCATCTCGATAGTAGAAGCGGAAAAAATGAAACCCAAAAAGGAAACCTTCTGAACTCCAAAGAGACACTTAGATCCCTTCACAAACAAGGAATTAGCACGAAGGACCTGGAACACCATTCTGACCTGCTTCACATGGGACTCCCAATCATCCGAAAAGACCAAAATATCATCCAAATGTACGATCATGAATCTATCCAGATACTTTCGGAAGATGTCATGCATAAAGGACTGAAACACAGAGGGAGCATTAGAAAGGCCGAATGGCATCACCAGGTACTCAAAATGGCCCTCGGGCGTATTAAATGCTGTTTTCCATTCATCGCCCTGTTTAATACGCACGAGATTATACGCCCCTCGAAGGTCTATCTTGGTGAACCAACTAGCCCCCTTAATCCGAGCAAATAAATCAGACAATAGAGGCAAAGGGTACTGAAATTTGACCGTGATTTTATTAAGAAGGCGGTAATCTATACAAGGTCTCAGAGAACCATCCTTCTTGGCCACAAAAAAGAACCCTGCTCCCAATGGTGACGACGACGGGCGGATATGCCCTTTCTCCAAGGACTCCTTTATATAACTCCTCATAGCAGCGTGTTCTGGCACAGACAAATTGAAAAGTCGTCCCTTAGGGAACTTGCTACCAGGAATCAAATCAATAGCACAATCACAATCCCTATGAGGAGGTACGGTACTAGACTTGGGCTCATCATATACATCCCGGTAATCTGACAAAAACTCAGGGACTTCAGAAGGAGTGGAGGAAGAAATTGACAACAATGAAACATCCCCATGTACCCCTTGACAGCCCCAACTGGACACCGACATTGATTTCCAATCCAATACTGTATTATGGACCTGCAGCCATGGCAAACCCAACACGACCACATCATGCAGATTATGCAACACCAAAAAGCGAATATCCTCCTGGTGCGCAGGAGCCATGCACATGGTCAACTGGGTCCAGTACTGAGGCTTATTCTTGGCCAAAGGCGTAGCATCAATTCCCCTCAAAGGAATGGGATGCTGCAAGGGCTCCAAGAAAAAACCACAGCGCCTGGCAAACTCTAAGTCCATCAAATTCAGGGCAGCGCCTGAATCCACAAATGCCATAACAGAATAGGATGACAAAGAGCAAATCAGAGTAATGGACAAAAGAAATTTAGGCTGTACAGTACCAATGGTGACAGACCTAGCGAACCGCGTAGTGCGCTTAGGACAATCAGAGATAGCATGAGTGGAGTCACCACAGTAAAAACACAGCCCATTCTGACGTCTATGTTCTTGCTGTTCAGCTCTGGTCAGAGTCCTATCACACTGCATAGGCTCAGGCCTCCGCTCAGAGGATACCGCCAAATGGTGCACAGTTTTGCGCTCACGTAAGCGCCGATCGATCTGTATGGCCAAGGACATTGATTCATTCAGACCAGCAGGCGTGGGGAACCCCACCATAACATCCTTAAGGGCTTCAGAAAGACCCTTTCTGAAAATTGCTGCCAGGGCACACTCATTCCACTGAGTAAGCACAGACCACTTTCTGAACTTCTGGCAATATACCTCCGCTTCATCCTGACCCTGACACAAAGCCAGCAAAATTTTCTCTGCTTGATCCACAGAATTCGGTTCATCATAAAGCAATCCCAGCGCCAGAAAAAACGCATCTACATTACGCAATGCAGGATCTCCTGGCGCCAGGGCGAATGCCCAGTCTTGAGGGTCGCCACGCAACAAAGAAATAATGATTCTCACTTGCTGAATAGGGTCACCAGAAGAGCGGGGTTTCAGAGCAAGAAACAGTTTACAATTGTTTTTGAAACTCAGAAATTTAGATCTATCCCCAGAAAACAAATCAGGAATTGGAATTCTAGGCTCCAACATAGGATTCTGAACAACATAATCTTGAATGTTTTGTACCCTTGCAGCGAGTTGATCTACACTAGAGGACAGACCTTGAATGTCCATATCCACACCTGAGTTCTGAACCACCCAGAGTTTAAGGGGAAAAGAAAGGCAAAACACACTGCAGAAAAAAAAAATGGTCTCAGAACTTCTCTTTTCCCTCTATTGAGATGCATTAACACTTTGTGGGCCAGTTGTACTGTTATGGACCTGGTGGTTAGGTGCACCAGGAATGACCTGATAGTTAAACACGGAATCGGGATGAGCTCTGGGGAAATGGGAACTCTGCTGACCGCAAACGCTGCTCCTATCAACACAACTAGAAATAGCCGTGGAGCGTGCCTGACTCTGCCTAGACGCCTCTTCACAGCCTAAGAGCTAACTACCCCTAAAGAAAGGAAACAAAGCCTCACTTGCCTCAGAGAAATTTCCCCAAAGGTAAAAGCAGCCCCCCACAAGTATTGACTGTGAGTTAAGAGGAAATCACAAACACAGGATGAAATAGGCTTTAGCAAAGAGAGGCCAGTCTAACTAAACAGATTGAGGATAGAAAAGGGATCTTTGCGGTCAACACAACAAACTACAAAAACCACGCAGAGTGTGCAAACAATACCCCCGCACCGACTCACGGTGCGGTGGTGCCACTCTGCACCCCCAGAGCTTCCAGCTAGCCAGGCAGTTTCATGAAAGCCAGCTGGACTAGAACTTAGCAAGAAAAATCATAAGAACAAATGCACAAGCCGGAACTTAGCTTTTGCTGGAGTAGTCAAGTCCTCAGAAAGATCCAGGAGAGATCTGAACCAGTACTAGAACATTGACAGCTGGCATGGAGTAATGATCTGAGTGGAGTTAAATAGCGAATCCAGCCTAGCCCTAAACGAGGGCAGGTGGGGAAGGAATCTCAGAACCAGCAGCTCCACTCACAGCCACCAGAGGGAGTCCACGGACAGAACTCACCGAAGTACCTTTCATGACCACAGGAGGGAGTTCGTGAACGGAATTCACAACACCGGGGCCGAGTCTATCTGTTATCTCTCCCGGAGACGGAGGCAATGGCTCAGTACATCCAAGAGAATCTGGCAAGAGGATTCATTAGGAAGTCAGTGTCCCCTGCAGGAGCTGGGTTCTTCTTCATGCAGAAGAAGAGTGGAGAATTACATCCATGCATAGACTACAGGGGTCTTAACGCCATCACCATTAAGAACAAGTACCCACTACCCCTGATATCTGAGCTCTTTGATAGGCTACGGTGAGCAAGGGTATTTACTAAATTAGATCTGCGGGGTGCTTACAACCTAATTCGCATCCATGAGGGGGACGAATGGAATACGGCTTTTAACACCAGGGATGGGCACTATGAATATCTGGTGATGCCCTTCGGGCTCTGTAATGCCCCAGCCATTTTCTAAGACTTTGTGAACGACATCTTCTGGGATATGCTCACCACCTTGGTCGTAGTCTATCTTGATGATATTCTCATCTACTCTCCAGATATTGACTCCCACTGGAGAGATGTTCGCAAAGTCTTCGACCTCTTCCGGCCAGCTCCCTCTACGCCAAGTTGGAGAAGTGTGTGTTTGAGCAGGAGTCCTTGCCTTTCCTTGGTTATATCATCTCTGCCCAGGGTTTGGCTATGGATCCTGCCAAGCTACAGGCTGTGATGGACTGGCAGGAACCCCATTCACTTAAAGCAGTGCAGTGCTTTATTGGGTTCATTAATTACTATCGCCAGTTCATTCCACACTTCTCAACTTTGGTAGCTCCCTTGGTTGCCCTCACCAAGAAGGGAGCAAATCCCAAGTTGTGGTCGGAGGATGTCTCCAAGGCCTTTCTCTCGATTAAGTCACACTTCGCTAGCGCTTCCATTCTACATCACCCCGATGTAGATAAGCCATTTATCATGGAGGTGGATGCCTCATCCATTGGTGCTGGAGCAGTCCTTTTCCAAAAGGATGCTCAAGGTCAGAAGCATCCTTGCTTCTTCTTCTCCAAGACATTCACAGCGGCGGAGAGGAATTATTCCATCGGGATCAGGGAATTGCTAGCCATGAAGTTGGCTTTCTCAGAGTGGAGACACCTCTTGGAGGGAGCTCGCTTTCCCTTCCAGGTATTCACTGACCACAAGAACTTGGTATTTCTACAGACGGCCCAGCGCCTGAATTCTCGCCAGGCTAGATGGTCCCTGTTCTCCCGGTTTCATTTTACTCTCCATTTTCTCTTTGAGGAGAAGAACATTCATGCCGATGCTCTCTCCCGCTCCGTAGTGTCATCTGAGGAGGAGCCTCGGCTTATTGTCCCTTCTGAGAGCCTGAGAACTGTGGCTCCGGTTTCGCTAGATTCCGTGCCCCCGGGCAAGACTTTCGTGCCAGCGAATTTGCGATCGGAGGTTCTCTCTTGGGCTCATTCGACCAGAGTGGGTGGGCATTTTGGGACCAAAAGGACATCTGAGCTTTTGGCGAGGATGTACTGGTGGCCGCATATGGCCCGTGACATCGGGGACTATATTCGGGCATGCGTTTCCTGCACCCAGAATCGGTCTCCTCGGCAACGGCCTGCTGGGTTGCTTTACCCCCTGCCGGTGGCAGACAAGCCCTGGGAGATGTTCGGGATGGACTTCGTGGTGGGCTTACCCAAGTCTCATAGCTGCACCATTATCTGGGTTGTCACCGATCATTTCTCTAAGATGGTGCACTTGGTGCCGCTTCCACGGTTACCTTCTGCACGGGCCTTGGCGGCGTTATTCATAAAGCATATTTTGCGTTTACATGGAATGCCTGATAAAATTGTCAGCGACCGGGGTCCCCAGTTTGTGTCTCGGTTTTGGAGAGAGCTCTGCCGTTTACTCAGCATAGAGTTGAATCTCTCCTCTGCTTATCATCCCAAGATGAATGGGTTGGTAGAGAGGACCAACCAGACTCTGGTGACATACTTGTGACATTTTGTCTCTGCTAGGCAGGATGACTGGGCATCTTTGCTACCTTGGGCGGAATTTGCCTTGAACAATGCCGTAGACAATTCCACAGGGCAGACTTCTTTTCTCCTTAATTACGGCTAGCATCCGCATGTCCCTGTGCCCATGCCCTTGTTATCCACCGATTCTAGGGTGGCAGACTGGGCGGTGGAGGCACGTGACATTTGAGACCACACACAGGATGCCATCCGGGCCTCCAAGGAGAGAATGAGGGTTTCTGCTGATACACACCGGCGCCCCGCTCCGACCTTTGCTCCGGACGACTTTTTGTGGCTCTCCGCCCGTAACATCAGGCTGCAAGTTGAGTCCACTAAGTTTGCGCCTCGCTACATTGGCCAGTTCAAGGTTCTGGAACAGGTCAACCCTGTGGTCTACCGTTTGGCCATTCCTCCGCGCCTTGGTATCACCGACACTTTCCATGTTTCTCTTAAAGCCTACCCATTTGTCCCGGTTTTCAGAGTCATCTGCCGGGACGTCGGGTTCATCAACGGATGAGTTTGAGATGAATGCTATCGTGGGGTGCAAGGTAGTACGTGGCAAGAAATTTTATCTGGTGGATTGGAAAGGGCATGGCCCAGAGGACAGAACCTGGGAACCTGTGGAGCACATTCGGGCTCCGCTGCTGATTGCAGCTTTTGAGCATAGCGAGGCTCAAGGATGGGGGGCCCAAGGAGGTGGGGGTAATGTTAGGAGTCGAGTTCCCGCTACTGCACAGGGGGAATCTCGAGCCATGTCTGCTGCAGTCTCCCATTCTGCATCAGCCGCAGTAGAGCCTTCTCAGCGGAGACGTCGGTCCCAGCGTCTCACTGAACCTAATACTGTGCAAAGGGTTACTGCTGCCTCTCCATGCTCTGCTATTGTACCCTGCACTGGTCATGCCACACACACTGAGCATGCCCAGGGTAAGATCCCTCAATGGAGATCAAGGGTCACATGCTCAGGTACTGCAGCAACTTCCATTGGTCCTCCAGGAAGGTCCTGTACCTGATCAAGTTCTGTGGCAGTCTTCCATTGGTCCTTCTGGGAAGGTCCTGAAGTTGCTGCAGCTATAAAAGGTTCTCATGACCGCACGGCCAGGCGCTAGTATCAAATATGTACAAGCTCAGCCCCAGTGTGGTCATGTGTGTGGTCAGGGACCTGGCTGAAATAAGCCCATAAAATGCTGACACCTCCGGCGAGGAGTTTTGTGTGTATGCAGTCAGGGAGCCGGCTGAAATAAGCCCCTAGAATGCTGGCACCTCCATCGAGGAGTTTCTTATGTGGGAATTCAGGGCTTGCTAATAGCCATTAGAATTCCGGCTCCATCGGAGAGGAGCTGCGTGTTTGGTTCGGACTGCATGACCACTGTCGGCTCAACTCTGTAGCTGTGTCCCCTGTGACCTAAATAGGGCACAGCGTTCTCTTTACTACAGGCTCTGTGAAGTAACAGAGTCCGTTTATACTAATTTACTTCACCGCCTTACTTAGCAGCAGGTTCTTTCCTGCATGGTGGATCCCGGGTTGCGAACGCACCTATCTCACCTATTAAATATATTCGGTGCGTTCCGCCAACTCTAACACTGTGTCAGCCCAATACCGCTTATAAAGGATGTAAGGCATAGTTGTCACCTGAGAACCGGTGTCCAACAGAGCGTTCATGGGGATACCATCGATCACAATGGGGAGAACAGGTCGTCCTCCAAAGTATTTGGCTCGCCAGTTTTGTGGGCCTGGTCGTCCTACTCCTGGGGGTTGGCCCTCTGCCCCAGGGGTTGCTTGTTTAAATTACAGTACCTTGCAATGTGGACCGCCTGATTGCAGCGGCGGCAGATGGGTCGTCCGTCCTGATGATAGCGATCGTCGTCTCTGCCTCTGGTCGGCAGGATCCTCTTCTGTTGTCGCAAAGGAACATCCTCCGGTCTGGAAGCCAGCTTGATCTTCTCCTTGGGGGCCTCCTGCAGGGACTGCACGGTCCGGGCTAATGCAGCAACGTTCTTGGTCAGCTCCTCTAGCTGGAGGTGTAGTCCGGCGGGGGAATCATCTTCAAAGATCTGGGCATCGGCCTCAGCAGAGACTTGAGGATAGGGCGCCACCTCCTGGTGGTAAGTGAGGGCTGGACGCCTAAGGGGAACTGCACGACTGAGCTGCCATTCCTGTAGCATCTGGATGGCCTTGTCTTTGAACTGCGCAAAGGCCAGGTCAGGATTCTGCATGGTCAGGAGGTGCAGTTGGGTCCTTTGGTTATTGCACAGGAGTCCCTCAATGAACCGCTCCTTTAAGAGTTTGTCCTCATCTGGCACACTATTAGGGTCAACCTGCCTGATTGCCCACAGTGCTTCCTGGAGATTAAGGGCATAGTCCAGTAGGCTATCCTGCGGCCTCTGCTTGCACCCATAGAACGTCAATTTAATTTCTGTAGCGGTGCGGGTGTCAAAGGTGGTCTTAAGTTGGGCAAAGACCCACTGCACAATCTCTTTATCCGCAGCTGGCCAGGATTTCACCTCCCTCTGAGCCGCTCCAAGAATTTGGCCCATTACAATGTGAACTTTTTGATGCTCTGTCAGGGGGTAAACTTCAAGCAGGCTGCAGAGTCTCTCTTTAAAGTCAGCTAATGTATGCAATTCCCCGGAATATTGCAGGAGCCAGGCTGCTCCAGGTATGTATGCATTGGAGAAGGGCATGATGGCCGCTGTAGCTGAGGCGGCGCCCGGCTGGCTGATAGGAGCGGCGGGCTCTGCGGCTGCGCCTATCGCAGGGCCTGCGGGCACGTCCGCTGCAAGGCCTGGGGGTGCTATTAGGTCTGCAGCTGCGACCACCGCCAACTCCCCTCCCGGATGAGACATGGCAATTTCCCCCTGCTAACCTGATAGAAGCCAGCGTCTCCTTTTGTGGCTCCGCTGTACGACGTCTTCACTTCGGCGTTCCAGGCAGCAGCGCAGAACCCGTCCTTTCTGCTTCGTGCTCATTTCTGCTAGCCCTGCCCACGAAGGTACGTCTCCTCCTCCTCTCGCTCCATGCTGCGCGGCAATGGCGGATTTTGGTGGGAAATGGCAACACGCAGTCCTTCAGCTCAAACAGTTCAAATACAATTCTGGCACAGTTCTTAGGCACACATGACCTGATTTTCAGGCTTAAGTAGATCCTGTTCGTGACGCCAAAAGATGGAGCGCCCCCGTAGCGCAATGGGGTACTTGGTACCGGGTCCTTCGGTTCTCTAAGGGGGATGTCATGGCGGCTGACCCGGTCCGTGGCCCTAGGGACGTCCGTTATAAATGGGGGAAGGTCTTTAAAGGGATAATGTTCGTGACGCCACCTGTGGTATTCGGTCAGGGTGACCGACGCTGCTTAGGGGTCTGCTGGGGTGATGTGATGGCAGCTAGATGATGTACCTTCCCACAGGTGGAGTTTATCCCCAGGGCTTCCCAGAGTGTAGATAGTGGATGGTGTGAGGTGCAGTGAAGAACGAGGACACAAGGTTGCAGTCACTTTACCTTTACTGAAGGCTTCAGCATCCACAGTCCAGAGCACCAGACCACAGGGTAGGCAGAGTCCAGCCGGTCTGAAGGCAAATCCAGAGTCCCCCTTATCCAGGTGGAAATCAGTAGCCTTCCTGCTGAGCTTCTTGGTAAGGTCCTCACAACTGATGTTGGTGTTCTAGATGTTATTTCTCTTTCTCTCTGTACCCCTGATGGAATGGATAGGACAAACCCGTATGACTGAAGGCCTGAGGCTTTTTACAGGGACTCTAGCACGCCCCAGCCCCCCCAAGTTGCCACCGTGCCTCCTGGGTATGGGTCGGGCAGCTAACATGGAATTAACTGTCCTGCCGGTCTCTGAAGTAAAGCGTACAGATCCTTACTCCCTCGGTATTCTGGCTACCGGATTCCTGCACCTCGGAGGGAAGCAGCTTGCTCCTGGCTGATCTCCCTCTGATATTCCTCTCCTGTGCTCTGCTTTCCTGCACACTCTCTGCATTATGTTCACTTCAGTGTCTTCTTCCAGGAGCTGCAGCACTTCAGGCTCCAGGACTCCTTCCTCTCCCTCTGTCTTCCTGACAGGAACTGAACTCTGAACTCCTTTTCCCTCCAGATCAGGATGTTTTATAGGGGAGTTCACCTTAAACAGGCTTAGAGCTCCCCCTTCTGGTCTGGAGTGTGAACATGTTGCATGCATTGTGTTACCTGATAAAGAGATCTCCTTTATTGCCTTCAGACGTAACATCACTCCCCCTGGTGGAAGAATGACATTACTGCAATGACCAGGACTCTGCGGCGCTGCACATGTACAGGTTAGAGGTGATCTTTGGAATCCGGGTAGCCTGGAAGCGATTCAAAATCCCCCTAGCCAGGTGGGATTATAAGCCTTCATTTCTGCGCTGTGTTCTAAGTTCCTTGCTGCCCTAGGCTTCATACAAGGTCCTCTCTCAATCTGTCCTCTTAGGTGGACACTGCCCACATGGCAGGCAACTCGAGCCTTTTTACAGGTGTCCCTTCTCATGGTGACTCTGGGCTCTAATCTGCTGCTGTGCCTTCAGGCGTAATTGTGGCCAGGAGACGTGGAATCTCCTGCCTGCCGGTTCCTGCTTTGGGGCATACTGTTCTCCCCACAACCTCAGACTTCCTCCCTCTGGTTTCTTGCACTTGAACCTGGAGGGAGCCCACTCGCAGCTCCACTCCAGATTCTCTCTCCTTCTGTACTACTTCTCCCCTTACTGTCTCCTTCAGACTACCTCCTGTCAGGAGCTGCAGAGCCACATGTCTGCTCTGCTCCATCTTTCCTCACAGACTCCTCTAACTCCTCCCCCTGACCAGAATATAAAGGGAAGCTACCCTCAAACCGGGTCTAGAGCTCCCCCTTCTGGCCTGGAGTTAGAATAGTGTTGCATGTAAGTGTTACCTGTTAAAGAGATCCTCCTTGCTTCCAGGCATGGCATCACCCTCCCCGTGAGGGAGGCAATACCACTGTGACAACCAAATTCCTGGGGTGTCACATATGCCTCTAATCCAAAACTATCCCTCCTCCACCAGCTATCCCTACACTGAATGCAGGTAACATTGGTTTTACTACAGAAAGGACAGAATGTAGCCCTGAAAAAGACTTTTGTGTTAATGGTGCGGCAGCGGTATACAAGCACAGGAATAGTGCTTAAAAACTGCCTTTAAGCCTCCTCTAATCTAAGCTCTCCATCCTAAATAAACTCTCCTTGAACTTTTTCAGAGGAGAATGTGCCAAGTATCACATTACCTGGTCTTAAATAAGACTTGATGATGCGATGTAGTCTGCCAATCACAGTAATGCCACTAGGCAATTTGGCTACAGCATTACTCTGTATGGCAGGCAACTCCCGCACATATATTGGCTGGCTAATATTCTCAAAACATGAGTGGTTGGGAGTCGAGCATGCTGCTCAAGCAACTGCTATACTCAATCGAGTAACGAGAAGTAGCTCGCTCACTCGCTTATCACTAATTAAGTACTATCTTTAGCATAAAGAAGAACAAGGAGTTCTTGAAATAATTAAATGGCCCTCCACAGAGCCCTGATCTCATCATCATCAAGTTTTTCTGGAGTTTCATGATGAACGAGGATTTGAGCAACCCTACTGTACATCCACAGAAAATCTACAGTTGGTTTTAGAAGTTTGGAACAAGCTTCCTGACAAGTTTCTTCAAAAACCGTGTGCAAGTGTAACTAGAAGAATTGAGGGTTTTGTCGAGTTTTGAAGGCAAAGGTTGGTGATACCAAATATTAATAAAAAATTGACTATTAACTGTTCTATTTTTAAAGCATTCTTACTTTGCAGCACTTTTTCCACACTTGCCTAAACTATTGGTCAGTATAGTACATAGGACATCATAAAGAACTGTAGAACCAAAATTGAAGGATACTTAAAATCAAGGTATTTTTATATTTTAAAGCATTGAAGAAAAAGTAAAAATGTTGTTACAATGTGCATACCCTTTGTGTGCCTTTAAAAAACATACATACCAATATTCAACACTAATAAAATGCTGAAATTTTGTTTAGATTTTTCTGCTTTTCTTCAATATCCACAGCAGTGATGGAGAAGACAGTTGTTAAAATGTATTGTACAGTTGGAAACGATGAGTTTCTACTCAAATGTCTTGCTGCCATCCCCCTTTTAGAACCATTGTAAAGGTTGAATTATTGACCTGTTTTGTCAGTGTCACTATATAATATCATTCAGAGACGCTGAGATACTGTGACCTATATAACTACTACCACCTGCCTAGACTCTTCTGTATGTTTCTTCCTTTTTTCTTTAAAATTAAATACCATATCACCTATTTTCTGGTTTTCTAAAAACAAAATTTCAACTTGAAAATCTATTGGCCTCAGTTGGAGCATCATGAAATGATGCTGAAAAAAAACATTTTAGATTAAGTTCTTAAGAAATATTAGAATGAGATACATGAAATAAAACCATAAAAGATCAGTACCTAGAATGCTGTAATAATTTTATTTATTACAAATATAGAATTAAAGGGGTTGTATGAGATGTTTAAGAAACAAGGTAAAGGGGTAGTCACCTTTCCGAAAACTTTTTTCTGTAAGTTGAGATAAAACGTAAAAAGAAAAACAAACTAGGTATTATTAACTAGTGATGATCGAATAGTGAAATATTCAGATTCGGGAAAACCGGCACAAATAATTTCGAATATCCATGTATTCGTACCGAATAATGAATCCAATGCACGTCAATGGGAAAGCCAAATATGTTTCAGCTGGACCCAACAAACAGGTCTGGGGGTATGAGAAAAAAGCAGAAATGGATGGGAAAGAGATAAAACTAAATGGGAACAGCATAGAGAAGATACCTGCATGCCTTTCTGACGCACATATGGTATCTGGGAATAATGTTTTCAGACTATTGTGTCCGTTTTACAGATTTTTAAAAAGACCTACCTAACCAAATTTTTTTTTAAGGGAAAAAATGCTAAGAAACATTATTTCCTTTATGATTACATGTGCATAATGCAAAATAAAAATGAAAAAAATTATACCTCCCCTTTAGCATATGTTCACATGGAGGGTTTTGTCTTTAGTTTTTCCTTTAACATTTGTGAGGGCTCTCACTACTACATTTGGGAGGTCCTTCCCTCATGCCAAATAGCTAGCAAGATAGTGGAATACATATTCTCCATCCCTTTACAATACCATTTCAAACATGCCTATTTGAATTTTGGGCATCACCCGTCATCACCACCATGTCATTATTCGGCCCTCGCTGACAATTAGCAGAGTGCCAGCAGGTGCCGTGAAACCTGAGTTTGGTAAGGGCCCTCAGGTGTTCATGTATCATACATTTGGGAGAGCTCTCACTCCTACTTTCAGGAGGTCCCTCCCTTATGACAAATAGATAGCCAGATAGTAGAATACATATTCCCCATCCCTTCACAATGCCAGCTAAAACATGCCCATTTGAATTTCGGGCTTTGCCCGCTGCAACCACCATGTCCACTGCTATGTTATTATGCAGCCCTCGCTGACAATTAGTGTCACCATGTGCTGTGAAACTTGCATTTTGTAAGGTCCGCTGTTCATTTTTGACACCAGATCCCAATTAAACCACTGTCATAGCGGGTGAGCTTTATGATCAATATCAGTAAATTGATCATACCAGACACCAAAAGCATTAGAATTAAATTCAGAATACAGTGTATGCAAGCGAGGGCCTGTATTGTGGTCAGTCTGTCAGGCCTGAAACCCGTGTCAGGAACATGTACAAGCCTCATTTTACTTGGAAGCAGCCTTCTCAAGTGAATGAGCCAGGAGTACCATTGACTAGGGTTTAGCGACTTTTACTTTTTTAAGATCGAGTCGGGTTTCGCGAAACCCGACTTTCTCAAAAGTCGAGTCGAGTGAAATCGGCTGATTATCGCGAAAAGTCAGGGATCGACCGAAACACGAAACCCAATGCAAGTCAATGGGGAAGCATAGTCGGCAGTGAGTGGGGGCCAGGAAAACACCTACAGTGCCCATTTTAATGACAAAAACATCCATTCTTGTTTCTGAAGCTTGTCAATCTTAATTAACTTTATAATAATAGTTGTGCATTGGAAATTGGGGGTCATGTGGCTAAAGTTGTGGGGGGTAGGGCTGGTTCAAGTTTTTAGTGGGCCCAGGAAACGTGGACTACGTCACGGCGGTGGAGCAGTGAGAGGTAAGTATTTCAACTTTGCAAGTGCTGTGATCCTGAGCAAGCAGGGGGGGCTCACTCGTTCGCATTGGCACTGGCACAGGGCCCCTCAAAGTACGGCGGTGTGTTTGCATGGCGGGGGCGCCTCCCACCGGCAGCGACACTTTTGCATACTATGAGGGGCCCTGTGCCAGTGATGTTGCCAACGAGTATGCTGCATACACCTGATGAAGGAACCTGCACTTTCATCTGCACCTTCCTCTTTGTCCCCGTGTAAGGTGGTATAGTATGCGGGAAGGGGAACCTGACTTTCAGCAGGGTCAGATTCTGGCTGTGTAGCGTGCAAGGGGAATGTAGTGGTCTGGGTCAATGTACCAGCAGACTCATCTAGCACTGGCTGGCAATGGGCAGGATGAGGAGGAAACACAGATATAGGCCCAAATAACCAAGTGGGCTAAATGCAGTTCAAAATTGGTAACAGGACTAACCAGGCGGCATTGCTTTGTTCAGTGGAGGACAACTGTAATGAGAGGCTGACACAGTGAGTAGGCCCAAATAAGTAAGTAGGCTAAATGCAGTTCAAAATTGGTAACAGTAGTAAACAGGCGGCACTGCTTTGTTCAGTGGAGGAGAACAGCAAGGAGCGGCAGACACCGTTAGTAGGCCCACCCAAACTAGTAGCCAAAATGCAGTTTAAAATTCTAAATACAGGCCGAAAGCCTGAAGATTGAAGCTCAGGAGAAACGCACAGGAGAACACAAAGGCGCGGCAGACACCGTTAGTAGGCCCCAACCAAACTAGTAGGCCAAATGCAGTTTAATATTTAAAATGTAGGCCGAAAGCCTGAAGATTGAAGCTCAGGAAAACCAACACAGGACAACACCAAGGTGCAGCAGACACCATTATTAGGCCCACCCAAACTAGTAGGCCAAATGCAGTTTAAAATTCTAAATACAGGCCGAAAGCCTGAAGATTGAAGCTCAAGAAAACCAAACAGGAGAAAACCCAGGAGCGGCAGACACCGTTACTAGGCCCACCCAAACTAGTAGCCCAAATGCAGGTTAACATTCTAAATACAGGCCGAAAGCCTGAAGATTGAAGCTCAGCTTTTTTCCGTGAAGGACAACACCAACGTGCGGCAGACACCGTTACTAGGCCCACCAAAACTAGTAGACCAAATGCAGTTTAAAATTCTAAATACAGGCCGAAAGCCTGAAGATTGAAGCTCAGCTTTTTCAGTGGAGGACAGCGGTATTGAGTGGTGCAGACAGACAAAGGTAGTATGTGTTAAATAAAAAAGTTGGCTCTATGCAGTTTTAAATTGTTTACAGGGGTACACAGGCAGCATTGGTGTGGTCAGCGAAGGACAATTGCAAGGAGTGACCGCAGACAGACTTCCTAGGCCTAAAATAAAAAAGCAGGCTCTATGCAGGTTTAAATAGGCTACAGGGGTACACAGGCACCATTGGTGTGGTCAGCGGAGGACGATTGCAAGGAGGGACCGCAGACAGACTTCCTAGGCCTAAAATAAAAAAGCAGGCTCTATGCAGGTTTAAATAGGCTACAGGGGTACACAGGCAGCATTGGTGTGGTCAGCGGAGGATGATTGCAAGGAGGAACCGCAGACAGACTTCCTAGGCTTAAAATAAAAAAGCAGGCTCTATGCAGTTTTAAATAGGCTACAGGGGTACACAGGCAGCATTGGTGTGGTCAGCGGAGGAAGATTGCAAGGAGGGACCGCAGGCAGACTTCCTAGGCCTAAAATAAAAAAGCAGGCTCTATGCAGTTTTAAATAGGCTACAGGGGTACACAGGCAGCATTAGTGTGGTCAGCGGAGGATGATTGCAAGGAGGGACCGCAGACAGACTTCCTAGGCCTAAAATAAAAAAGCAGGCTCTATGCAGGTTTAAATAGGCTACAGGGTTACACAGGCAGCATTGGTCTGGTCAGAGGAGGCCGATTGCACCGAGGGGCAGACACAGTTAGTAGGGCTAAAAAAGTAATAGGCAAAATGCAGTTAAAAGTCGGTTACAGGAGTACGCAGGCGGCCTAGCTTTGTTCAGTGGAGGATAACTGTAAGGAGTGTCTGACACAGTTAGTAGGCCAAAATTATAAAGTGAGGTTAATGTGTTGCCACAAAAAAAATTCACA
Source organism: Ranitomeya variabilis (assembly GCF_051348905.1). Taxonomy (NCBI): domain Eukaryota; kingdom Metazoa; phylum Chordata; class Amphibia; order Anura; family Dendrobatidae; genus Ranitomeya; species Ranitomeya variabilis. The sequence continues at coordinate 509,942,914 of NC_135233.1, forward strand.
AATAAAAGGTGGCATACCTAGGTACAGGGGTGGGCTCCTCTGCTGACTTGCAGACAGTGGTAATTGGCGCAAAGTATTAACTGGTGTAAATGTAGGACAGGGCCCCTGAATATTTTTAATAGCATCAATCATGTCAAGAAATTGTTATTGGCAGTGCCATTGAAGGATTTAACAGCACAGACTAAACAGTGGTGGAGCAGTGAGAGGTAATTTTGCAAGTGGTAGAGCACTGTTTGAGTTGGGGGGGGAACACTCTCTCGTGGGCGGCGGTACTGGCCCAGGGCCCCTCATGTTACGACGGTGTGTCTGACGTTGGGTGTGCACCACCACCGCCAGAGACACTTCATTGTACTATGAGGGACCCTGTGCCAGTGCCGTTGCCCAAAAGCGGGCACACCCACCTGTTCATCCAAACGGCACTCGCATGGGTGCTTGCCAAATCAGCCCATTTAGGGAGGTGTAAAAATGGCATATGGTGGACATACAGCAGCTGCAAATGGAGAAATTGGAGCAGTCAGTAAGACGAGACCAAAAGCAAGACTTTTTTACAGGAAAGCTAGGTGTCAGCAGGGAAAGGTGGGGCAAAATAATTAAACATCCATGATTCGTTCATTTTAATGAAGGTTAGATCATCAATATTTTGGGTAGTCAGACGAGTCCTTTTTTCGGTCAGTATTGAACCAGCAGCACTGAATACTCTTTCTGATAGCACACTAGCAGCTGGGCAAACAGGCCAGGTGTCTATTTTGGATGCCCAGTAATGAAATGGGAATGACGTGTGAGGGAGAACATCGATAAGGGAGGAAAAATAGTTAGCAACCATACAGGACAAATGTTGTCTCCTGTCACTTTGAATTGATGCTGCAGTACCTGTCGTGTCTGCGGTCATTGCGAAATCACTCCACAACCTGGTCATAAAACCCCTCTGTCCAACGCCACTTCTGATTTCTGCACCTCTACCACCTCTGCCATGTTGCCCCCTGCAGCTCGTGTGAGAACCATCACCGCCGCTGTGTGCTGGGAATGCCTGAACCAAGCGGTCTACAAGAGTTGCTTGTTTGGTAGCCAATATTTGCTGAAGGTTCTCATGTGGCATGATATTTTGCAATTTCCCTTTATAGCGTGGATCCAGGAGGCAGGCCAACCAGTAATCATCCCTTTTTAGGATCCGCAAGGCATAATCCGCCATGTGGGCCAATGTTCCAGGTAACAAGTCACTGCTTGTGCTGGGTTGAGGAGCACTTTCTGGCAAATCAACATCACTTGACTCCCTCAAAAACCCTGTACCTGACCTTGCAACGTCACCAGTTTCTATTGCCCCCTGAGAAGCTTCCTCCTCCCATAAATATTCATCCCCATCATCCTCCTTGTCCTCCTCCTCTTCGTCCGCCACCTCGTCCAGGAGACTTCCGTGAGCAGACAATGGCTGACTGTCATCAAGGCTTCCCTCGTCCTAGGCTGCAGACGCCTGCTCCTTTATGTGCGTCAAACTTTGCATCAGCAGACGCATTAGGGGGATGCTCATGCTTATGATGGCACCGTCTGCACTAACCAGGCACGTGCATTCCTCAAAACACTGAAGGACTTGACACAGGTCTTGTAGCTTCGAACCACTGCACACCTGACAACTCCATGTCTGCCATCCAACTGCCTGCCCGTGTATGTGTATCCTCCCACAAATACATAACAGCACGCCTCTGTTCACACAGCCTCTGAAGCATGTGCAGTGTTGAGTTCCACCTTGTTGCAACGTTGATTATTAGGCGGTGCTGGGGAAGCTTCAAAGATCGCTGATGGTTCTGCATACAGCTGGAGTGTACGGGCGAATGGCGGATGTGCAAGCAAAGTCTTTGCACCTTCAGGAGCAAGGCGGGTAACCCCGGATAACTTTTCAGGAAGCACTGCACCACCAGGTTCAAGGTGTGAGTCAGGCAAGGAATGTGTTTCAGTTGTGAAAGGGCTATAGCAGCCATAAAATTCCTTCCGTTATCACTGACTACCTTGCCTGCCTCAAGATGTACAGTGCCCAGCCATGACTGAGTTTCTTGCTGCAAGAACTCGGCCAGAACTTCCGCAGTGTGTCTGTTGTCGCCCAAACACTTCATTTCCAACACAGCCTGCTGACACTTACCACAAGCTGTTCCATAATGGGACACCTCGTGTGCAACACTGTCAGCTGCGGATGGAGTGGTCGTGCGACTGCAGTCTGTGGACGAGCTCTCGCTTCTGCTGGAGGACGAAGAGGAGGAGGATGAGGGGTGGTGAATGCCTACAGCCAACTGTTTCCTAGACCGTGGGCTAGGCAGAACTGTCCCACTGGGGCTGTCCCCTGTGGACCCTGCATCCACCACATTAACCCAGTGTGCCGTGATGAACATGTAATGTCCCTGGCCATGCCTACTGGTCCATGCATCTGTTGTGAGGTGCACCTTTCTACTGACAGATTGCCTGAGTGCATGGACAATGCGGTCTTTCACATGCTGATGGAGGGCTGGGATGGCTTTCCTCACAAAGAAGTGTCGACTGGGTAGGTCATAGCGTGGTACTGCGTAGGCCATCAGGGCTTTGAAAGCTTCACTTTCAACCAACCGGTAGGGCATCATCTCTAACGAGATTAGTCTAGCAATGTGGGCGTTCAAACCCTGTGTACGAGGATGAGAGGCTGAGTACTTCCTTTTCCTAACGAGAGTCTCTTGTAGGGTGAGCTGGACTGGAGAGCTGCATATGGTGGAACTAGCGGGGGTGGTGGTGGACATGGCAGACTGAGAGAGGGTTGGTGATGGTATTCTTGCTGTTGGCCTACATACAGTGTTTCCTACCAAGAACCTGGTGATTCCCTGACTGCTTTGGCATTGCGACGATACCTCCACATTTGCTGCAGGTGGTGTCTTAAACAGTGGGCTTACAGTGAGGGAAGGAATGTTGCGTTTCTGACTAGCTTCATTGTGAGCGGGTGCAACAACGTTACGGGACGTTTGGTAGTTAGTCCAGTCTTGCAAGTGCATGGCAGTTAAATGTCTACGCATGCAAGTTGTATTTACATTTTTGACATTCCGACCTCTGCTAAAGGTCCTTGAACATTTCTTACAGATCACTTTGCACTGATCATTCGGATCTTGGTTAAAAAAGTGCCAGACTGCACTCTTCCTACTATCGAATACCTTTTCAGGCATTGCACACTGTGCTACTGTAACTGGATGGCCACGCTGTCCTACAACTGTTTTTGTTTTTGACACACGTATTTGGCCAGATACGGGCCTGCCAGATGAAAGCTGTTGCGATGTTGATGCCTGCTGCGGCTCCTCTTCCTCCGCTTCAGAGCTACTGCCAGCGGCACCCTGTTCCCCCAATGGCTGCCAATCGGGTTCAACAACTGGGTCATCTATCACCTCCTCTTCTATGTCCTGTGCACCTTCCTCTGTATCACCGTGTAAGCCGGTGCTATAGCGTTCGGGACGGGGCACCATAGTCTCATCAGGGTCAGATTCTGGCTCGGTACACTGCGAGGGCAATGTTGTGATCTGAGTCAATGGAACAGCATAATAATCTAGCTGTGGCTGTGCATCTGTGCACTCCATGTCCGATTCATCTTGTAATGGGCATGGCCTGTTAACAATTTCCCTTTCTAACCCAGGCACGGTATGTGTAAACAGATCCATGGAGTAACCTGTTGTGTAGCCTGACTCATCCTTCACTGTTGTTTTGGGGGAAGGACACAAGGAATCAACTTGTTCCTGACTGGGAGCATCCACCGACAACTGGCTACTTTTCAATTTTGAACTATCCGAAGAGGAGGCGAAAGAGCAAGAGGCAGAGTCAGCTAGGAAAGCCAAAACTTTTTCCTTCTGCTCCGGCTTTAACAGCGGTTTTCCTACTCCCAGAAAAGGTAGCGTTCGAGGCCTTGTGTAGCCGGACGATGACGCTGGCTCAACAAGTCGAGACTTAGGTGCTATTTTGATTTTCCCTCCACCACCCGATGCTCCACCAGCACCACCACCACCACTTTCTGAAGCCCTTAAAGATGTTATGGTGGGGTTCCCCACGCCTGTGGGTCTGAATGAGTCTATGTCTTTGGCCATTCAGATAGATCGGCGTCTGCGGGAGCGCAAACCTGTGCACCATCTGGCGGTATTTTCTGAGCAGAAACCTGAGCCTATGCAATGCGACCGGATTCTGACCAGAGTTGAACGGCAAAACCACAGACGTCAGAATGGGTTGTGCTTTTACTGTGGTGATTCTACTCATGTTATCTCAGAGTGTTCTAAGCGCACAAAGAGGTTCACCAAGTCTGTCACCATTGGTACTGTGCAACCTAAATTCATTTTGTCTGTTACTTTGATTTGCTCTCTGTCATCCTACTCAGTTATGGCTTTTGTGGATTCAGGTGCCGCCCTGAATTTGATGGATTTGTCATTTGCCGGGTGCTGTGGTTTTATCTTGGAGCCTTTACAGTTCCCTATCCCACTAAAGGGAATTGATGCTACGCCATTGGCCAAGAATAAACCTCAGTACTGGACCCAAGTGACCATGTGCATGGCTCCTGCACATCAGGAGGTGATTCGCTTTCTTGTGCTACATAATTTGCATGATGTTGTCGTGCTGGGTCTGCCATGGCTGCAGGCTCATAATCCAGTCCTGGATTGGAAAGCAATGTCTGTGTCAAGTTGGGGTTGCCAGGGAATTCATGGCGATGCTCCTTTGGTGTCAATTGCTTCTTCTACTCCTTCTGAAGTCCCTGAATTTTTGTCGGACTACCAGGATGTATTTGATGAGCCCAAATCTAGTGCTCTACTCCCTCATAGGGATTGTGATTGTGCTATAAATCTGATTCCTGGTAGTAAGTTCCCTAAGGGATGACTTTTTAATTTATCTGTACCAGAACATGCCGCTATGCGGAGTTATATAAAGGAGTCCTTGGAGAAGGGGCATATTCGCCTGTCCTCGTCCCCTTTAGGTGCGGGGTTCTTTTTTGTGGCCAAGAAGGATGGTTCTCTGAGACCCTGTATAGATTATCGCCTTCTAAATAACATCACGGTCAAATTTCAGTACCCCTTGCCACTGTTGTCCGATCTGTTTGCCCGGATTAGGGGGGCCAGTTGGTTCACCAAGATAGATCTTCGAGGAGCGTATAATCTTGTGCGCATAAAGCAGGGTGATGAATGGAAAACAGCATTTAATACGCCCGAAAGGCCACTTTGAGTACTTGGTGATGCCTTTTGGGCTTTCTAATGCCCCCTCTGTGTTTCAGTCCTTCATGCATGACATCTTCCGAGAGTATCTGGATAGATTTATGATTGTGTACCTGGATGATATTTTGGTCTTTTCTGATGATTGGGAGTCTCATGTGAAGCAGGTCAGGATGGTATTTCAGGTCCTGCGTGCCAATGCCTTGTTTGTGAATGGCTCTAAATGTCTCTTCGGAGTCCAGAAGGTTTCCTTTTTGGGCTTTATTTTTTCTTCTTCTACTATTGAGATGGATTCAGTCAAGGTCCAGGCTATTTATGACTGGACTCAACCTACATCTGTGAAGAGTCTTCAGAAGTTCTTGGGTTTTGCTAATTTTTACCGTCGCTTCATCACTAATTTTTCTAGTGTGGTTAAGCCTTTGACGGATTTGACCAAGAAGGGTTCTGTGACGAATTGGTCTCCTGCGGCCGTGGAGGCCTTTCAGGAGCTGAAACGTCGATTTTCTTCGGCTCCTGTCTTGCGCCAGCCCGATGTCTCTCTTCCCTTTCAGGTCGAGGTTGATGCTTCTGAGATTGGAGCAGGGGCTGTCTTGTCGCAGAGAAGCTCTGATGGCTCTGTGATGAGACCATGTGCTTTCTTTTCAAGAAAGTTTTCGCCTGCCGAGCGGAATTATGATGTTGGTAATCGTGAGTTGTTGGCAATGAAGTGGGCTTTTGAGGAGTGGCGACATTGGCTTGAGGGAGCCAAGCATCGTGTGGTGGTCCTGACGGATCACAAGAATTTGACTTATCTCGAGTCTGCCAAACGGTTGAATCCGAGACAGGCTCGATGGTCGCTGTTTTTCTCTCGTTTCAATTTCGTGGTTTCATATCTTCCGGGTTCGAAAAACGTGAAGGCTGATGCCCTTTCTAGGAGTTTTGTACCTGACTCCCCGGAAGTTTCTGAACCGACTGGTGTCCTCAAAGAGGGGGTGATTTTGTCTGCCATCTCTCCTAATCTGCGACGGGTGTTGCAGGAGTTTCAGGCCAATAGACCTGACCGTTGTCCACCGGAGAGACTGTTTGTCCCGGACAGATGGACCAGTAGAGTTATTTCCGAGGTTCATTCTTCGGTGTTGGCAGGTCATCCTGGGATTTTTGGTACCAGGGATTTGGTGGCAAGGTCCTTTTGGTGGCCTTCCTTGTTGCGGGATGTGCGTTCCTTTGTGCAGTCCTGTGGGATTTGTGCTCGGGCCAAGCCTTGCTGTTCTCGTGCCAGTGGATTGCTTTTGCCTTTGCCTGTCCCAAAGAGGCCTTGGACGCATATTTCCATGGATTTTATTTCGGATCTTCCTGTCTCTCAGAGGATGTCTGTCATCTGGGTGGTTTGTGATCGTTTTTCTAAAATGGTCCATTTGGTACCTTTGCCTAAGCTGCCTTCCTCCTCCAATTTGGTGCCACTGTTTTTTCAGAATGTGGTTCGTTTACATGGTATTCCGGAGAACATTGTGTCTGACAGAGGATCCCAGTTTGTGTCCAGATTTTGGCGGTCCTTTTGTGCTAAGATGGGCATTGAATTGTCTTTTTCGTCGGCCTTCCATCCTCAGACGAATGGCCAAACCGAACGAACTAATCAGACCTTGGAAACTTATTTGAGATGTTTTGTTTCTGCTGATCAGGATGATTGGGTGACTTTTTTGCCATTGGCTGAGTTCGCCCTCAATAATCGGGCTAGTTCTGCTACTTTGGTTTCGCCTTTCTTTTGCAATTCTGGTTTTCATCCTCGTTTTTCCTCGGGTCAGGTTGAACCCTCTGACTGTCCTGGGGTGGATTCTGTGGTGGATAGGTTGCAGCAGATTTGGAACCATGTGGTGGACAATTTGACGTTGTCCCAAGAGAAGGCTCAGCGCTTTGCTAACCGCCGTCGCTGTGTGGGTCCCCGACTTCGTGTGGGGGATTTGGTGTGGTTGTCTTCTCGTTATGTCCCGATGAAGGTTTCCTCTCCTAAGTTCAAGCCTCGTTTCATCGGTCCTTATAAGATTTTGGAAATCCTTAACCCTGTGTCATTTTGTTTGGACCTCCCAACATCGTTTGCCATTCATAATGTGTTCCATAGGTCATTGTTGCGGAGATATGTGGTGCCTGTGGTCCCTTCTGTTGATCCTCCTGCTCCTGTCTTGGTCGAGGGGGAGTTGGAGTATGTGGTGGAGAAGATCTTGGATTCTCGTGTTTCGAGATGGAAGCTTCAGTACTTGGTTAAATGGAAGGGCTATGGTCAGGAGGATAATTCTTGGGTTCTCGCCTCCGATGTCCATGCGGCCGATTTGGTTCGTGCCTTTCATTCGGCTCGTCCTGATCGGCCTGGGAGCTCTGGTGAGGGTTCGGTGACCCCTCCTCAAGGGGGGGGGTACTGTTGTGAACTCCGTTCTCGGGCTCCCTCCTGTGGTCATGAGTGGTACTGTGTGAGTTTGTTCTTGGGCTCCCTCTGGTGGACTTTAGCGATATGGCTGGGCTCAGCTGCTTCATTTTCTTCTATGCTGGGCCTATTTAACTCACCTGGACCTTCATTTGTTGCCTGCTGTCGGTGTATTCAGTCCTGATTCTGAGCTCTCCTGAATATTCCTTGTGACCAGTCTCCTGCTGGAGAAGCTAAGTTTGCTTGTTCATTTTGCTCATTATTTCCTTGAAAACGTTTCTCAGTATATGATGAGTTCAGTCCAGCTCGCTTTTATGTGATTTTTTGCTTGCTGGTTAGTTCTGGGGTGCAGAGGGCGCCCCTCACATCGTGAGTCGGTGTGGGGGTTCTTGTATTCTCTGCGTGGCTTATTTTTGATAGTTTTTGTACTGACCGCACAGATTCCTATCTATTTTCTGTCTATCTAGTGTTAGCGGGCCTCATTTGCTAAACCTGTTTCATTTCTACGTTTGTATTTTCCCCTTAACTCACCGTTATTATTTGTGGGGGGCTGTCTATAACTTTGGGGTTATTTCTCTGAGGCAAGTGAGGTCTTTGCTTTCTCTCTAGGGGCAGTCAGTTTCTCAGGCTGTGAAGAGGCATCTAGGTTTTTAGGTAACGCTCCACAGCTGCCTTTAGTGTGTTGGATAGGATCAGGATTGCGGTCAGTATAGCTTCCACATCCCCAGAACTTGTCCTATCACTCTGGTTATATGTGTCAGTTTTGAGATCCTACCACCGGATCATAACACACCACCATCAGCATTACCAGATGGCAATGACCGCCCACGGCCACGACCTCTTCCACCAGCCTTCCTCATTCTTGGGAAAATGTAACCAAACTAACAACCGTTATGTGGTACTGAAAAACAAGGTAGAAGGTGTATGTTAACTTGTTGTGAATATAAATCTCCCTTTTTATGTGTGGGTGAGTACTGAATAAATCAGGCCCACTGTATAACAGTATAGTTTCTGTCCAGAAAATGACTGAAAGAGATACCACAGACAGGACTGGCGCAGATGCATAGATTTGCCAATATTAATCTCCCTTTTTTTATATGGGAGACTAGTGAATAAATCAGGCCCACTGTGTTACAGAATAGTTTCTGTGGCAGAAAATGACTGACAGAAACCACAGACAGGACTGGCGCAGATGCACAGATTTGCCAATATTAATATCCCTTTTTTTATATGGGAGACTAGTGAATAAATCAGGCCCACTGTATTACAGAATAGTTTCTGTGGCAGAAAATGACTGACAGATACCACAGACAGGACTGGCGCAGATGCACAGATTTGCCAATATTAATCTCCCTTTTTTTTATATGGGAGACTAGTGAATAAATCAGGCCCACTGTATTACAGAATAGTTTATGTGGCAGAAAATGACTGACAGATACCACAGTGTTATGAACTGGTGGCCTAGGAGCAGCATGGACGAGCTCTGGAGTAGGTGGCCTCTATACTGACCGCAGACCCTGAACTTAACACATCAACTAGAAGTAGCCGTGGGATGTTCCTGTCACTCCCTAGACACCTCGTCACGGCCGGAGGACTAATTACACCTAAAGAAAGAAACAGGAATACTATCTTGCCTCAGAGAAAATTCCCAAAGGAAAGGCAGCCCCCCACAAATATTGACTGTGAGAGGAGAGGGAAATTACAAACGCAGACTGAAAACAGAATTTAGCAAAGGAGGCCCCGCTACTAGGGTTGAGCGAAACGGATCGTTCATTTTCATAAGTTGCCGACTTTTGGTAAAGTCGGCGTCTCATGAAACCCGACCCGATCCCTGTGTGGGGTCGGCCATGCGGTACGCGATCTTGGCGCCAAAGTCGCGTTTCGTATGACACGTTTAGCGCCATTTTTACAGCCAATGAAGGAGCGTGGGCAGAGTGATGACATAGGGGTTAGGGCGTGCACGCCTATCATCATTTTATCGCTTGTGCGCAGTAGCGATTTGGAATGTGTAAAACGAACTTTTCTGTGCTGGGACGGAGAGAGAGAGAGAGAGAGGGAGAGGGAGAGGGAGAGGGAGAGGGGGGGAGAGAGAGAGAGAAAAAAAAATCCCCATTGACGTGCATAGGGTTTCGTGTTCCGGCCGATCCTCGACTTTGCGCAGTAATCGGCCGATTTCGCCCGACTCGACTTTTCCAACAGTCGGGTTTCGTGAAACATGACTCGACCCTAAAAAAGTCAAGGTCGCTCAACCCTACCCGCTACCTAGAAAGAAAAGACAGGAAAGAGTACTGTGCGGTCAGTATAAAAAATACTACAAAAACCACCACAGAGAATACAAAAATCTCCACACCTAACTAAAGGCATGGAGGGTAACTCTGTGACTCCAGAGCTTCCAAATTGGCTGAGTAAATCTTAACACAGACAAAGCTGGACAAGAAAAAACATAGCAATTCACAGAACTATTAAGTCCACCGCATGTGGACTGCAAAAACAGAGCCAGGACTTATCTTTGATGATTTGGACAATCCAGAAGGAGAAACCAAGCAGAGATGTGGATCCCTAGAAAACAATGGACAACTGGCACTCAATAAAGGAAGGAGCCAGACTAAATAGCCCCGTCCAAAGTGGAAGCAGCTGATGACTGTTGTGAAGGACAAACAGCAGCACTACCACTTATAACCACCGGAGGGAGCCTAAAAGCAGAACCCACAACAGAATTCACAACAGTACCCCCCCCTTGAGGAGGGGTCACCGAACCCTCACCAGAGCCCCCAGGCCGATCCGGACAAGCCAAATGGAAGGCACGAACCAAATCGTCAGCATGAACATCGGAGGCAACAACCCAAGAATTATCCTCCTGGCCATAACCCTTCCACTTAACAAGATACTGAAGCCTCCGTCTAGAAAAACGAGAATCCAAGATCTTCTCCACAACATACTCCAACTCCCCATCAATCAACACCGGGGCAGGAGGATCAACAGAGGGAACCACGGGCACCACATATTTCCGCAACAAAGATCTATGAAAAACATTATGGATGGAAAAAGAGGCTGGAAGGGACAAACGAAAAGACACTGGATTGATAATCTCAGAAATCCTATAAGGACCAATAAACCGAGGCTTGAACTTCGGGGAAGAAATCTTCATAGGAACATGACGAGAAGACAACCAGACCAAATCCCCAACCCGAAGCCGGGAACCCACACACCGACGACGGTTGGCAAAACGCTGAGCCTCCTCCTGAGACAACACCAAATTGTCCACAACATGAGCCCAAATCTGCTGCAACCTGTCAACCACAGAGTCCACCCCAGGAAAATCAGAAGACTCAACCTGCCCTGAAGAAAAACGAGGATGAAACCCAGAATTACAAAAGAATGGTGACACCAAGGTAGCAGAACTAGCCCGATTATTAAGGGCAAACTCGGCCAATGGCAAGAAAGCCACCCAATCATCCTGATCGGCAGACACAAAGCATCTCAAATAAGTTTCCAAAGTCTGGTTAGTTCGCTCGGTTTGGCCGTTTGTCTGAGGATGAAATGCGGAAGAAAAAGGCAAATCAATGCCCAGCTTAGCACAAAAGGACTGCCAAAACCTAGAAACAAACTGGGAACCTCTATCGGACACAATATTCTCCGGAATGCCATGCAAATGAACCACATGCTGAAAAAACAACGGAACCAACTCAGAAGAGGAAGGCAACTTAGGCAAAGGTACCAAATGAACCATCTTAGAAAACCGGTCACAGACCACCCAGATAACAGACATCCTCTGGGAAACAGGAAGATCCAAAATAAAATCCTTAGAAATATGCGTCCAAGGCCTCTCAGGGACCAGCAAAGGCAAAAGCAACTCACTGGCGCGGGAGCAGCAAGGTTTGGCCCGCGCACAAGTCCCACAGGACTGCACAAAAGAACGCACATCCCGTGACAAAGAAGGCCACCAAAAGGACCTACTAACCAAATCTATGGTACCAAAAATCCCAGGATGGCCAGCCAACACAGAACAGTGAACCTCAGAAATCACTTTACTAGTCCATCTGTCAGGAACAAACAGTTTCCCCGCTGGACAGCGATCAGGTTTATCAGCCTGAAACTCCTGAAGAGCCCGTCGCAAATCAGGGGAGATGGCAGAAAGAATCACCCCCTCCTTAAGAATACCAACCGGCTCAAGAATCCCAGGGGAATCAGGCAAGAAACTCCTAGAGAGGGCATCAGCCTTAACATTCTTAGAACCTGGAAGATACGAGACAACAAAATCAAAACGGGAGAAAAACAGGGACCATCGGGCCTGTCTAGGATTCAGCCGTTTGGCAGACTCGAGGTAAATCAGATTCTTATTAACGGTCAAGACCACAATACGGGGCTTGGCCCCCTCAAGCCAATGTCGCCACTCCTCAAATGCCCACTTCATAGCCAACAACTCACGATTGCCGACATCATAGTTGCATTCCGCAGGCGAAAACTTTTGAGAAAAGAAGGCACACGGTTTCATCAAGGAACCATCAGAATTCCTCTGAGACAAAACGGCCCCTGCCCCAATCCCAGAAGCGTCAACCTCAACCTGAAAAGGAAGAGAAACATCCGGCTGACGCAACACAGGGGCAGAAGTAAATCGGCGCTTAAGCTCCTGAAAGGCAGAAACGGCCTCAGAGGACCAATTAGCTACATCAGCGCCCTTCCTCGTCAAATCGGTCAGGGGTTTAACCACACTGGAGAAGTTGGCAATGAAACGGCGATAAAAATTAGCAAAGCCCAAAAATTTCTGAAGGCTCTTCATGGATGTGGGCTGGATCCAGTCATGAATGGCCTGAACCTTAGCCGGATCCATTTCTATAGATGATGGAGAAAAAATGAAGCCCAAAAAAGAAACCTTCTGTACACCAAAGAGGCACTTAGATCCCTTCACAAACAAGGCATTGTCACGAAGGACCTGAAATACCATCCTAACTTGTTTCACATGAGACTCCCAATCATCTGAAAAAATCAAAATATCATCCAAATATACAATCATGAATTTATCAAGATAATTCCGAAAAATATCATGCATGAAGGACTGAAACACAGATGGGGCATTTTATTGGAATTTGACCGTGATCTTATTCAAGAAGCGATAATCAATACAGGGTCTCAAGGAGCCATCCTTCTTGGCAACAAAAAAAAAACCTGCTCCTAATGGAGAAGAAGATGGCCGAATATGCCCCTTCTCCAAAGACTCCCTTACATAGCTCCGCACGGCGGCATGTTCAGGCACAGACAGGTTGAAAAGTCGGCCCTTAGGAAACTTACAGCCTGGAATCAAATCAATAGCACAATCACAGTCCCTATGCGGTGGAAGGGAACTGGACTTGGGCTCATCGAAAACATCCTGGAAATCTGACAGAAACTCAGGAATTTCAGAAGAGGGGGAGGAGGAAATTGACATCAGAGGAACGTCATCGTAAACCCCCTGACAACCCCAACTAGTCACAGACATAGATTTCCAATCCAACACCGGATTATGTACCTGTAACCATGGAAACCCCAGCACAACAGCATCATGCAAATTATGTAACACCAGGAAGCGACAATCTTCCTGATGGGCTGGCGCTATGCACATGGTTAACTGTGTCCAAAACTGAGGTTTATTTTTAGCCAATGGTGTAGCATCAATCCCCCTCAAAGGGATAGGACTCCGCAAAGGCTGTAAGGAAAAACCACAATGTCTGGCAAATTCTAAGTCCATTAAATTTAAAGCGGCGCCTGAATCCACAAATGCCATGACAGAGAATGACGATAATGAGCAGATCAGGGTCACAGATAACAGAAATTTAGGTTGTACAGTACTGATAGTAACGGAATTAGCGATTCTCTTGGCACGCTTAGGGCAATCAGAAATAACATGAGCAGAATCGCCGCAGTAAAAGCACAACCTATTCTGACATCTGAATCCATGGCGTTCCGCTCTAGACACAATCCTATCACACTGCATAGGCTCAGGACTCCGCTTGGAAGACAACGCCATAGTGTGCACAACTCTGCGCTCACGCAAGCGCCGATCAATTTGAATGGCCAGAGACATAGAATCACTCAGACCTGCAGGCGTGGGGAACCCCACCATTACATCTTTAACAGATTCAGAAAGACCCTTTCTGAAGATTGCCGCCAAAGCATCCTCATTCCACTTAGTAAGCACAGACCATTTTCTGAATTTCTGGCAATATGACTCTGCCGCTTCTTGACCCTGACACAGGGCCAAAAGTGTTTTCTCAGCATGCTCTACAGAGTTAAGGTACCGTCACACTAAACGATATCGCTAGCGATCCGTGACGTTGCAGCGTCCTCGCTAGCGATATCGTTTCGTTTGACACGCAGCAGCGATCAGGATCCTGCTGTGATGTCGCTGGTCGCTGAATAAAGTCCAGAACTTTATTTGGTCGTCCGATCGCCGTGTATCGTTGTGTTTGACACCAAAAGCAACGATACCAGCGATGTTTTACACTGGTAACCAGGGTAAACATCGGGTTACTAAGCGCAGGGCCGCGCTTAGTAACCCGATGTTTACCCTGGTTACCAGCGTAAAAGTAAAAAAAACAAACAGTACATGCTCACCTGCGCGTCTCCCAGCGTCTGCTTCCTGCTCTGACTGAGATCCGGCCCTAAAGTGAAAGTGAAAGCACAGCGGTGACGTCACCGCTGTGCTGTTAGGGCTGGAGCTCAGTCAGTGTCAGGAAGCAGACGCTGGGAGACGCGCAGGTGAGCATGTACTGTTTGTTTTTTTTACTTTTACGCTGGTAACCAGGGTAAACATCCGGTTACTAAGCGCGGCCCTGCGCTTAGCAACCCGATGTTTACCCTGGTTACCCGGGGACCTCGGCATCGTTGGTCGCTGGAGAGCGGTCTGTGTGACAGCTCTCCAGCGATCAACAGCGACGCTGCAGCGATCGGCATCGTTGTCGCTATCGCTGCAGCGTCGCTTAATGTGACGGTACCTCTAGGTTCATCATACAATAACCCAAGCACCTGAAAAAAAGAGTCTACATTAAGCAAGGCTGGATTCCCAGATTCCAGGGAAAATGCCCAATCCTGCGGGTCACCACGCAACAGAGAAATGACAATTTTTACCTGCTGGATGGGATCACCAGAGGAACGGGGCTTAAGAGCAAAAAACAGTTTACAGTTATTTCTAAAGCTCAAAAATTTGGACCTGTCCCCGAAGAACAGATCGGGGGTAGGAATTCTAGGCTCTAAAACAGGAGTCTGCACGACATAATCAGAAATACCCTGTACTCTAGCAGCAAGTTGATCCACCCGAGAAGCAAGTCTGTCATGATCTCCATGGCCAGAGAACTAGCATAAGCCTCAATAGGAACAAGCTCTTGGAAGATGTAACTGTACTGACCATGAACTAAACCTACCGCATCATCTAGAAGTAGCCAGGTAGCATGTCCTACTTTTTATCCCTATATGCCCAGCGCCGGCCGGAGAACTAAATAATGCTAGCAGAGGGAAATATAAGACCTGACTCACCTCTAGAGAAATGCCCAAAAAGGAGACAGAAGCCCCCCACATATATTGGCGGTGATATGAGATGAAACAACAAACGCAGCAGGAAAATAGTTTTAGCAAATTTGAGGTCCGCTTTCTAGATAGCAGAAGACAGAAAGCATACTTTCATGGTCAGTAGAAAACCCTAACAAAACACATCCAGAAATTACTTTAGGACTCTGGCATTAACTCATAATACCAGAGTGGCAATTCCTGATCAACAAGAGCTTTCCAGACACAGTAACGAAACTGCAGCTGTGAACTGGAACCAAAATACAAAAACAAAACATGGACGAATGTCCAACTTATCTAGTAGATGTCTGGGAGCAGGAACAAGCACAGAGAGGCTTCTGATAACATTGTTGACCGGCAAGCATCTAACAGAGAAGCCAGGTTATATAGCGACACCCAGATCTAATCAGAACAGGTGAACAGGGAAGATGATGTCACAAGTTCAATTCCACCAGTAGCCACCGGGGGAGCCCAGAATCCAAATTCACAACAGTACCCCCCCCTCAAGGAGGGGGCACCGAACCCTCACCAGAACCACCAGGGCGATCAGGATGGGCCCTATGAAAGGCACGAACCAGATCAGAGGCATGAACATCAGATGCAGTGACCCAAGAATTATCCTCCTGGCCGTATCCCTTCCACTTGACCAGATACTGGAGTCTCCGTCTGGAAACACGGGAGTCTAGGATTTTTTCCACAACGTACTCCAACTCACCCTCAACCAACACCGGAGCAGGAGGCTCAACGGAAGGCACAACCGGTGCCTCATACCTGCGCAATAACGACCGATGAAAAACGTTATGAATAGAAAAGGATGCAGGGAGGTCCAAACGGAAGGAAACAGGGTTAAGAATCTCCAATATTTTATACGGACCGATGAACCGAGGCTTAAACTTAGGAGATGAGACCCTCATAGGGACAAAACGAGAAGACAACCACACCAAATCTCCAACACAAAGCCGAGGACCAACACGACGGTGACGGTTGGCAAAAAGCTGAGTCTTCTCCTGGGACAACTTTAAATTGTCCATCACCTGCCCCCAGATATGATGCAATCTCTCCACCACCGCATCCACTCCAGGACAATCCGAGGATTCCATCTGACCGGAGGAAAATCGAGGGTGGAACCCCGAATTACAGAAAAACGGGGACACCAAAGTGGCAGAGCTGGCCCGATTATTGAGGGCGAACTCCGCCAATGGCAAAAAAGCAACCCAATCATCCTGGTCAGCAGACACAAAACACCTCAGATATGTCTCCAGGGTCTGATTAGTCCGCTCGGTCTGGCCATTAGTCTGAGGGTGAAAAGCAGACGAAAAAGACAAATCTATGCCCATCCTAGCACAGAATGCCCGCCAAAATCTAGACACAAATTGGGTTCCTCTGTCAGAAACGATATTCTCAGGAATACCATGCAAACGAACAACATTTTGAAAAAACAGGGGCACCAACTCGGAAGAAGAAGGCAATTTGGGCAGGGGAACCAAATGGACCATCTTAGAAAAACGGTCACACACCACCCAGATGACAGACATCTTCTGAGAAACAGGCAGATCTGAAATAAAATCCATCGAGATGTGTGTCCAAGGCCTCTTAGGAATAGGCAAGGGCAACAATAATCCACTAGCCCGAGAACAACAAGGCTTGGCCCGAGCACAAACGTCACAAGACTGCACAAAGCCTCGCACATCTCGTGACAGGGAAGGCCACCAGAAGGATCTTGCCACCAAATCCCTGGTACCAAAAATTCCAGGATGACCTGCCAATGCAGAAGAATGTACCTCAGAGATGACTCTACTGGTCCAATCATCAGGAACAAACAACCTATCAGGCGGACAACGATCCGGTCTATCCGCCTGAAACTCCTGCAAGGCCCGCCGCAGGTCTGGAGAAACGGCTGACAAGATAACTCCCTCCTTAAGAATACCTGTGGGGTCAGAGTTGCCGGGTGAATCAGGCTCAAAACTCCTAGAAAGGGCATCCGCCTTAACATTCTTAGAACCCGGTAGGTACGATACCACAAAATTAAACCGAGAGAAAAATAATGACCAGCGCGCCTGTCTAGGATTCAGGCGCCTGGCGGTCTCAAGATAGATCAAATTTTTGTGGTCAGTCAATACCACCACCTGATGTCTGGCCCCCTCGAGCCAATGGCGCCACTCCTCAAACGCCCACTTCATGGCCAAAAGCTCCCGATTCCCAACATCATAATTCCGCTCAGCGGGCGAAAATTTACGGGAAAAGAAGGCACAAGGCCTCATCACGGCGCAGTCAGAACTTTTCTGCGACAACACTGCCCCAGCCCCGATCTCAGAAGCGTCGACCTCAACCTGAAAAGGAAGAGTCACATCAGGCTGACGCAACACAGGGGCAGAAGAAAAACGGCGCTTAAGCTCCTGAAAGGCCTCCACAGCATCAGGGGACCAATTAGCAACATCAGCACCCTGTCTAGTCAAATCGGTCAATGGCTTAACGACATCCGAAAAACCAGAAATAAATCGACGATAAAAGTTGGCAAAGCCCAAAAATTTCTGAAGACTTTTAAGAGAAGAGGGCTGCGTCCAATCACAAATAGCTTGAACCTTGACAGGATCCATCTCAATGGAAGAGGGAGAAAAAATATATCCCAAAAAGGAAATTCTCTGAACCCCAAAAACGCACTTAGAACCCTTGACACACAGAGAATTAGACCGCAAAACCTGAAAAACCCTCTTAACTTGCCGGACATGAGAGTCCCAGTCATCCGAAAAAATCAGAATATCATCCAGATACACTATCATAAATTTATCCAAAAAATCGCGGAAAATATCATGCATAAAGGACTGGAAGACTGAAGGGGCATTAGAAAGACCAAAAGGCATCACCAAATACTCAAAGTGGCCCTCGGGCGTATTAAATGCGGTTTTCCACTCATCCCCCTGCCTGATCCGCACCAAATTATACGCCCCACGGAGATCAATCTTAGAGAACCACTTGGCCCCCTTTATGCGAGCAAACAAATCAGTCAGCAACGGCAATGGGTATTGATATTTAACCGTGATTTTATTCAAAAGCCGATAATCAATACATGGTCTCAAAGAGCCGTCTTTTTTTGACACAAAGAAAAAACCGGCTCCTAAGGGAGATGACGATGGACGAATATGTCCCTTTTCCAAGGACTCCTTTATATATTCTCGCATAGCAGTATGTTCAGGCACAGACAGATTAAATAAACGACCCTTTGGGTATTTACTACCCGGAATTAAATCTATAGCACAATCGCACTCCCGGTGCGGAGGTAATGAACCCAGCTTGGGTTCTTCAAAGACGTCACGATAATCAGACAGGAACTCAGGGATTTCAGAGGGAATAGATGATGAAATGGACACCAAAGGTACGTCCCCATGAGTCCCCTTACATCCCCAGCTCAACACAGACATAGCTCTCCAGTCAAGGACTGGGTTGTGAGACTGCAGCCATGGCAATCCCAGCACCAAATCATCATGTAGATTATACAGCACCAGAAAACGAATAGTCTCCTGGTGATCCGGATTAATACACATAGTCACTTGTGTCCAGTATTGTGGTTTATTATTAGCCAATGGGGTGGAGTCAATCCCCTTCAGAGGAATAAGAGTCTCCAAAGGCTCTAAATCATACCCACAACGATTGGCAAAGGACCAATCCATAAGACTCAACGCGGCGCCAGAGTCGATATAGGCGTCCGTAGTAATAGATGACAAAGAGCAAATCAGGGTCACAGACAAAATAAATTTAGACTGTAAAGTGCCAATGGGAACGGATTTATCAAGCTTTTTAGTACGCTTAGAGCATGCTGATATAACATGAGTAGAATCCCCACAATAGAAACACAACCCATTTTTCCGTCTAAAATTCTGCCGCTCGCTTCTGGACAGAATTCTATCACACTGCATGTTTTCTGGCGTCTTCTCAGTGGACACCGCCAGATGGTGCACTGGTTTGCGCTCCCGCAGACGCCTATCGATCTGAATGGCCATTGTCATGGACTCATTCAGACTTGCAGGCACAGGGAACCCCACCATAACATCCTTAATGGCATCAGAAAGACCCTCTCTGAAAGTAGCCGCCAAGGCGCACTCATTCCACTGAGTAAGCACAGACCATTTACGGAATCTTTGGCAGTAAATTTCAGCTTCATCTTGCCCCTGCGATAGGGACATCAAAGTTTTTTCTGCCTGAAGTTCCAAATGAGGTTCCTCATAAAGCAAGCCCAAGGCCAGAAAAAACGCATCCACATTGCGCAACGCAGGATCCCCTGGTGCCAATGCAAAAGCCCAATCTTGAGGGTCGCCGCGGAGCAAGGAAATCACAATCCCAACCTGCTGTGCAGGGTCTCCAGCAGAACGAGATTTCAGGGACAAAAATAACTTACAATTATTTCTAAAATTCTGAAAGCTAGATCTATTCCCTGAGAAGAATTCCGGCAAAGGAATTCTCGGCTCTGATACCGGAGCATGAACAACAAAATCTTGCAAACTTTGTACTTTTGTGGCGAGATTATTCAAACCTGCAGTTACACTCTGTAGATCCATTATAGACAGGTGAACATAGAGCCATTCAAAGATTAGAAGGAGAGAGAAAAAAAAGAAAGACTGCAGCATAGACAGACTGGCAAGTGATCCAATTAAGAGCACACTCACAACTAGAGAAAAAAAAAAAAAAAAAAAAAAAAATTCTCAGCAGACTTCTTATTTCTCTCCTTTCTCAGCCAAGGATTTTAACCCTTTAGTGGCCGGTCAAACTATCATGATCTCCATGGCCAGAGAACTAGCATAAGCCTCAATAGGAACAAGCTCTTGGAAGATGTAACTGTACTGACCATGAACTAAACCTACCGCATCATCTAGAAGTAGCCAGGTAGCATGTCCTACTTTTTATCCCTATATGCCCAGCGCCGGCCGGAGAACTAAATAATGCTAGCAGAGGGAAATATAAGACCTGACTCACCTCTAGAGAAATGCCCAAAAAGGAGACAGAAGCCCCCCACATATATTGGCGGTGATATGAGATGAAACAACAAACGCAGCAGGAAAATAGTTTTAGCAAATTTGAGGTCCGCTTTCTAGATAGCAGAAGACAGAAAGCATACTTTCATGGTCAGTAGAAAACCCTAACAAAACACATCCAGAAATTACTTTAGGACTCTGGCATTAACTCATAATACCAGAGTGGCAATTCCTGATCAACAAGAGCTTTCCAGACACAGTAACGAAACTGCAGCTGTGAACTGGAACCAAAATACAAAAACAAAACATGGACGAATGTCCAACTTATCTAGTAGATGTCTGGGAGCAGGAACAAGCACAGAGAGGCTTCTGATAACATTGTTGACCGGCAAGCATCTAACAGAGAAGCCAGGTTATATAGCGACACCCAGATCTAATCAGAACAGGTGAACAGGGAAGATGATGTCACAAGTTCAATTCCACCAGTAGCCACCGGGGGAGCCCAGAATCCAAATTCACAACACAAGTCCCTGAACATCCATGTCAACGCCTAACTCCTGAGCCACCCAGAAGTGAAGAGGGAAAAAAAAACACAACAGAGTACAGAAAAAAAAATGGCTCAGCACTTTCTTTCCCTTCTTTTGAGATGTGGTAAACTCATTGTTGGCCAGTTGTACTGTTATGAAATGGTTGCCTAGGAGCAGCATGGACGAGCTCTGGAGTAGGTGGCCTCTATACTGACCGCAGACCCTGAACTTAACACATCAACTAGAAGTAGCCGTGGGATGTTCCTGTCACTCCCTAGACACCTCGTCACGGCCAGAGGACTAATTACACCTAAAGAAAGAAACAGGGATACTATCTTGCCTCAGAGAAAATTCCCAAAGGAAAGGCAGCCCCCCACAAATATTGACTGTGAGAGGAGAGGGAAATTACAAACGCAGACTGAAAACAGAATTTAGCAAAGGAGGCCACGCTACCTAGAAAGAAAAGACAGGAAAGAGTACTGTGCGGTCAGTATAAAAAATACTACAAAAACCACCACAGAGAATACAAAAATCTCCACATCTAACTAAAGGCATGGAGGGTAACTCTGTGACTCCAGAGCTTCCAACTTGGCTGAGTAATCTTACCTCAGACAAAGCTGGACAAGAAAAAACATAGCAATTCACAGAACTATTAAGTCCACCGTATGTGGACTGCAAAAACAGAGCCAGGACTTATCTTTGATGATTTGGACAATCCAGAAGGAGAAACCAAGCAGAGGTGTGGATCCCTAGAAAACAATGGACAACTGGCACTCAATAAAGGAAGGAGCCAGACTAAATAGCCCCGTCCAAAGTGGAAGCAGCTGATGACTGTTGTGAAGGACAAACAGCAGCACTACCACTTATAACCACCGGAGGGAGCCTAAGAGCAGAACCCACAACAGAATTCACAACACCACAGACAGGACTGGCGCAGAGGCACAGATTTGCCAATATTAATCTCCCTTTTTTTTATATGGGAGACTAGTGAATAAATCAGGCCCACTGTATTACAGAATAGTTTCTGTGGCAGAAAATGACTGACAGATACCACAGACAGGACTGGCGCAGATGCACAGATTTGCCAATATTAATCTCCCTTTTTTTATATGGGAGACTAGTGAATAAATCAGGCCCACTGTATTACAGAATAGTTTCTGTGGCAAAAAATGACTGACAGATACCACAGACAGGACTGGCGCAGATGCACAGATTTGCCAATATTAATCTCCCTTTTTCTTTTTATATGGGAGACTAGTGAATAAATCAGGCCCACTGTATTACAGAATAGTTTCTGTGGCAGAAAATGACTGACAGATACCACAGACAGGACTGGCGCAGATGCACAGATTTGCCAATATTAATATCCCTTTTTTTTATATGGGAGACTAGTGAATAAATTAGGCCCACTGTATTACAGAATAGTTTCTGTGGCAGAAAATGACTGACAGATACCACAGACAGGACTGGCACAGATGCACAGATTTGCCAATATTAATCTCCCTTTTTTTTATATGGGAAACTAGTGAATAAATCAGGCCCACTGTATTACAGAATAGTTTCTGTGGCAGAAAATGACTGACAGATACCACAGACAGGACTGGCACAGATGCACAGATTTGCCAATATTAATCTCCCTTTTTTTATATGGGAAACTAGTGAATAAATCAGGCCCACTGTATTACAGAATAGTTTCTGTGGCAGAAAATGACTGACAGATACCACAGACAGGACTGGCGCAGATGCACAGATTTGCCAATATTAATCTCCCTTTTTTTATATGGGAGACTAGTGAATATATCAGGCCCACTGTATTACAGAATAGTTTCTGTGACAGAAAATGACTGACAGATACCACAGACAGGACTGGCGCAGATGCACAGATTTGCCAATATTAATCTCCTTTTTTTTATATGGGAGACTAGTGAATAAATCAGGCCCACTGTATTACAGAATAGTTTCTGTGACAGAAAATGACTGACAGATACCACAGAGAGGACTGGCGCAAATGCACAGATTTGCCAATATTAATCTCCTTTTTTTTATATGGGAGACTAGTGAATAAATCAGGCCCACTGTATTACAGAATAGTTTCTGTGACAGAAAATGACTGACAGATACCACAGACAGGACTGGTGCAGATGCACAGATTTGGCAATATTAATCTCCCTTTTTAGGTGTGGGACAGTGCAGAAAAATACAGGCCCACTGTTTTACATTACACAGTTTCAGGGGCAGAAAGTGGTTTGAAGATATATATATATAAAAAAAAAAAGGGGCTGTACTACAATTACTATCTCCCTACAATAATCTCAGAAAAGTATGGCAGGCAGCAATAAAAAGGACTGCTGCACACAAAAGTGTGGACAAACAAACAAGATAGCTGTGCAGAAAGGAAGGAGCAACAGGATTTGTGCTTTTAAAAAAGCAGTTGGTTTGCACAGCGGCGTACAAACAGAAATGCAGCTATCAGGGAGCCTTCTAGGGCAGCCCAATAAGCTACAGAGCTGATGAAGAAAAATCTAGCCTCTACTGTCCCTGCAAAGAAAAGGTGATGTTGGACAGTGGAAATCGCTACAGCACAAGCGGTTTTGGGGTTAATATACCCTGCCTAACGCTATCCCTGCTTCTGACGAAGCGGCAGCAACCTCTCCCTATGCTCAGCTCGGCAGCAGTAAGATGGCGGTCGGTGTTCACGCCCCTTTATAGCCCCTGTGATGCTGCAGAAAGCAAGCCAATCACTGCCATGCCCTTCTCTAAGATGGTGGGGACCAGGACCTATGTCATCACACTGCCCACACTCTGCGTCCACCTTCATTGGCTGAGAAATGGCGCTGAACGCGTCATATGAAACGCAACTTTGGCGCGAAGATCGCCGACCGCATGGCCGATCCCACACTGGGATCGGGTCGGGTTTCATGAAACTCGACTTTGCCGAAAGTCGGCGATTTATGAAAATGACCGATCCGTTTCGCTCAACCCTACCATTGACCAATCTGCACAAGCCTTCGCACTTCTTCTGGAAACTACACAACCAGGCAGAATTTATCTTTTGCATGATTTTGAGCAACAATGGAGAAATTAGAGGATATGTCCCAGAGAGTGTCGAGGTCTGTGCAGTGTATTACTCAGGTGACAGGCAGTGCTACAGAGCTCAGGTAAAGGCCTTAGCATGGCAATGACCATATTCCAATATGTGTAAGGCTGTGGCCTGAATAGGTCTGTGTAGCGTAATAACCCAGTCTCTTAGACATGCTTAAAATGTACAGAAACTGGCCAATATCCCACCACCATTTTTTGTAAGGACTCAAATGCAGAAAATGTAAGTTTAATAAAGAGACAAAAGTCTCATTTAGGAGCCTGGAAAAGTCAGCAATGGTCTTTGTCCAGCCAAATATGTATTGTTAGGGGTCGAGTTCCTGCCTCTGCACAGGGGGAATCTCGAGCCATCTCCTCTACGATCTCCCATTCTTCTCCAGCCGCAGTGGAGCCTGCTCAGCGGAGATGTCGGTCCCAGCATCTGGCTCAGCCTAATACTGTGCGGATGGTTTCTGCTGCTTTCCCAGGCTCAGCCATTGCAGCCAGTACTGGTCAGCGGTGAGCAGATGTCTCTGGGACTAAGTCCTGCTTTTTCCTATCTGAGCATGCCCAAGGTAAGACCTCTCATTGGAGGTCAGGGGTCACATGCTCAGGTACTGCTGCAGCTCCCATTGGTCCTCTAGGAAGGTCTTGAAGTTGCTCTGGTATTGTAGTAGCTTCCATTGGTCCTCTAGGAAGGTCCTGAAGCTGCAGCTGCTATAAAAGGTTTGCATGGCCACACGGCCATGCGCTAGTATCACTTCATGTTATGAGCTTGCTAATTGTGGTTGCTCCTGTATGATTGTATTCAGAGACCTGGCTGAAATAGCCCCTATAATACCAGCAACTCCAGTGAGGAGTTTGTATAACTGTATTCAGGGACCCGGCTGAAATAAGTCCCTAGAATACCGGCACCTCCGGTGAGGAGTTTTTGTGTTATTCTCTGTCTGCGTGACCACTGACTGCCATCAGCTCAGCAGTTAGCTGTGTTCCCCTGTAATGATAACAGGGCACAGCGTGTTCTTTTCTGTGTGACTTAGTGAAGTAACTGAGTTCACTTATACCGCCATGTAGTGCAATCATTTTCTAGCAGCAGGTTGTCTCCTGCACGGTGGACCCCAGGCTGCGAACGCACCAATTATAACATCCATAGTAGGCTACATTCACATTTGCGTTGTGCGCCGCAGCGTCGGCGCCGCAGCGCACAACGCAAACAAAAACGCAGCAAAACGCATGCACAACGCTGCGTTTTGCGCCGCATGCGTCCTTTTTTTCATTGATTTTGGACGCAGCAAAAATGCAACTTGCTGCGTCCTCTGCGCCCGGACGCGGGCGCCGCAGAGACGCATGCGGTGCAAAACGCAAGTGCGACACATGTCCATGCGCCCCCATGTTAAATATAGGGGCGCATGACGCAGGCGCCGACCGCAAATGTGAACGTAGACTTAACGCGGTGCGTTCCGAAAGTCCTCACATGTATGCCCTATCTAACTAAAAATTTGTGAACAGACACATATGCTGACAAGGGATAACTGAAAGCTGCACCGCTTCAGCAAACTGGACGTGGTTGCTTACTGTTGTGTCTGTGCAACAGCAGGTTGTGGACTGGAGGTCTCAGCTGGACAGCAGTGTGGGAATGATGTAACATAGGGGAAGGGCCAGTGGTTTCACGGTCAGACAAAGAATTTCTACCCAGGCGTTCAGCCCATCTACTGGGATGCTGCATATATGAACAAGATATGGCGTATGCTAACAGAGGTATTATTGTTATGTTTGGCTGGTGGTTAGGAGCACTAGAAATGACCAGATGAGCAAACTAGCAATACGGGACGAGCTCTGGGAAGTGGGAGCTCTGCTGACCGCAACCCCTAATCCTATCACAACAACTAGAAATAGCCGTGGAGCGTTCCTGACTCTGCCTAGACGCCTCTTCACAGCCTAAGAGCTAACTACCCCTAAGATAGAAAATACAGCCTACCTTGCCTCAGAGAAATTCCCCAAAGAAATAGGCAGCCCCCACATATATTGACTGTGAGTTAAGATGGAAGTCACAAACACAGGAATGAAATAGATTTCAGCATAGGAGGCCAGACTGACTAAACAGACAGAGGGTAGAAAAGGTATCTTTGCGGTCAGCATAAAAAACTAACAAAAAACCACGCAGAGTGTGCAAAAGAAACCACCGCACCGACTCACGGCTCGGTGGTGCCACTCTGCATCCCAGAGCTTCCAGCTAACAAGATTAAATCATAATAGCAAGCTGGACAAAAACACACTGGTAACAAATAAGCTAGCAGGGACTTAGCTTTTGCTGAAATAGACAGGTCATCTGAAAGATCCAAGAGAACTGAACCAGTACTAGGACATTGACAGCTTGCATCAGGTAAAGATCTGAGTGGAGTTAAATAGAGCAGCCAGCCAAGGCCTGAACGAGATCAGCTGGAGAAGGAATCTCAGAACCAGCAGCTCCACTCACAGCCACCAGAGGGAGTCCATGAACAGAACTCACCGAAGTACCATTCATAACCACAGGAGGGAGCTCGAGAACAGATTTCACAACAGTACCCCCCCTTGAGGAGGGGTCACCGAACCCTCACCAGAGCCTCCAGGCCGCTCCGGACGAGCCAAATGAAAGGCACGAACAAGATCGGCAGCATGAACATCAGAGGCAACTACCCAGGAATTATCCTCCTGACCATAACCTTTCCACTTGACTTGGTACTGAAGTTTCCGTCTCAAAATACGAGAATCCAAAATCTTCTCCACCACATACTCCAACTCCCCCTCAACCAACACTGGGGCAGGAGGATCAACGGAGGGAACCATAGGAGCCACATATCTCCGCAACAACGACCTATGGAACACATTATGGATGGCGAAAGAAGCTGGAAGGTCCAAACGAAATGATACAGGATTAATAATTTCAGAAATCTTATAAGGACCAATGAAACGAGGCTTAAACTTAGGAGACGAAACCTTCATAGGAACAAAACGAGATGACAACCAAACCAAATCCCCAACACGAAGTCGGGGACCAACACAGCGACGGCGGTTAGCGAAACGTTGAGCCTTCTCCTGGGACAATGTCAAATTGTCCACTACGTGAGTCCAAATTTGCTGCAACCTGTCCACCACGGAATCCACACCAGGACAGTCCGAAGGCTCAACCTGCCCTGAAGAAAAACGATGGTGAAAACCAGAATTACAGAAAAAAGGCGAAACCAAAGTGGCCGAGCTGGCCCGATTATTAAGGGCGAACTCAGCCAAAGGCAAGAAGGACACCCAATCATCCTGATCAGCAGAAACAAAGCATCTCAGATATGTTTCCAAAGTCTGATTGGTTCGTTCGGTTTGGCCATTTGTCTGAGGATGGAAAGCTGAAGAAAAAGACAAATCAATGCCCATCTTAGCACAAAAGGACTGCCAAAATCTTGAAACAAACTGGAACCTCTGTCCGATACGATGTTCTCCGGAATGCCATGTAAACAAACCACATGCTGGAAAAACAATGGAACCAAATCAGAGTAGGAAGGCAATTTAGGCAAAGGTACCAAATGGACCATCTTAGAGAAGCGATCACAAACCACCCAGATAACTGACATCCTCTGAGAGACAGGGAGATCCGAAATAAAATCCATGGAAATATGCGTCCAGGGCCTTTTCGGGACTGGCAAGGGCAAAAGCAACCCACTGGCACGAGAACAGCAGGGCTTAGCCCGAGCACAAGTCCCACAGGACTGCACAAAAGAACGCACATCTCGTGACAAGGAAGGCCTCCAAAAGGACCTAGCCACCAAATCTCTGGTCCCAAAAATCCCAGGATGATCAGCCAACACTGAGCAATGAACCTCAGAAATAACTCTGCTAGTCCATCTATCAGGGACAAACAGTTTCTCTGCTGGACAACGGTCAGGTCTATCAGCCTGAAACTCCTGCAGCACCCGCCGCAAATCAGGGGAGATGGCAGACAAAATTACCCCCTCTTTGAGAATACCAGCCGGCTCAGGAACTCCCGGAGAATCAGGCACAAAACTCCTTGAAAGGGCATCAGCCTTCACATTCTTAGAACCCGGAAGGTACGAAACCACAAAATTGAAGCGGGAGAAAAACAGCGACCATCGAGCCTGTCTAGGATTCAACCGCTTGGCAGACTCGAGATAAGTCAGATTCTTGTGATCCGTCAAGACCACCACGCGATGTTTAGCTCCCTCAAGCCAATGTCGCCACTCCTCAAACGCCCACTTCATAGCCAACAACTCTCGATTACCCACATCATAATTGCGCTCAGCAGGCGAAAACTTTCTAGAAAAGAAAGCACATGGTTTCATAACAGAGCCATCAGAACCTCTTTGAGACAAAACAGCCCCTGCTCCAATCTCAGAAGCATCCACCTCGAC
Source organism: Ranitomeya variabilis (assembly GCF_051348905.1). Classification (NCBI taxonomy): domain Eukaryota; kingdom Metazoa; phylum Chordata; class Amphibia; order Anura; family Dendrobatidae; genus Ranitomeya; species Ranitomeya variabilis. Next base: position 509,971,003 of record NC_135233.1, read on the forward strand.
CTGAAATGGGAGCGAAACATCTGGCTGACACAACACAGGGGCAGAAGAAAAACGACGCTTCAGCTCCTGAAAAGCCTCAACGGCCGCAGAGGACCAATTGACCACATCAGCACCATTCTTGGTCAAATCAGTCAATGGTTTAACAACACTAGAAAAATTAGCGATGAAGCGATGGTAAAAATTAGCAAAGCCCAGAAATTTCTGAAGGCTCTTCACAGAAGTAGGCTGAGTCCAATCATAAATGGCCTGAACTTTAACAGGGTCCATCTCGATAGTAGAAGGGGAAAAAATGAAGCCCAAAAATGAAACCTTCTGAACTCCAAAGAGACATTTAGACCCCTTCACAAACAAGGAATGAGCACGAAGGACCTGGAACACCATTCTGACCTGCTTCACATGAGACTCCCAATCGTCCGAAAAGACCAAAATATCATCCAAATATACAATCATGAATCTATCCAGGTACTTTCGGAAGATGTCATGCATAAAGGACTGAAACACAGATGGAGCATTAGAAAGCCCGAATGGCATCACCAAGTACTCAAAATGGCCCTCGGGCGTATTAAATGCTGTTTTCCATTCATCGCCCTGTTTAATACGCACAAGGTTATACGCCCCTCGAAGATCTATCTTGGTGAACCAGCTAGCCCCCTTAATCCGAGCAAACAAATCAGACAGTAGCGGCAAAGGGTACTGAAATTTGACGGTGATTTTATTAAGAAGGCGGTAATCTATACAAGGTCTCAGAGAACCATCCTTCTTGGCCACAAAAAAGAACCCTGCTCCCAACGGTGACGACGACGGGTGAATATGCCCTTTCTCCAAGGACTCCTTTATATAACTCCGCATTGCAGCGTGTTCTGGTACAGATAAATTGAACAGTCGGCCCTTCGGAAATTTACTACCAGGAATCAAATTAATAGCACAATCGCAATCCCTATGAGGAGGTAGAGCACTGGATTTGGGCTCATCAAATACATCCCGGTAATCTGACAAGAACTCAGGGACTTCAGAAGGATGGGAAGATGAAATAGACAACAATGGGACATCCCCATGTACCCCTTGACAACCCCAACTGGATACAGACATTGATTTCCAATCCAATACAGGATTATGGACCTGTAGCCATGGCAAACCCAAAACGACCACATCATGCAGATTATGCAACACCAAAAAGCGAATATCCTCCCGATGTGCAGGAGCCATGCACATGGTCAATTGAGTCCAGTACTGAGGCCTATTCTTGGCCAAAGGTGTAGCATCAATTCCTCTCAATGGAATAGGATACTGCAAGGGCTCCAAGAAAAAACCACAGCGCCTGGCAAACTCCAAGTCCATCAAATTCAGGGCAGCGCCTGAATCCACAAATGCCATAACAGAATAGGACGACAAAGAGCAAATCAGAGTAACGGACAAAATAAATTTTGGCTGTACAGTACCAATGGTGGCAGACCTAGCGAACCGTTTAGTGCGCTTAGGACAATCAGAGATAGCATGAGTGGAGTCACCACAGTAAAAACACAACCCATTCTGACGTCTGTATTCTTGCCGTTCAGCTCTGGTCAAGGTCCTATTCATTGCATAGGCTCAAGCTTCTGCTCAGAAAACACCGCCAAATGGTGCACATTTTTGCGCTCACGTAAGCGTCGATCGATCTGAATGGCCAAGGACATAGACTCATTCAGACCAGCAGGCGTGGGAAATCCCACCATAACATCCTTAAGGGCTTCAGAAAGACCCTTTCTGAAAATTGCCGCCAGGGCACACTCATTCCACTGAGTAAGCACAGACCACTTTCTGAACTTCTGACAATATACCTCCGCTTCATCCTGACCCTGACACAAAGCCAGCAAAATTTTCTCTGCCTGATCCACTGAATCTGATTCATCATAAAGCAATCCAAGCGCCAGAAAAAACGCATCTACATTACGCAATGCGGGATCTCCTGGCGCAAGGGAAAATGCCCAGTCTTGAGGGTCGCCACGCAGCAAAGAAATAATGTTTTTTACTTGCTGAATGGGGTCACCAGAGGAGCGGGGTTTCAAAGCAAAAAACAGTCTACAACTATTTTTGAAATTTAGGAACTTAGATCTATCCCCAGAAAACAAATCAGGAATTGGAATTCTGGGTTCTAACATCGGGTTCTGAACTACATAATCTTGAATGCCTTGTACCCTTGCAGTGAGTTGATCCACACAAGAGGACAGACCTTGAATGTCCATATCTACACCTGTGTCCTGAACCACCCAGAGGTTAAGGGGAAAATAAATACAAAACACACTGCAGAGAAAAAAAAATGGCCTCAGAACTTCTCTTATCCCTCTATTGAGATGCATTAACACTTTGTGGGCCAGCTGTACTGTTATGTTTGGCTGGTGGTTAGGAGCACTAGAAATGACCAGATGAGCAAACTAGCAATACGGGACGAGCTCTGGGAAGTGGGAGCTCTGCTGACCGCAACCCCTAATCCTATCACAACAACTAGAAATAGCCGTGGAGCGTTCCTGACTCTGCCTAGACGCCTCTTCACAGCCTAAGAGCTAACTACCCCTAAGATAGAAAATACAGCCTACCTTGCCTCAGAGAAATTCCCCAAAGAAATAGGCAGCCCCCACATATATTGACTGTGAGTTAAGATGGAAGTCACAAACACAGGAATGAAATAGATTTCAGCATAGGAGGCCAGACTGACTAAACAGACAGAGGGTAGAAAAGGTATCTTTGCGGTCAGCATAAAAAACTAACAAAAAAAACACGCAGAGTGTGCGAAAGAAACCACCGCACCGACTCACGGCGCGGTGGTGCCACTCTGCATCCCAGAGCTTCCAGCTAACAAGATTAAATCATAATAGCAAGCTGGACAAAAACACAGTGGTAACAAATAAGCTAGCAGGGACTTAGCTTTTGCTGAAATAGACAGGTCATCTGAAAGATCCAAGAGAACTGAACAAGTACTAGGACATTGACAGCTGGCATCAAGTAAAGATCTGAGTGGAGTTAAATAGAGCAGCCAGCCAAGGCCTGAACGAGATCAGCTGGAGAAGGAATCTCAGAACCAGCAGCTCCACTCACAGCCACCAGAGGGAGTCCATGAACAGAACTCACCGAAGTACCATTCATAACCACAGGAGGGAGCTCGACAACAGAATTCACAACATATTATGTCGAATTTCCATTTATAAAGGGATGTATGGGTAAGATTTTTGAACTAGCAGCACATATATATAGAGCATGTTTCATTACTCATATTATTTTGTGTAAGGCTGAAACATGAAAAATTGTGTAGAGCATATTAATCCATTTATGTTCCAAAATGCCTAAGTGCAGACCCAAAAACAACATCAAGCTACCAGATAGACGCTTAAAGAGACCGTGAGAATGACGACACAGTAAAAAAAAATTATAATAATAGAATATATAGAGATTGAGAGTAGAAATCTGACCATTGCATAATGAACAGAGGATTCCAAAAATTACCCCAAGGGGTCTGCATCACACGCGCTGAAAGACGCCATTATGGGGACATCACAATACCACAATACACTTTGCAGTTAATACAAGATGTAGAGATAGAGAGTACAAGTTTCACCTTTGAACACTGTGCAAAGTTTTCCAAAAATTACCCAAGGAGACTATATCATACACACTGAAAGACAATGTCATGGGGACATCACCATACACTTTGCAGTTATTACAAGGGCATGGCAGCACTTCCACGGCATACAAGGAGAGGTCAGGCCAAGTGTGCAGCTTGGACAACCAAAAGATACAGGGCACTGAAGAATCAGGAAAGACACTGGTATGGTCACGTAAGTAGTCCTTCATCATCTTGGTCAACTTCTCCCTCCTCGTCATAGCTACACCCACAGATAGCCCTTGTTGATGGGACAGTCTCATAAAAATGGCCCAGTTGGTGGACATCTCAACCCCTCCTGAGTTGCACCTGGGGTTGGCGGCTCTCCCCTGTAATCCTTGTGGGCGAAAACAGCCAGTATCTCTGCCACCAGTATAAGGGGTGTGCAGGCGGCTGGTTTACGCCCTGCATTCCTGTACATGCCTACCTAATGAAATGGGTACATTTTGTGTTTACTGTGTGCCCTGTGTAACATATGATAGCTGACACTGTATAATTTAATAATGGCTGACACTGTTCTGATATTTGTGTGTTAGGGACAAAAATAGGGACAGTCAGTGTCAGTGGTAAGTCAGCATTGGTAAGGGTCATGGCATTGTTGTTGCGAGTCAGAACACTGGGGGGCACTATACAGTTAGATATTAGATTGAGATAAGAACTGGTTTCAGCTGGAGTTGTGACAGTTCAAAAACGGGGTGGGGCCAGGGTAGTGGCAGGAAGAGTAATTCCTGAGGTAATTTTCAGTTAGTGGGAGGAGATAAAGATGTGTCAGGAAAATTGTTCTAGAAGGAGTTGGGGCACAGCTGAACAGAGCAACAGTGCAGAGTTGAGGGAGTGAGACTGAAGATTGAAGGAACAAGGTCTGGTGATGCTAGATCTTGGAGCACGTGAGAAGCGAGACAGCCTGGAAGAATCAGTCTTCAAAGTAAAAGGAACAGCATCCTGTCCAGGTGATAAAAGAATCCAATATCCTTATTCTGCCATAATGCGACGTTTCGACCTAAAAAGGTCTTTATCAAGCATGCACAATACACATAATGGCTGCCTTATATAGTGTGGTGGCACAAGCTCACCAATCGCTGACAAGGTGCCGCCCATTACCCAATACATATAAAATACATTAAAAAAATACAATTAACCTTATCAATGTCTACATCTTAAATCTCCAACTAAAAAAACAAAAAAATAACAGAACAATACAATATAAACAAAAAGTAGTATGTGCATATGAACCCTTTATGTATAAACTTGGCCAGTCACAGCCAGGCTTCCCTGTTGTCACAGAAACCAAAGAGCCTATCAGCTTCAACTATCCTATATAAACAAAGCCAGAACCTATCATCATGGAGATCAATCCTGGCGCTCAAAACGTCCAGCAATGGGCCAATCATGAGTACGCTCTCTGAGCAGTATCTCATAAGAACTATTCCTATTCGCCGCTCTCCCCTCCATGTCCCTGGCGCACTCACACAAAAGGCCGCTGACGTCAGCGTGGCACATGACTAAGTCACATGACCGCACTCCCATCCTCAGCCACATAGCTGACGAATCACATAAAGAGCGTCCTGTTGTCTCCCTGACAACCTGTAAAGCAGGGAGCATAATGTTATCTCCCCAGCAACCCGGGTAACTCCCTCAAAATTTAACACCTTCATGTCTCAAAAAAGTAAAGCACCAGGACGCCTGGCAAATATATCTAATCCGGATAACCGAAGATATACCCCTTATATTTTATTAATTATCCCTTCATCTTACACATCTGTGTCAACCAGAAAAAGGGTTCTTCAAGCACAATAAACAAAAAATCAAAAAACAGTAATCTAGCATCAGATGTCAAAAGAACAAAAGATGGGAAGACAAAGAGAAGGCATGGGGAAAATCAATACAAACAACTTATTAATACAGAAACTCCTTTATCATGTCACTGTCATCTTCCGGAGTTCATTCCCCATGTCCTCAATTCAAACCCCCATGACATCAATGCTATCTAAAAAAAGAAACAACATAAATATTTTGTAAAAAAAAATGGTTAAAAACATCAAATAACACTTAAAAAAATGCCATCTAAGGAAAAAATCAGGGGAGGGGTTAGGATATACAAATTTGTAAGTTGTAATCAACATTAAGACCCCTAGGTTGTAAGGTCCCCAGGGTAGAAATCCATTTCATCTCCTTCTTTTTCAATAATTTCAATCTGTCCCCACTCCTCCTCAGTTGTGGGACACCATTTATCACCTTGAACCTGAATTGATTCACTGAATGTCTAAACTCACAAAAATGTTTAGGTACCGGTAAATCCAACAATCTAGTCCTAATCATGCTTTTGTGCTTACTTATCCTTGATTTAATCTCCATGGCAGTTTCACCAACATACATCAGTCCACAAGGGCATATTAATAAGTATATAACAAAACTCGAAGTGCACCTATATCTGTCTCCTATATAGAATTTCTTTCCAATATGTGCGTGATAAAAACAATCACCCTACAACATGGTGCCACAACAAGCACACCCCAAACAAGGAAAATTACCTTGTTTCGGTGGGCACAAAGTCCTGTGTACAGAGCCCTTAAAGGATCCCACATCCAATTTGACAAGTTTATCCTTCAGATTACGGCAACATCTATAAGATAAGATAGGTGGCACAGCAAACTCAGGTATAGATGGCATCCCTTTCTGAAGTAGGCCCCAATGTTTTCTCAAAATGTTACCAATTCGCCCACTCACAGGACCATATGTAGAAACAAAAGGTATTCGTTTTTGAGTTGGTTTAACTACTTTCCTACATGTATCCTCAAATTCCTCACCTTCTCTTTATGTCTCCTGACCTCCATTACTGGATATCCCCTCCTGATGAATTTATTCCACAACCCGTCTAGTTGATCATCAACTCTATTGTCATCAGAAATTATCCTCCGAACTCGCAACAGTTGTCTCCATGGAAGCGACTCAACCATCCTTCTGGGATGATTGCTATTGTATACGAGTAAACTGCTTCTATCGGTCTCTTTAACAAACAAGTCAGTGCCCAAGGTATTACCATTTCTGTACACTAACGTATCCAAAAATTGTACTTGTTCTCTAGAATGTGTCAAAGTAAACTTTAACTCAGGACAAATGTCATTGATCTCATTATGAAAAATGAAGAGATCATCCAAATCACCATCCCAGATGACAAAAATGTCATCGATATAGCGCCACCAGGCTCGGACATGGCGCCAGTAGATGGATCTGTACACGTATTGGTCCTCGAGCACCGCCATATAGATGTTAGCATACGTTGGGGCCACGTTGGACCCCATGGCGGTGCCCTGTTTCTGTAGGTAGTAATCATCCCCAAAGAGAAAATAATTTCTCCTGAGGATGAACTCCAACAGAGTGAGGACCAACCGTGCACACTCTGGGGCCACGTCCAAGCCCAATAACACTACATCGACAGCCTGCAACCCTCACTCATGTTCAATTGAGGTATATAATGAAACAACATCAAAAGATGCTAATATGGTAGTCTCACTTAGGCCGGTTTCACATTTGCGGTTGTGTCCGCAGCGTTTCTTCCGCAAATATCCGCATGCGTTGTGTATTCCTATCTTTAACATTATAGATCAAAAGAAGAGGCAGCACTCCATTTTCAAAAAAAGGTGCAGGATTTATTCAAACCCACATGTCTGTGCGACGTTTCAGCTCTACTGAGCTTTTCTCAAGCAGTGGATAAAGGTTCCTTATTACATATATATAGTGTCCCAACAATCCTAATTACAGCCATTTGTGTTAAATTACATGTTGATACATTCATTAAAGTGCATCTGTGCATTTGTGCATTTAAATAAGTAGATGCTAACAGCCATGTCGTTCTTACCGCTGCTGGAGACAGCTAATCATGGAGGACGCCATTGTCTCTGTCGGCGTGCATAGGTCTCAATTGCGCATGTCTGCTAATTAGCAAAACCTGGTTGAACTGCAGGGCAGGTAAACGGACTCCGCGCATGCGCAATAGCGCTAAATGCCGCCATATTTTTGTAGTTATACTCACTGGAGCTCCAAGTGTGTAACCAACTTAGCGCATGCGCAGTAGCGCTAAAAATCGCCATTTTCTTATGGTCATACTTTTTGGAACTCCTAGCATATAGTGACCAATCGAAGAAACATATAAATCTATTAAGAAGATATAAGTGAGCATATTCATTTATAGTGCCAACACTCATCATAATATTCGATATCTTATTTATTTTATATCGCTATTTACGTCCAATACAGGACTGACTCTATACACCACCCCAATACTGCGAGTGTAGTCTTAACAGGCCACACCTCGCAAATCAGGTAGCCCTCAGCATGGGCAAGTCAAACCTAAGCGGTCCGGCTGCCCATATCCAAGTTGCTACATAGTGGTGGAAATAAAGAAACATAGCAGGTGCCATAGACTTATTCAAGCTCACTTTATTAACCTAGCCCCAGTTCAACAAAATATATATAAATTTGCAGAAAATATATAGAAAAAATATATGTGTCCTCCATATTCATTCTGTCTCCCACAGCAGCAACCCGGCACGGCTGACTCGCCATCTATACAAAAGATGAAATAAATAAAGTGCATTAGTACCTATATTTAAGAACTATATTAAAAACAACTGGTAATAACTCGGGACCCTATAACCATACAATAGACCTAAGCAATCGTATGCATCTTAAAATCAACATTAAGACCCCCAGGTTTCAAGGTATTGAGCTCGTATATCCACATAAGTTCTCTCTTTTTAAGAATTGATTCCCTGTCACCCCCTCTTCTTTGTAAAGGGACAGTATCAATAATTTTAAATCGTAAATCCTTTTCCGTGTGTTTTTGTTCAGTGAAATGTTTGGGGACCGGAAGATCAGTTCTCTTTTTCCTTATAGTGTATCTATGTTGGTTCATTCTGACCTTAAACTCACAGGTCGTTTCCCCAATGTACCACAAATTGCAAGGACATATCAGCGCATAGATGACAAACTCCGAACTGCAAGTCAAAAAATGCTTGATTTTATAGGTTTTATCTATCACTGGGTGTTTAAATGTAGAACCTTTTAACATAAAGTTGCAATTTATACAATTTAAGCATGGGAAGCATCCATTTCTACCAGATCCAGTCAAGGACATTTGAATACTCCTCCTCATAGGGCCAATATCCGACCTAATGGCCAACATGGCCCCCTCATATGCTAATCTGGTTATGGAGGTCCTGGAGGAGGACCTTATCTATGTATCCCACCACTTCCGGCATGTATTGGTGTGGTGGCGATACATAGATGATGTCTTCCTCCTTTGGACAGGTACAGAAAAAGAGTTGGATGAGTTTCATGTGTTCCTTAATACAATAGATCAAACTATTAAGTTTACTTTGGTTAAATCTAAGACTGAAATTCAATTCTTAGATGTGTTGATTGAACAAAAAAATGGTCACCTTGATACAACCTTATATGTAAAAAATACGGACAGAAACAATTTACTTTTATATGACAGCCACCACCCAAACTCTATAAAGAAATCTATTCCTTTGAGCCAACTACTCCGGGTTAGGCGAATAGTTAAAGAGGAGGAAAAAGCCGACTCTACAATAGATTTATTGATCAAAAAATTTCTGGATAGGGGGTACCCTAAGAGGCTATTGGAGCAGACAAAAATTACCGTTATGAAAAATGACAGGTTGCAACTTATTAATAAAAACTCAAGTAAGAAAAAAATATCTAAAAGAGTTCCTTTTGTCTCTACATATACGGAGGAAAGTGACAAAATTGCTAGCATTATCAAAAAGCACTGGACAATGTTGGGAAAATGTCTCCCTAATATCCAGGAGTTTAAGATGCCTCCGTTATACTCATATAAAAGAAGTAGGAATATCAAGGATATACTCATTAGGTCGGATATTGGCCCTATGAGGAGGAGTATTCAAATGTCCTTGACTGGATCTGGTAGAAATGGATGCTTCCCATGCTTAAATTGTATAAATTGCAACTTTATGTTAAAAGGTTCTACATTTAAACACCCAGTGATAGATAAAACCTATAAAATCAAGCATTTTTTGACTTGCAGTTCGGAGTTTGTCATCTATGCGCTGATATGTCCTTGCAATTTGTGGTACATTGGGGAAACGACCTGTGAGTTTAAGGTCAGAATGAACCAACATAGATACACTATAAGGAAAAAGAGAACTGATCTTCCGGTCCCCAAACATTTCACTGAACAAAAACACACGGAAAAGGATTTACGATTTAAAATTATTGATACTGTCCCTTTACAAAGAAGAGGGGGTGACAGGGAATCAATTCTTAAAAAGAGAGAACTTATGTGGATATACGAGCTCAATACCTTGAAACCTGGGGGTCTTAATGTTGATTTTAAGATGCATACGATTGCTTAGGTCTATTGTATGGTTATAGGGTCCCGAGTTATTACCAGTTGTTTTTAATATAGTTCTTAAATATAGGTACTAATGCACTTTATTTATTTCATCTTTTGTATAGATGGCGAGTCAGCCGTGCCGGGTTGCTGCTGTGGGAGACAGAATGAATATGGAGGACACATATATTTTTTCTATATATTTTCTGCAAATTTATATATATTTTGTTGAACTGGGGCTAGGTTAATAAAGTGAGCTTGAATAAGTCTATGGCACCTGCTATGTTTCTTTATTTCCACCACTATGTAGCAACTTGGATATGAGCAGCCGGACCGCTTAGGTTTGACTTGCCCATGCTGAGGGCTACCTGATTTGCGAGGTGTGGCCTGTTAAGACTACACTCGCAGTATTGGGGTGGTGTATAGAGTCAGTCCTGTATTGGACGTAAATAGCGATATAAAATAAATAAGATATCGAATATTATGATGAGTGTTGGCACTATAAATGAGTATGCTCACTTATATCTTCTTAATAGATTTAAATGTTTCTTCGATTGGTCACTATATGCTAGGAGTTCCAAAAAGTATGACCATAAGAAAATGGCAATTTTTAGCGCTACTGCGCATGCGCTAAGGCTGGTTTCACACTTGCGTTTTTGTCTGCAGCGTTTTTTTTTCCTATATTTAACATTGAAAACGCATGCGTTTTTTTGCACATGCGTTTGGTCGCGTTTTCAAACGCATGCGTTTTTTGTCTGCATGCGTTCATTTTCAAAAATGCTACCTGCAGTATTTTCTTGCGCGTTTTTTTGCCGCGAAAAAACGCATGCGTTTTTTCGCGGCAAAAAAATGCATTGCTGTCTATGTAAACGCATGCGTTTTTAAGCACATGCGTTTGTTTGCGCTAAAAACGCATGCGTTTTTATAGAAAAAAAACAGAAAACACACTGAAAAGCCACCCACCACCATCAAGGTGATAAAGGGATCCAAACCCTAACCCTAACTCTACCCCTAACCTCACCCCTAACCGTTTAATGAACATTTTCTGACAGTCATATTGCCACGTATTTAAGTGCTATTTCAGTGCCACGTATGCCACGTGCCACGTATGCCACGTGCCACGTATTTAAGTGCCACGTGCCACATATTTAAGTGCCACGTGCCACGTATTAAAGTGCCACGTGCCACGTATTTAAGTGGCACATATTTAAGTGCCACGTGCCACGTATTTAAGTGCCACGTGCCACCTATTTCAGTGCCACGTATGCCACGTGCCACGTATTTAAGTGCCACGTGCCACATATTTAAGTGCCACGTATCACGTATTTCAGTGCCACGTATGCCACGTGCCACGTATTTAAGTGCCACGTGGCACATATTTAAGTGCCACATGCCACGTATTTAAGTGCCACGTGCCACGTATTTGAGTGCCACGTATTTAAGTACCACGTATTTCAGTTGCACGTATTTCAGTGCCACGTATTTCAGTCACGTTTAGGGTTAGGGTTAGGGGTAGGGGTAGGGGTAGGGTTTTCTTGTTTTTTCTTGTGTTTTCTTGTGTTTTCTTGTGTTTTTCTATAAAAACGCATGCGTCTAAAAAACGCATGCGTTTTACCGCGTTTACATGCGTTTTTTTTAAAAAACGCATGCAGACAAAAACGCAAGTGTGAAACCAGCCTAAGTTGGTTACACACTTGGAGCTCCAGTGAGTATAACTACAAAAATATGGCGGCATTTAGCGCTATTGCGCATGCGCGGAGTCCGTTTACCTGCCCTGCAGTTCAACCAGGTTTTGCTAATTAGCAGACATGCGCAATTGAGACCTATGCACGCCGACAGAGACAATGGCGTCCTCCATGATTAGCTGTCTCCAGCAGCGGTAAGAACGACATGGCTGTTAGCATCTACTTATTTAAATGCACAAATGCACAGATGCACTTTAATGAATGTATCAACATGTAATTTAACACAAATGGCTGTAATTAGGATTGTTGGGACACTATATATATGTAATAAGGAACCTTTATCCACTGCTTGAGAAAAGCTCAGTAGAGCTGAAACGTCGCACAGACATGTGGGTTTGAATAAATCCTGCACCTTTTTTTGAAAATGGAGTGCTGCCTCTTCTTTTGATCTATACTGAATGTGGACGACCAGTGGACGGGTTGCCTGGAGGCTCTGCACCCTGAGATAAGTTATACCAGTGTGCTGTTCCTTTTTTACTATTTTATCTTTAACATTAGGGACGCATGTGTCTGCGATCGTTTGCTTTTTGCTGCGTTTGACGACGCATGCATCATTTCGTCGTCTGCGGTTTGGCGCGGAAATGCTACATGTAGTAATTTTTAGAGGCGTCAATTTGCCACCTAGAAACGTATGCGGTCGATTGCGTAAGGAAAGCGCCAAAAAAATGCATTGCTGTCTATATGAACGCATGCGTTCACAAGCACATGGGTTTTCTTGCATTTTTGAACGCATGCGTTGCACCAGAGAAAAACATGTTCAGACACTGATAAGCCACCCCCCACATACAAGGTGATAAAGGGAGGGAGTGGACTTTTGCAGGTCACTACTCAGCAGACAGCCAAGCAGAGCAGACAGACCACAGCACCTTGGAGCAAACAAGCCTCTGAACAATGTGAGTATATCCTAGCCAATGCCTTTATTTTCTATTTTCTGTCTCTACATGTCCTAATTTCTGCCATTTCTTTCTGCATGCATCAGAATGTCTTCTTCTAATGAGGAGCAACGTCCTGGGCCTTCTGAAGTAGAACATGTCAGTGAAGTGAGTACTCACCTCCTCAGATTGGTAAGTATTCACTGTCACATCTACACATATGACAATTTTCTTTTTCCTTTTTTTAGAGCACTTCTTCTACTGCGGCAGAGACTGGGCAGGAGCAGTGGAGTCACGGTCGGGTGGCAAGGCGGCAGCATGTATGTATACAAGGCTGACTGTTTACTGTATCCTCACTTTAGTATTCTTGAATCTTCCTTTCTTTACATTCCTATTTCTTTACATTTTTCTTCTGGAATCCTTTTGTATCTTGACTTTCCTTATTCATGCCATTTCTCAGCCTCTGTTTTCTTTCTTTGCCTTATGTTAATGTATCCAACATTAATGTCTTTATTTAATTTTTAGGTTCCAGAATGGGATGAAGACCTCATAGAAAATGACCTCCTCATCTCCCTGGTCCAGGAGCGAGTCCCATTGTGGGACACCCAGGTTCCACAGCACTCGGAAAACGTGACATTATGTAATAGTGCAGAACCACACAGGCTTTGACCACCTCGTCGACTGTCTCCATTTTTAGATTAATGGCTGATGCAAGAATGCGCCATTTTGAGACTAGAATCCCAAAGGTACACTCTACTGTTCTCCGTGCCCTGGTCAGTCTGTAGTTAAAAATCCTTTTAGTGTGGTTCAAGTCACGACTGGAATATGGCTTCAGTAGGTTTTCACACATCTGAAAGGCCTCATCACCAACCATCACAAATGGCATTGGTGGACCTTTAGTGTTGGGGAGTGGTCGTGGCCGTGGAAAATTAAAATTTTTGCCATACACGCGGCGGCCCATATCAGAGTTCTTAAAAGTCTGGGAATCATTGCCACGGCCAAAAGCTCCAATGTCCACGGCGATGAAGCGACAGTCCGCATCGGCTATTGCAATGAGCACAACAGAAAAATATTTTTTATAATTGAAGTACTCCGATCCTGTTCTGGTGGGTTTGATAATGCGGATATGCTTTCCATCCACCACTCCCAAACAGTTGGGGAAATCACACACACTCCAGAATTTTTCCGCAATTTCAATCCACATGTCCAAGGTGGGTAGGGGTATAAACTCATCCCGGAGTACATTCCACAAAGCCCGGCAGGTGTCCGCAACTATTCTGGACAGGGTGGATATTCCAAGCCGGTATTGGAAGTGGAGGGATGATAAACTCTCTCCGGTTGCCAGAAATCTGGAAGAAAATAATTTAAAAAAAATTACAATCTATTCTATTTATGTTGTTATGCTAAAGACAGAAAGGTAAATACCAAAAAAATACATGTCAGAACACCCAAAATTTGCACTGCCATTTGTTTAGATTTGTTACGTACCTTAATGTAACCAGCAGACGTTCCTCTGGTGGAATCGCTCTACGGAGCTGGGTGTCCTGTCTCCGTATGGCTCCTTGGACACGAGCAAGCAAATCCCGGAACGAGTCTTGCGACATCCTTGTATATTCCAGGAATTTGTCCGGGTTGGCATTAAGCTCGCCATACAGCGTGTGATAGGCTCCACGGCTCTCACATAGTTCAATAATGGGGTGTCTCCAAAAACGCCTAAGCCGTCTCCTTCTCCATCTTTCGCGATTTCTGTCTTGCTCCCAAGCAAATGCACAAGCAAGAAACAGCTTGATGCTTAAATCCAGGTTGAAATAAAAGCTCTCCATGCGAAGATCCATTATGACACAGCATATGCAGCGCCCCAGAGTCCTGGTTGCTGCATTGATGTCGCTCTTCCACCAGGGAGAGTGATATTACGTCTGATGGTACTACAGGAGTTCACCTTGCCAGGTATCACAAGTCACACACTACACTTCACACTCCAGTCCACCAGGGGAAGCCTTGCTTCTATCTATTAGGGCACTCCTCACACACAGGTAAAACTGGTGGGTTGGATAGGAAGTTAGTCAGAAGCTGCCTGGGTTTCGACCCAGAGGGATCCTGTCAGGCAGACAGGGGGAGAAGGAGGAACATCTGAGCTGCAGACAGAGGGTCCCTGTAAGGGGTGGGATCCTGGCAGAGGCCTAGCTGTTGTGAGTTTGGTTTTTGGGCTCCCCCGGTGGTCACTGGTGGTACTGGACTTGTGTGCTTCACTTTCTCTGTTCACCTGTTTCCATCAGGATATGGGTGTATCCTATTTAGCCTTGCTGCTCAGTTATTCTAGTGCCGGCCAACAATGTAACCAGAGCCTTTCTGTTGCATGTTCCTGCTTCTAGACTACTATCAGCTAAGTTGGACTCTTAGTCCTAAGTTTGTTTTGCATTTTTGTTCCAGTTCACAGTTATGTTATTTTTCTGTAGCTGGAAGCTCTTGTGGGCCGAAATTGCCACTCCGGTGTCATGAGTTGACACATGAGTCTTAAAGTAATTTCGGGATGGTTTTTTAATAGGGTTTTCAGCTGACCGTGAAGTTCCCTATTGTATCTTCTTGCTATCTAGTAAGCGGACCTCGCTTTGCTGAACCTACCTTCATACTGCGTATGTCTTTTCCTCTGAACTCACCGTCAATATATGTGGGGGGCTTCTGTCTCCTTTTTGGGGGAATTTCCCTAGAGGTAAGCCAGGTCTGTCTTTTCCTCTATTAGGGTTAGTTAGTCCTCCGGCTGGCACTAGGCGTCTAGGGATAAAACGTAGGTACGCCACCCGGCCACTGTTAGTTGTGTGGTAGGTTTAGCTCACGGTCAGCTCTAGATTCCATCACCCAAGAGCTGTTCTGTTATTTATGTTCTCTGACGTTCCCTTGCCATTGGGAACCATGACACCTAGCATGAGATAGAGAGCTACGGAGCTGCGCCTGCCTCACGTGCGGCAGCATCCTAAGAAAGGACACAAAGAGAAGTGTATTGTGGAGAGTGAGAAATGAAGTCACAGCACAAGGAGATAATACTGGGAGGAGTTCTGCCCCAAGATCGGCAGCCTCCTTCTGAGGTGCGTAGCGGTGGCTAGAACACCGAGGGAGTAATTGACTCTACGCATTACTTCAGAGACCGGCAGGACAGTCAATTCCAAGTTGGCTGCCCGACCTTAATACCTAAGAAGACACGGTGGCAAATTGTGGGGTCAGGGCATCTCTAGGGTCCCTACAAACAAGCCCCAGGCTATCCCAGTCATACGGGTTGTCCTATCCATACCATCTTGGGGACATAGAGAGAGAGAACATCAGAAACATCTACAAAAGTTGTGAAGACTATCCCGTGGTGCTCAGCAGGGAAGTACTACAACACACAGGCGCTGGTAGGAAGGCTACTGATTTCCACCTGTTTAAGAGAACTCTGGATGTGCCTTCGGACCAGCCGGACTCTGCCTGCGCTGTGAACGGTACTCTGGACTGTGGACGCTGAAGTCTTCAGTAAAAGGTAAAGAGACTGCAACCTTTGTGTCCTTGTTATTCATTGCACCTTACATCGTCCACCATCACCACCTACACATCTGAGAAGCCCTGGGGACATACTTCACCTGTGGGAAAGTATACCATCTAGCTGCCATTCCATCAGCCCAGCAGACCCCTAAGAAGCGTCAGTCACCCTGACCGAATACCACAGGTGGCGTCACGAACACCAGACAAACTTCACCTTTAATTGGACGCCCCTCAGAAGGGCCACGGACCGGGTTGGGCCACCGTGACATCCCCAGAACCGAGAGAGAGATAGACCCGATGCCGAGTACCCCATTGCCCTTAACATGGAGGCGCTCCAAATCTTGGCATCACAAACAGGATCTACTTAAGCCTGAAAAATCAGGTCATGTGTGCCTAAGAACTGTGTCAGAATTGTGATTGGAACTGTGATTTGCTTAATGACTGTGTATTGCCAATTGCCGCCAAAATTCCCGCCAAAACTGCCGCCATTATAGCGCCACGAGGAGTGCAGGAGAAGAAGAAGGGCGTGGAGTTGTGAGCGTGAACGAACTGAGAAGCACGAAAAATAATGGCCGCCCAGTCTAAATATTTCTGTATCTTGAAGGCGTGTCCGTCAGCAACCGAGGTCCGCTTCCTGATTCTCCATGGCGGGCGGAGACAGCAACAATGAAACCGATCCCGAGAGGAGGAAGACTGTTATGATCCGGTGACCTTGGAGCCGCATGAAAACTTTCTCTGGAGTCGGTGGAACCTGTACTGACGGCAAATCCTGAACTAACACCGCAACTAGAAGTAGCCGTGGGGTGTGCCTAACAAACCCTAGACACCTCGACACAGCCGGAGGACTAAATACCCCTATAGATGGAAATAGGAATGCTATCTTGCCTCAGAGAAGACCCCCAAAGGATAGGCAGCCCCCCACGAATAATGACTGTGAGTAGGAGAAGAATAGACACACGCAGGTAGAAAACAGGATTTAGCAAAAGAGGCCACTCTAGCTAAATAGGAAAGGATAGGACAGATTACTAGGCGGTCAGTATTAAAACCCTTCAAAAAATATCCACAGCAGATAATACAAAAAATTCCACAATCTAACTTAAGACATGGAATGTATATCTGCCACTCCAGAGAATCCAACAAGACTGAGAAAATACTGACACAATCTAAGCTGGACAAGAAAACACAAAAGAATAGCACTGAATCATGAAGCACACAGCATGTGTGCCACAGAAAAAAAACAGACACTTATCTTTGCTGATTTGGCAGAATGACAGGAGGAGCCAGGCAGAGGTCCAACACCTCCCAACAACAATTGACAACTGGCAAGGACTAATTAATCCTGCACACCTAAATACCCCAGTCAGAACTGCAATCAGCAGACACACCTGACCAGGACTGCAACCCAGGGACAACTGCATTACCACCTACTACCACCGGAGGGAACCCAAAAGCAGAATTCACAACAGTACCCTCCCCTTGAGGAGGGGTCACCGAACCCTCACCAGCGCCCCCAGGCAGATCAGGACGAGCCAGATGAAAGGCACGGACCAGATCAGCAGCATGGACATCAGAAGCAAAAACCCAAGAATTATCCTCCTGGCCATAACCCTTCCATTTGACAAGGTACTGAAGCCTCCGCCTTGAAAAACAAGAATCCAAAATCTTCTCAACCACATACTCCAACTCCCCATCAACCAAAACAGGGGCCGGAGGATCAACAGAGGGAACAACGGGCACCACATATTTCCGCAATAAAGATCTATGGAAGACATTATGGATAGCAAAAGAGGCCGGAAGCGCCAATCGAAAAGACACCGGATTAATAATCTCAGAAATCCTATAAGGACCAATAAACCAAGGGGAAGAGACCTTCATAGGAACATGACGGGAAGACAACCAAACCAAATCCCCAACCCGAAGCCGGGAACCAACACACCGATGACGGTTAGCAAAACGTTGAGCCTCCTCCTGAGACAACACCAAATTGTCCACCACATGAGCCCAAATCTGCTGCAACCTGTCAACCACAGAATCCACACCAGGACAGTCAGAAGGCTCAACCTGCCCAGAAGAAAAACGAGGATGAAAACCAAAATTACAAAACAAAGGCGAAACCAAAGTAGCTGAACTAGCCCGATTATTAAGGGCAAACTCGGCCAATGGCAAAAAGGCCACCCAATCATCCTGATCAGCAGACACAAAGCATCTGAAATAGGTCTCCAAGGTCTGATTAGTTCGCTCGGTCTGGCCATTTGTCTGAGGATGAAATGCAGAAGAAAAAGGCAAATCAATGCCCAGCCTAGCACAAAAGACCCGCCAAAACCTAGAAACAAACTGGGAACCTCTGTCGGACACAATATTCTCCGGAATACCATGCAAACGAACCACATGCTGAAAAAACAACGGAACCAAATCTGAAGAGGAAGGCAATTTAGGCAAAGGCACCAAATGAACCATCTTAGAAAACCGGTCACAAACAACCCAGATAACCGACATCCTCTGGGAAACCAGAAGATCAGAAATAAAATCCATAGAAATATGCGTCCAGGGCCTCTCAGGGACCGGCAATGGCAAAAGTAACCCACTAGCACGGGAACAACAAGGCTTGGCCCGCGCACAAGTCCCACAGGACTGCAAAAAAGAACGCACATCACGCGACAAGGAAGGCCACTAAAAGGACCTACCAACCAAATCTCTGGTACCAAAAATACCAGGATGACCAGCCAACACGGAACAGTGAACCTCAGAAATCACTCTACTAGTCCATCTGTCAGGAACAAACAATTTCCCCACAGGACAGCGGTCAGGTCTGTCAGCCTGAAATTCCTGAAGAACCCGCCGTAAATCAGAGGAAATGGCAGAAAGGACCACCCCTTCTTTCAGAATGCCGACCGGTTCAAGGACCTCAGGAGAATCAGGCAAAAAACTCCTAGAAAAGGCATCAGCCTTAATATTCTTAGAACCCGGAAGATACGAAACCACAAAATCAAAACGGGAAAAAAACAAGGACCCTCGAGCCTGTCTAGGACTCATCCGTTTGGCAGACTCGAGGTAAATCAAATTCTTATGATCAGTCAGGACCACAATACGATGCTTAGCTCCCTCAAGCCAAAGTCGCCACTCCTCAAACGCCCACTTCATAGCCAACAACTCCCGATTGCCGACATCATAATTGCGTTCAGCAGGCGAAAACTTGCGGGAGAAGAAGGCACACGGTTTCATCAAGGAACCCACAGAATCCCTCTGAGACAAAACGGCCCCTGCCCCAATCTCAGAGGCGTCAATCTCAACCTGAAACGGAAGGGAAACATCCGGCTGGCGCAACACCGGAGCAGAAGTAAATCGGCGTTTAAGCTCCTGAAAGGCAGAGACAGCCGCAGAGGACCAATTCGCCACATCGGCGCCTTTCTTCGTAAAATCGGTCAAGGGTTTAACCACGCTGGAGAAATTAGCAATGAAACGACGATAAAAATTTGCGAAACCCCAAAATTTCTGAAGGCTCTTCACGGATGTGGGTTGAATCCAATCATAAATGGCCTGAACCTTAACCGGATCCATCTCCATAGATGAGGGAGAAAAAATGAAGCCCAAAAAAGAAACCTTCTGCACCCCAAAGAGGCACTTAGACCCCTTCACAAACAAAGCATTGGCACGAAGGATCTGAAATACCATCCTGACTTGTTCCACATGAGACTCCCAATCATCGGAAAAAATCAAAATATCGTCCAAATATACAATCAAGAATTTATCAATATAAGTCCGGAAGATATCATGCATGAAGGATTGAAAAACCGATGGAGCATTAGTGAGCCCGAATGGCATCACAAGGTATTCTAAATGGCCTTCGGGTGTATTAAATGCAGTTTTCCATTCATCACCCTGTTTAATACGAACAAGATTATATGCCCACCGAAGGTCAATCTTAGTAAACCAACTAGCCCCCTTAATCCTAGCAAACAAATCAGAAAGCAAAGGTAAAGGGTATTGAAACTTGACCGTGATCTTATTCAAGAGGCGATAATCAATACAAGGTCTCAAGGAGCCATCCTTCTTAGCAACAAAAAAAAATCCCGCTCCCAACGGTGAAGAAGATGGCCGAATATGCCCTTTCTCCAAAGACTCCTTAACATAACTCCGCATGTCGGTATGTTCAGGCACAGACAGGTTGAAAAGTCGGCCCTTAGGAAACTTACTGCCTGGAATCAAGTCAATCGCACAATCACAGTCCCTGTGCGGTGGAAGGGAACTGGACTTGGGCTCATCGAATACATCCTGAAAATCAGACAAAAACTCTGGAATTTCAGAAGAGAAAGAAGAGGAGATTGACATCAAAGGAACATCATTATGAACCCCCTGACAACCCCAACTAGTCACAGACATAGACTTCCAATCCAACACAGGATTATGTACCTGCAACCACGAAAAACCCAGCATGATAACATCATGCAAATTATGCAACACCAGAAATCGACAATCTTCCTGATGGGCTGGCGCCATGTGCATGTTCACCTGTGTCCAAAACTGAGGCTTATTTTTAGCCAAAGGTGTAGCATCAATCCCCCTTAAAGGAATAGGGTTCTGCAAAGGCTGCAAGGGAAAACCACAACGCCTGGCAAACTCAAAATCCATTAAGTTCAAGGCGGCGCCTGAATCCACAAACGCCATGACAGAAAATGATGACAATGAGCAGATCAAGGACACCGATAACAGAAATTTAGGTTGTACAGTACTGATGGTAAATGAACTAGCGATCCTTTTTGTCCGCTTAGGGCAGACTGAAATGACATGAGAAGCGTCGCCACAATAATAACACAACCTATTCTGACGTCTGAGTCCTTGTCGTTCTGTCCTAGACAGAATCCTATCACACTGCATTGGCTCAGGAATTGGCTCTGAGGACGACGCCACAGTGCACACAGTTCTACGCTCCCGCAAGCGCCGATCAATCTGAATGGCCAGAGACATAGAATCACTCAGACCGGAAGGCGTGGGAAACCCCACCATAACATCTTTAACGGATTCAGAAAGACCCTTTCTGAAAATTGCCGCCAAAGCATCATCATTCCATTTAGTCAACACAGACCATTTTCTGAATTTCTGACAATACAATTCTGCCGCCTCTTGACCCTGAGACAGGGCCAACAAGGTCTTCTCCGCTTGATCCACAGAATTTGGTTCATCATATAATAATCCTAAAGCCTGAAAAAAGGAGTCTACATTAAGCAAAGCAGGATTCCCAGATTCCAGGGAAAATGCCCAATCCTGTGGATCACCACGCAGCAGGGAGATGACGATTTTAACCTGCTGAATGGAATCACCGGAGGATCGAGGTCTCAAAGCAAAAAACAGTTTACAATTGTTTTTAAAACTTAAAAATTTGGACCTGTCACCAAAAAACAAATCAGGAGTAGGAAACTTCGGTTCTAAAACAGGAGTCTGAACAATATAATCAGAAATACCCTGTACCCTAGCAGCAAGCTGGTCTACACGAAAAGCTAATTCCTGAACATCCATGCTAGCACAAGACTCCTCAGCCACCCATAGATAAAGAGGGAAAAAAAGACAAAACAGACTGCAGAAAAAAAAATATCTCAACACCTTTCTTCCCTTCTTCTGAGATGCATTTAACTCATTATGGGCCAGTTGTACTGTTATGATCCGGTGACCTTGGAGCCGCATGAAACTTTCTCTGGAGTAGGTGGAAACTATACTGACCGCAGATCCTGAACTAACACCGCAATTAGAAGTAGCCGTGGGGTGTGCCTAACAAACCCTAGACACCTCGACACAGCCAGAGGACTAAATACCCCTATAGATGGAAATAGGAGTACTACCTTGCCTCAGAGCAGAACCCCAAAGGATAGGCAACCCCACGAATATTGACTGTGAGTAGGAGAAGAAAAGACACACGCAGGCAGAAAACAAGATTTAGCAAAAGAGGCCACTCTAGCTAAATAGGAAAGGATAGGACAGAATACTAGGTGGTCAGTATTAAAACCCTTCAAAAAATATCCACAGCAGATAATACAAAAAATACCACAATCTAACTAAAGATGTGGAATGAATATCTGCAACCCCAGAGAATCCAACAAGACTGAGAAAATACTGACACAATCTAAGCTGGACAAGAAAACACAAAAGAATAGCACTGAATCATGAAGCACACAGCATGTGTGCCACAGAAAAAAAAAACAGACACTTATCTTGGCTGATTTGGCAGAAAGGCAGGAGGAACCAGGCAGAGGTCCAACACCTCCCAACAACAATTGGCAACTGGCAAGGACTAATGAATCCTGCACACCTAAATACCCCAGTCAGAACTGCAATCAGCAGAAACACCTGACCAGGACTGCAACTCAGGGACAACTGCATTACCACCTACCACCACCGGAGGGAACCCAAAAGCAGAATTCACAACACACGGGTGTCCAAAACGCATACACTCAGATAAGGGCGCTTGTTTCCTTGGAAAAGTGAATGAAGAACTGCATCATTTGTATCAGATTGAGAAGTCTTAGATGACGCCAAACCATCCCGAAGGAAATGAGGCCTGCGAGCGGTTCAACAACAATTTAATCCAGATGTTGAGAACTTTGGAAGAGGAAAGGAATATGTGGCGGAGCTGGTGTGGGTATATAACAACCAAAAACACAGTACCACCGGTTGAACGCCTTAGACTCTTCTGTTCGGTTATCCAGGGAGATTACAGAACTGAAGCTAGAGCCTGAGGAAGACTAACCACGGACGAGGGTGTCTACCTGGATCCGTGAACATCGACATCGGTTGCAGACCTTACATCATCTCGTGCAGACCAAGCTCCAAGAAGTGGAACATCCCATAACCGCTCCCCTACGTAGGACAGCTCTGCAAGCTGGGGATCGTGTCCTGGCATGAGAGAGGCATCCTTCTGACAAGCTGGAGTCCTGGTGGGAGAAGAACCCAAACTGAGTGAAATGAAGAGACGATGCTAGGGGACCTGTATATGAGATTCAGCCTGAGGGGAAGGTGCTCCTACTTGCATACTTCACCAGAACATGTTACAGCCCTGCTTATCAAGAGATCCCAACCCCGAGCAGGAGAAACTGGATGCTTCAAATGAAGTTCCAACAGTCCTCGTGAGAGATGAAGAGGAAGAGTCTGACGTCGAAAATTCAGCTGAGGAAAGTAAGTCTACCAGTCCCCAACGACAACCTGATTCAGTTGTTCCAATGAAATCTACTATCCCTTCTACTCTACGGTGCTCCGAACATTCCACCGCAGGTGTATTCCCTATTTGCTACAATCGAGACCAGTTTGTTTTGTGGCAGGTAGTTCAAGGTCTGGAAGCGTGTCGGCGGCAGATAAAGAAACTTTCACCCGTGGAATGGCGAGCTAAAAGAGAGGGGGAATGTAAGAGGAAAAACCAGAACGGGGGTTACCTTTCTCACGCCAGCTCCAGAACTGCCGGGGCTGTCACCCATGTTGCAGGGGGGAAGAATTTCATTCCAGGGCGAACCCTTGCATGTGACTGTAGTAGGTGGGGCCGAGCGAAATAGCACTGCGCACGGGAAGAGAGCCAGAGTCCAGGTGGGAAAGATGAGTGGTGAGTCGGGTGCTCTGTCCGCTGTGAGGGCAGAGCTATCCGTTTGCGCAGGCCGACTCGACAGTACCCTTGCATACAGGTCCACCGCTGGTGGACGACTAACCTTCAATCCCCCGCTATCCTCCGAGCCAGCAGGTGACTCAGACTTGACGCCGGAGACTGCACCGGGTGTGCGACACCATGAGAGACAGGTAGCTAGGCCAGTGCTCTGATACCCTGGATTTGTGTACACCGCGGAGCAAAGTCATGTTCTGGCGGTTTCACATATTGAACTCAGTACCGTGCCAGACACACGTGGGCACAGGAAAGTTAGTCACATGCCGCTGTTGTCGGTGCCACCGATGGAACCCTGAAATGCCGCACACAAGAAGACTACAGTCTCATCTCAGTTTCATCTTTTTAATTATCGAACTATCGTTCATCCCTGGCCTAACCTGCCACTCTCCCATTCTGTCCCATTCCCTATCACTACCCTGCAACCTATTACTTACTGCGTGAAGTACACTTATTGTTAAATAAAACTTTTAACTCTAGAGCTGCCTCCTGTCCGTGATGACATCCCGCATTCCTGTGATTTCTACAGCAGCACAATATAAGGCAATTGAGCCTGATTTCAGCGATGTATCACTTAGTTTACTGTGTGCAGCAGTTGTAACTAGGGTTGAGCGAAACGGATCGGACAAATTCAAAAATCGCCGAATTTCGGCAAAGTCGGGTTTCATGAAACCCGACCCGATCCGAGTATGGGATCGGCCATGAGGTCGGCGATCTGCGCGTAAAAGTCGCATTTCATATGACGCTTTCAGCGCTATTTTTCAGCCAATGAAGGAGGACGCAGAGTGTGTGCAGCGTGATGACATAGGTCTCGGTCCCCACCATCTTAGAGAAGGGCATGACAGTGATTGGCTTGCTTTCTGCGGCATCACAGGGGCTATAAAGACCGCCATCTTACTTCTGCCGATTTTAGCATAGGGAGAGGTTGCTGCAGCTTCATCAGAAGAAGGGATATAGTTAGGGAGGGAAGATTAACCCCTAAACTGCTTGTGCTGTAGCGATTTCCACTGTCCAACACCACCTTTTTTTGCAGGGACAGTGGAGGCTATATTTTTGTGCATCAGCTATGTAGCTTAGGCTGCCTTATAAGGCTCCCTGATAGCTGCTTTGCTGTTTGCATGCTGCTGTGCAAACCAACTGCTTTTTTAAAAGCAAAAATCCTGTTGCTTCTTTCTGCACAGTTATCTTGTTTATTTGTCCACATTTTTGTGTGCAGCAGTCCTTTTTATTGCTGCCATACTTGTCCTGAGATCATTGTAGGGAGATTGAAATTGTACTACAGTCCTTGTATTTTTTCATATATCTTCCAGCCACTTTCTGCCACTTACATTGTGTTGTTTTATACACTGTGCCGGAGTTTTGGTTCAATCTCCCAAAAAAAGTGAGATTCAAATTCTCACAAAGTGGATATACTTCAGTCCTGTTAGTTTGTGGTATATCAGCCAGCCACTTTCTGCCACTTACATTGTGTTGTTTTATACACTGGGCTTGAGTTTTGGTTCAGTCTCCAAAAAAAAAAGTGAGATTCAAATTCTCACAAAGTGGATATACTTCACCTTTGTTAGTTTGTCGTATGTCAGCCAGCCACTTTCTGCCACTTACATTGTGTTGTTTTATACACTGGGCCTGAGTTTTGGTTCAGTCTCCCAAAAAAAAAAGTGAGATTCAAATTCTCACAAAGTGGATATACTTCACTCCTGTTAGTTTGTCGTATATCAGCCAGCCACTTTCTGCCACTTTGATTGCGTTGTTATATACACTGGGCCTGAGTTTTGGTTCAGTCTCCACCCCAAAAAAAGGGAGATTTAAATTCTCAACAAGTTTTTATACACCTTCTACCTTGTTTTACAGTACCATATAGCGGTTGTTATTTTGGTTAGATTTTCCAAAAAATGAGGAAGTCTGGTGGAAGAGCCCATGGGCGGTGGTTGCCAGCTGGTACTGATGATGGTGGTAGTGGCGGTGCATCTGGTGGTAGTGGCAAAAGCACAATAGCACCTAAGGCTGGAGGTGTTGAGCCAGCATCATCATCTGGCTACACAAGGCCTCGAAGGCTCCCTTATCTGGGAGTAGGAAAACAGCTTTTAAAGCCGGAGCAGCAGGAAAAAGTTTTGGCTTTCCTTGCTGACTCAGCCTCTAGCTCTTTCGTCTCCTCTTCAGAAAGTTCCAAATATAAAAGCAGCGAGTCGTCAGTGGATGCTCCCAGTCAGGAACAAGAAGTTTCCTTGTATCCTTCACCCAAACCAAAAGTGAAGGATGAGTCAGACGACACTACAGGTTACTCCATGGAGCTCTTTACACATACCGTGCCTGGGTTAGAAAGGAAAATTGTTAACTGCCCATTACAAGATGAATCGGACATGGAGTGCACTGATGCACAGCTAGATTATTATGCTGTTCCATTGACTCAGATCACTACATTGCCCTCGCACAGGGCATATAAAATAGACACCTAGCCTGAATTGGCAGAATATGCATTACAGGAGCTCCCTTGCCCTGCTGCTAGTGTGCTATCAGAAAGAGTCTTCAGTGCTTCTGGTTCAATACTGACCGAAAAAAGGACACATCTGCTACCCAAAATGTTGATGATCTAACCTTCATTAAAATGAACCAATCATGGATTTGAAATTATTTTGCCCCACCTTCCCCTGCTGACACGTAGCTTACCTGAAAAATGTCTTGCTTTTGGCCTCCTCTTACTGACTTCTCCAATTCCTCCATTTGCAGCTGCTGAATGTCCACCATAGGCCATTTTTATACCTCCCTAAATGGGCTGACTCCCACCACAGGGCCGTGGTCACCACCTGGCGCAAGCACCCGTGCGAGTGCCGTTTGCCTGGACAGGTGGGTGGGCCCACTCTTGGGCGACGGCACTGGCACAGGGTCCCTCATAGTACAATGAAGTGTCTCTGACGGTGGTGGTGCACAACCAATGTCAGACACACCGTCGTAATATGAAGGGCCCTGTGCCAGTACCGCCGCCCACGAGAGTGTTCCCCCCAGCTCGAAAAGTGCTCTACCACTTGCAATACTTACCTCTCCCTGCTCCACCACTGTGTAGTCTGTGCTGTTAAATCCTTCAATGGCACTGCCAATACAAATTTGTTGAAATGATAGATGATAGTTAAAATATACAGGGGCCCTGGCCTCCATTTAGACCAGTTAATACTTTGTGCCTACTACCACTGTCTGCTACTCAGCAGAGGAGCCCACCCCTGTACCTAGCTATGCCACCTGTTTATTTATGAACAATTTTTTGGCAGACATTTAGCCCACTTTATTTTTTGGGCCTACTAACTTAGTCTGCTACTCATTACAATTTTCCGACACTGAGCAAAGCAATGTCGCCTGTTTATTTATGAACAATTTTTTTGCAGACATTTAGCCCACTTTATTATTTGGGCCTACTAACTGTGTCTGCCACTCATTACAGTTTTCCTCCACTGAACAAAGAAATACCGCTTGTTTAGTCCTGTTACCACATTTGAACTGCATTTAGCCTACTTTAGTATTTGGGCCTACTAACTGGGTCTGCCACTCATTACAGTTGTCCTCCACTGAACCAAGCAATGCTGCCTGTTTAGTCCTGTTACCACATTAGAACTGCATGAAGCCTACTTTAGTATTTGGGCCTACTAACTGGGTCTGCCACTCATTACAGTTGTCCTCCACTGAACAAAGCAATGCCGCCTGTTTAGTCCTGTTACCACATTTGAACTGCATTTAGCTTACTTTAGTATTTGGGCCTATATCTGTGTTTTCTCCTCATCCTGCCCATTGCCCAGCCACTGCTAGATGAGTCTGCTGGTACATTGACCCAGACCACTACATTCCCCTTGCACTCTACACAGCCAGAATCTGACCCTGCTGAAAGTCAGGTTGTCATACCTGCCGCTCCTGACGCTGCGGCCGCTTCCTCCATTAGTTCCTCTCGTTGCGCTCCTGCTGTCCATCCCGGGCATCGCGCCGCTCCCTCGTTCTCTCTTGCGGCTGCTGGGGGTCTTCAGCGTGGCGCTCGTGCTCCCTCCTTCCTCCGGCCGGCGTCTGCTCCGCACATGCCCCTTAGGTCGCGGGCGCGCGCTCTTCCTCCCTCTTAACCCCTTCCGCGTCCTCCCTGTTTCACCTCTACCAATCAGGTGATTCCTTTGCCTTTATCAGGCGCCCTCCCCATAATGGAGGCGCCTGATTATTGTTGTGCTTTTGTGCGCAGTGTTAGGCCTTTTTCTCCTCAGTCTGGTTGCGTCTACTTTCAGCTGTGTTCCTATTTTCCGTTTTGCCTCCTCTGTGTCTTTCTTGTTCCAGCCCAGCCTCCCTCGTTCTGTTCCCAGCCTCCCTTCCTCTTACCATTCAGTCTTGTTTTACGTCCCTCTCCTCAGTCTGTTATTTTTCCTGAGCCGCCCCTCTTGTACCAGCTGTTGCAGTGTAGTTCCCCTTGGGCTTGCTCCCCACTATCCCTGTATAGGGGTAGCCTCTCCCCGGGGTTGCTCGTCCTTGGGTCATCTGCACTGTGACCCTGAGGGTCCACTCTCTCTTGTACGCCTCTGTGCGTCACAGTATAATCAGGCCATGGACCCCGCTGGTACTTCTGCAGCAACGCAGAAGGAGTTGCTATTTTTACGGGAGAACCAAGGTCGGATCATGTCTGTCATGAAGTCCATGGATTCCCGCTTAACTGCCCTTCAGACTTCCGATCCTGGCAACGCTCCTTTGCTGGCAGGACTCCAGCAAGAGCTCGCACAGCAGCGTGATACGCAGTCCCATATCCTAAACTATATGGCATCCGTGGATGACCGTTTACACTCCCTTCAATCTACGGCCGCTGCTTCAGTCTCTCACAGGGATCCGGTTCCCCTTCCCCCTCCTCGCTTGGGAAAGCCCCCTAGATATAGTGGTGATCCCAAATTGTGTCGAGGTTTTTTGAACCAGTGCCGCCTTCACTTCGAGCTTTTGCCCCAGCAGTATCCATCCGATCGCGCTAAAGTGGCCTTCATAGTGTCTCATCTTGAGGGAGAGGCCTTAGCCTGGGTAAACCCTTTATGGGAGCGGGACGACCCGGTAGTTGCCAGTATTCAGATTTTTTTAGACACATTCCGCAGAGTCTTTGATGAACCCGGACGGCTGGCTTCCACTACCGAGTCCCTCTTTAGCCTCCAACAGGGAAACCTTACTGTCGGACAGTACGCCATCCGTTTTCGGACATTATCCTCCGAACTCGGGTGGAATAACGAGGCACTGGTAGGGGCTTTTTGGAGAGGGCTTTCGTCCAAAATCAAGGATGAGCTCGCTGGCCGCGATACTCCTACTACCTTGGAGGATCTCATATCTCTGGCCACGCGTATAGACTTACGCTTCCAGGAGCGTTCTCGGGAATTGGTCAGGGAGAGAAGGTCCTTCAGGCCAAACTGGGTACCTTGTCCTTCCCCAAACAGGTCTTCCGCCTCTTCCATACCAGAACCAATGCAGGTAGACCGTGTTAAGCTATCTGAGCAGCGACGTAAGGAGAGGTTAGCTCAGGGTTTGTGTCTCTACTGCGGAGGGGTTAATCATTTTTTGCGCTCCTGTCCAGAGAGGCCGGGAAACTCCTCCACCTAGGCCAGGTAAGGGAGGCTTCCCTAGGTGACCCAAATTCCTCTCTACCCTTAACTATTTCAGCTTTGATTTCTCTAGGTCTTGAGCGTAGGTCTGTGGAGGCGTATGTGGACTCGGGTGCGGCTGGTAACTTCATTCGTGAGGAGGAGGTGCACAAGCTTCAAATACCAGTAGTTACTTTGGAAACCCCACGTGTCATTACTGCAGTTGACGGCAAACTCTTACCGGATCCTATCACCATGGTGACTCTCGAGTTGGAGATGCAGATTGGAGCCCTACACCGGGAGAGGATTGCCTTCTATGTTTTGCCCAATCTGTCTCATGTCCTGCTTTTGGGTCTGCCCTGGCTCAGATCGCACGAGCCAGTTCTTGACTGGTGCTCCGGAGAAGTACTCCGCTGGGGGCATGGATGTCATAAACATTGTCTTCTGTCCGTCTCTCCCCCTGGTCCTCCTCAAGCGGTCACCTATCCTTCCTCTCTTCCTACGGCTTATCACTCGTTTGCTGAGGTCTTCGATAAGAAGGAGGCAGAGTCCCTTCCACCGCATCGAATTTTTGACTGTCCCATCGAACTAATTCCCGGAGTTACCCTTCCCAAGGGTAGAACATATCCCTTGTCTCCGGCTGAGACTTTAGCTATGTCTGAGTACATCAAAGAGAATTTGGCTAAGGGATTCATCCGGAAGTCCTCTTCTCCGGCAGGAGCTGGTTTTTTCTTTGTTCGGAAGAAGGATGGGTCTCTTCGGCCTTGTATTGATTACCGAGGTCTGAATGCCATCACAGTCAAGAATCGTTATCCTCTTCCGCTGATTCCTGAACTCTTCGACCGACTAAGAGGAGCCCGAGTCTTTTCTAAACTTGATCTGAGAGGGGCCTATAATTTGGTTCGAATTCGCACGGGAGATGAGTGGAAGACCGCCTTTAACACTCGCGATGGTCATTACGAATACCTCGTCATGCCCTTTGGTCTCTGTAACGCTCCAGCAGTCTTCCAAGAGTTCGTAAATGAGATCTTCCGTGACCTATTGTATTCCTGCGTGGTGGTATACCTTGACGACATCCTTATTTTTTCACCCGACCTCTCCTCCCACAGGAGAAGTGTCCGTTTGGTCTTGCAACGACTCCGGGAGAATCGTCTTTACGCCAAACTAGAAAAGTGTTTGTTTGAACAGTCTTCCTTGCCCTTCTTGGGGTATATTATTTCTGACGTGGGGCTGAAGATGGATCCCGAGAAGTTGTCTGCTGTACTCAAATGGCCCCGTCCCTGTGGAGTTAAGGCCATCCAACGTTTTCTGGGCTTCGCAAATTATTATAGACAATTCATGCCACATTTCTCTTCCGTAACCAAGCCCCTTGTCGCCCTAACCCGGAAAGGGACGAGGCTTCATGATTGGCCTCCGGAGGCGGAGGACGCCTTTCTTGCCTTGAAACAGGCCTTTGCTTCTGCTCCAGCTCTTCATCGACCAGTGGCCAGCAGATCCTTCTTCCTTGAGGTGGATGCCTCCTCTACTGGAGCTGGAGCGGTACTCTCCCAGAAGACCTCTTCCGGACGTCTAGTCCCTTGTGGATTCTTTTCTAAGTCATTTTCCCCCGCAGAATGCAATTACTCAGTTGGAGACCGGGAGTTGCTGGCAATTAAGATGGCTCTACAGGAGTGGCGTCATCTCTTGGAGGGGGCCGCCCATCCTTTTATTATTTTCACTGACCACAAGAACTTAGCCTACATCCAGTCCGCTCAGAGACTTAACTCCAGGCAAGCCAGATGGTCTTTGTTCTTTTCTCGTTTCGATTTTAAGCTTCATTTTTTGCCCGGAACTAAGAATATTAAAGCAGATGCACTTTCCCGGTCCTTGCAATCCCCTGAGATAGAAGAGGGTCCTTCACATATCATTGATCCCGCCAGACTCTTGGTAGCTCCTTCAAATCTCCTCTCGGTTCCTCCAGGCAAGACCTTCGTTCCGTGTGACAAGAGAACTGAAGTTTTACGTTGGGGACACTCTTCCAAGATTGCCGGACATGTCGGTACCAAGAAGACCCTTGCTCTTCTTTCCCGGTATTACTGGTGGCCATCTCTTTGACAAGACACGTCGGATTTTGTAGCCTCTTGCATGACTTGTGCTAAGAACAAAGTACCAAGAGAGTTGCCTTCAGGTCTCTTGCATCCTTTACCCGTACCCGAAGCCCCGTGGCAACAAATAGCCATGGATTTCATTACGGATCTGCCTCGTTCCTCTGGGTGCACAGCCATCCTTGTGGTGGTGGACCGGTTTTCTAAGATGGCCCATTTCGTCCCCTTGCCCGGATTACCCTCAGCTCCAGAATTGGCAAGAGTCTTCATTCATCAGATCTTCAGATTACATGGTCTTCCTCAAGGAATCGTGTCCGACCGAGGAGTCCAGTTTACCTCCAGATTCTGGAGAGCTCTCTGTAAACTCATAGGCATCTCTCTGGATTTTTCCTCCGCCTATCATCCTCAGACTAATGGGCAAGTAGAACGGATAAATCAAGTTTTGACTTCCTACCTACGTAACTTTACCAACGCTCATCACGATGATTGGGTAAGCCTTCTTCCTTGGGCTGAGTTTGCCCATAACAACCATGTCAGTGAAGCTACTTCCAAATCTCCGTTCTTTGTAGTTTCTGGTCTGAATCCGAGAGTACCTCTTCCAATGCCTTCCTCTTCTGGTGTTCCTGCAGCAGATACCTTTTCTTCTGATTTTTCCCAAATTTGGAAAGAGACCAAGGAGGCCCTAGTACGGACTGCAGTTCTGATGAAGAGACATGCTGACAAGAGAAGGAGAGATCTTCCTCCATATCATCCTGGTGACAAGGTCTGGCTTTCGACCAAGCATATCCGCTTGAAAATTCCCTCTTACAAGTTGGGTCCTCGATACATCGGTCCCTTCGAGGTCTTGGGTCGAATTAACAATGTGGCGTATAGATTGAGGTTGCCGGCTTCGCTCCGAGTCCCTAACGTCTTCCATGTCTCGCTTTTGAAACCTCTCTTCCTTAACCATTTTTGCCCAGCTCCGCTGGATTCTCCGCAACCCTCTGGTGTCGATCATGATTTTGAAGTAAGAGATATTCTAGCTATGAAAAGGGTTAGAGGTAGAGTCTTCTATCTTATTGATTGGAAGGGATTTGGTCCTGAGGAGAGGTCTTGGGAGCCTAGGGAGAACATTAACGCTCCACGGATTCTGAAAAGATTCTTGACTAACCTTGGTAGAGGGGGTCTTAGAAGGGGGGGTACTGTCATACCTGCCGCTCCTGACGCTGCGGCCGCTTCCTCCATTAGTTCCTCTCGTTGCGCTCCTGCTGTCCGTCCCGGGCATCGCGCCGCTCCCTCGTTCTCTCTTGCGGCTGCTGGGGGTCTTCAGCGTGGCGCTCGTGCTCCCTCCTTCCTCCGGCCGGCGTCTGCTCCGCACATGCCCCTTAGGTCGCGGGCGCGCGCTCTTCCTCCCTCTTAACCCCTTCCGCGTCCTCCCTGTTTCACCTCTACCAATCAGGTGATTCCTTTGCCTTTATCAGGCGCCCTCCCCATAATGGAGGCGCCTGATTATTGTTGTGCTTTTGTGCGCAGTGTTAGGCCTTTTTCTCCTCAGTCTGGTTGCGTCTACTTTCAGCTGTGTTCCTATTTTCCGTTTTGCCTCCTCTGTGTCTTTCTTGTTCCAGCCCAGCCTCCCTCGTTCTGTTCCCAGCCTCCCTTCCTCTTACCATTCAGTCTTGTTTTACGTCCCTCTCCTCAGTCTGTTATTTTTCCTGAGCCGCCCCTCTTGTACCAGCTGTTGCAGTGTAGTTCCCCTTGGGCTTGCTCCCCACTATCCCTGTATAGGGGTAGCCTCTCCCCGGGGTTGCTCGTCCTTGGGTCGTCTGCACTGTGACCCTGAGGGTCCACTCTCTCTTGTACGCCTCTGTGCGTCACACAGGTTCCCCTTCCTGCATACTATACTACCTTACACGGGGACAAAGAGGAAGGTGCAGATGAAAGTGCAGGTTCCTTCATCAGGTGGGGGGGCATACTTGTTGGTGACATCACTTGCACAGGGCCCCTCATAGTACGCAAAAGTGTCTCTGACAGTGGGAGGCGCCACCCGCCATCAAACACACCGCCGTACTATGAGGGGCCCTGTGCCAGTGCCAACGAGTGGGCCCCCCTGCTTGCTCAGGATCACAGCACTTGCAAAGTTGAAATACTTACCTCTCCCTGCTCCACCGCCATGACGTATTCCGCGTTTCCTGGGCCCACGAAAATCTTGAGCCAGCCCTACCCCCCACAACTTTAGCCAAATAACCCCCAGTTTTCCATGCCTAACTATTATTATAAAGTAAATTAAGATTGTCAAGCTTAAGTTATAACAATTGATGTTTTTGGCATTAAAATGGGCACTGTAGGTGTTTTTCTGTCCTCCACTCACTGCCGACTTTGATTCCCCATTGACTTGCATTGGGTTTTGTGTTTCAGTTGGCCCCCGAATTTTCGCAATAATCAGCCGATTTCACCCGACCCGACTTTTGACAAAGTCGGGTTTCGCGAAACCCGTCTCGATACGAAAAAAGTAAAAGTCGCTCAACTCTAGTTGTAATCAAATCAGAGTTTTTAGTTGCAGTATGTAGCAGCTCTCAGAAAGCTAACCCCGCCCACACCAAGCTCTTTATATACATTGTCTATTGATGAACTCTTGAGCGTGGGAAAATGCCAGCTGATTTTCCTACGCTGAAGAGTTCATCTTTGTTCATGCCGGCAGGGAGTCACTAAAGCTCCTCTCCCAGCATTTCATTCATTCCCTAGTAGTTTACAACCGGGACAGTCGCATTAGTACCGCTTCCTGTTGTAAACTGTATATACCCCAGATATGTATTATGGCGTGCGACTGACTGTACGCCGGACAGGTATGGGTATATTGTTGGGGATTTTTTACATTTTTTACAGGAGATCAAGGGCTTCACTTGGAATGGCAGTAACAATAAAATGGTCAAACAGTGTTTAGAGTTTTATTTCATTAAAATTCTTTATTCTGCATGTGTGTGTGTATTTATTTAACCTTTTACAAACTATAGGATTAGTAATGGATAGGTGTCTTATTGACACCTCTCCATGACTAAGCTGACTTAATGTCACCTTACAATGCAATGGTGACATTAACCCCTTATTACCCCATATGCCACCGCTACAGGGCAATAGGAAGAGAGAGGCTAGGTGCCGGAATCAGCCCATCTTACAGATGCGCCTTTTCTGGGGTGGCTGGGGGCAGATGTTTTTAGCAGGGGGGCAATAACCATGGTCCCTCTCTAGGCTATTAAAATCTGCCCTCACTCACTGGCTTTCCCTCTCTAGTGCAGAAAATTGCGCAGGAGCCCATGCCATTTTTTTCCGTTAAAATATTCTTTTATTAAATACATATAGGTCCCAAATTTTACACACACATACTACTAACAGTATTAGTCACTGACATATTTAAATCTAACTCTTCTGCAATTGTTTACCTTACGTAAACCATGTCTCCTATCCTGTCAGCTTCTGCAATTATTTCACAGAAGCCGACAAGTGAATTACCGGCTTTTCTGATACCTGCCTATGAAATATAAAGATATATATACAGTGGGGCAAAAAAGTATTTAGTCATTCAGCAATAGTGCAAGTTCCACCACTTAAAAAGATGAGAGGCGTCTGTAATTTACATCATAGGTAAAAAAAATCACATTGTCTGTTTTTTTATCATTTTATTTGCATATTATGGTGGAAAATAAGTATTTGGTCAGAAACAAACAATCAAGATTTCTGGCTCTCACAGACCTGTAACTTCTTTAAGAGTCTCCTCTTTCCTCCACTCATTACCTGTAGTAATGGCACCTGTTTAAACTTGTTATCAGTATAAAAAGACACCTGTGCATACCCTCAAACAGTCTGACTCCAAACTCCACTATGGTGAAGACCAAAGAGCTGTCAAAGGACACCAGAAACAAAATTGTAGCCCTGCACCAGGCTGGGAAGACTGAATCTGCAATAGCCAACCAGCTTGGAGTGAAGAAATCAACAGTGGGAGCAATAATTAGAAAATGGAAGACATTCAAGACCACTGATAATCTCCCTCGATCTGGGGCTCCACGCAAAATCCCACCCCGTGGGGTCAGAATGATCACAAGAACGGTGAGCAAAAATCCCAGAACCACGCGGGGGGACCTAGTGAATGAACTGCAGAGAGCTGGGACCAATGTAACAAGGCCTACCATAAGTAACACACTACGCCACCATGGACTCAGATCCTGCAGTGCCAGACGTGTCCCACTGCTTAAGCCAGTACATGTCCGGGCCCGTCTGAAGTTTGCTAGAGAGCATTTGGATGATCCAGAGGAGTTTTGGGAGAATGTCCTATGGTCTGATGAAACCAAACTGGAACTGTTTGGTAGAAACACAACTTGTCGTGTTTGGAGGAAAAAGAATACTAAGTTGCATCCATCAAACACCATACCTACTGTAAAGCATGGTGGTGGAAACATCATGCTTTGGGGCTGTTTCTCTGCAAAGGGGCCAGGACGGCTGATCCGGGTACATGAAAGAATGAATGGGGCCATGTATCGTGAGATTTTGAGTGCAAACCTCCTTCCATCAGCAAGGGCATTGAAGATGAAACGTGGCTGGGTCTTTCAACATGACAATGATCCAAAGCACACCACCAGGGCAACGAAGGAGTGGCTTCGTAAGAAGCATTTCAAGGTCCTGGAGTGGCCTAGCCAGTCTCCAGATCTCAACCCTATAGAAAACCTTTGGAGGGAGTTGAAAGTCCGTGTTGCCAAGCGAAAAGCCAAAAACATCACTGCTCTAGAGGAGATCTGCATGGAGGAATCGGCCAACATACCAACAACAGTGTGTGGCAACCTTGTGAAGACTTACAGAAAACGTTTGACCTCTGTCATTGCCAACAAAGGATATATTACAAAGTATTGAGATTAAATTTTGTTTCTGACCAAATCCTTTTTTTCCACCATAATATGCAAATAAAATGATAAAAAAACAGACAATGTGATTTTCTGGATTTTTATTTCTCAGCTTGTCTCCCATAGTTGAGCTCTAACCTATGATGTAAATTACAGACGCCTCTCATCTTTTTAAGTGGTGGAACTTGCACTATTGCTGAATGGCTAAATACTTTTTTGCCCCACTGTATATATGTGTCACTGACATATACTGTGTATATATATATATATATATATATATATATATATATATATATATATATATATATACAGTACAGACCAAAAGTTTGGACACACCTTCTCATTTAAAGATTTTTCTGTATTTTCATGACTATGAAAATTGTAAATTCACACTGAAGGCATCAAAACTATGAATTAACCACATGTGGAATTATCTACTTAACAAAAAAGTGTGAAACAACTGAAAATATGTTTTATATTCCAGGTTCTTCAAAGTAGCCACCTTTTGCTTTGACAATTGCTTTGCACACTCTTGGTATTCCCTTGATGAGCTTCAAGAGGTAGTCACCGGAAATGGTCTTCCAACCATCTTGAAGGAGTTCCCAGAGATGCTTAGCACTTGTTGGCCCTTTTCCCTTCACTCTGCAGTCCAGCTCACCCCAAACTATCTCAATTGGGTTCAGGTCTGGTGAGTGTGGAGGCCAGGTCATCTGGCTTATCACCCATTCACTCTACTTCTTGGTCAAATAGCCCTTACACAGCCTGGAGGTGTGTTTGGGGTCATTGTCCTGTTGAAAAATAAATGATGGTCCAACTAAACTCAAACCGGATGGAATAGCATGCGGCTGCAAGATGCTCTGGTATCCATGCTGGTTCAATATGCCTTCAATTTTGAATAAATCCCCAACAGTGTCACCAGAAAAGCACCCCCACACCATCACACCCCCCCCTCCATGCTTCACGGTGGGAACCAGGCTTGTAGAGTCCATCCATTCACCTTTTCTGCATCGCACAAAGACACGGTGGTTGGAACGAAAGATCTCAAATTTGGACTCATTGGACCAAAGCACAGATTTCCACTGGTCTAATGTCCATTCTTGTGTTCTTTAGCCCAATTAAGTCTCTTCTGCTTGTTGCCTGTCCTTAGCAGTGGTTTCCTAGCAGCTACTATACCATGAAGGCCTGCTGCACAAAGTCTCCTCTTAACAGTTGTTGTAGAGATGTGTCTGCTGCTGGAACTCTGTGTGGCATTGACCTGGTCTCTAATCTGAGCTGCTGTTAACCTGCGATTTCTGAGGCTGGTGACTCAGATAAACTTATCCTCAGAAGCAGAGGTAACTCTTGGTCTTCCTTTCCAGTGGCGGTCCTCATGTGAGCCAGTTTCTTTGTAGCGCTTGAAGGCTTTTGCAACTGCACTTGGGGACACTTTCAAAGTTTTCCCAATTTTTGAGACTTACTGACCTTAATTTCTTAAAGTAATGATGGCCACTCATTTTTCTTTACTTAGCTGCTTTTTTCTTGCCATAATACAAATTCTAGTGGGGTATAATGGTGTGCACTCTGTCAATTTGGAGCAAGGTGCGAGTGTCACGGACTGTGAAAGTCCCAGACGCTGCCCTGTGTATAGGACCTGTATGAAGAAACTTGAATCGCGGCGCACCCGCGCTTTGCTGACGCCGGCATCTGCAAGGCGCGGGAGTGCCGTGATTCAAGTTTCTTCATACAGGTCCTATACACAGGGCAGCGTCCAGCCATTGGCTTTGGCAGAACCTTAAAGCGATTAGTACTACCCATATATCCATAACTAATTAGTTGCTTTTTTGTGCGTAACATTATCACCATACTCAGCGATGATATGATTAAGACTCGGGAGAGTCGAATCGTCATGTTATGTTATCAGATTTAGTCGCTTATCCAATGTTGATAGATGTGCTCCCATGTGTTATTTATATTGAGTTGTGTGTTAATAAACTCATACTATCTTGCATAAATTATCATTAGAGTGTGCAGTGTTTCCCAAACAATTTTATAATACAAATTCTAACAGTCTATTCAGTAGGACTATCAGCTGTGTATCCACCAGACATCTGCGCAATACAACTGATGGTCCCGGCCCCATTTATAAGGCAAGAAATCCCACTTATTAAACCTGACAGGGCACACCTGTGAAGTGAAAACCATTTCCGGTGACTACCTCTTGAAGCTCATGAAGAGAATGCCAAAAGTCTGCAAAGCAGTCATCAAAGCAAGAGGTGGCTACTTTGAAGAACCTAGAATATAAGACATATTTTCAGTTGTTTCACACTTTCTTGTTAAGTATATAATTCCACATGTGGTTAATTCATAGTTTTGATGCCTTCAGTGTAAATTTACAATTTTCATAGTCATGAAAATACAGAAAAATCTTTAAATGAGAAGGTGGGTCCAAACTTTTGGTCTGTACTGTATACTGCTTAAAAAAAAATAAAGGGAACACTAAAATCCCACATCCTAGATAACATTGAATGGAATATCACAGTTGTAAATATTCATTACATAGTGGAATGTGTTGAGAACAATAAAACCTAAAAATGATCAACGTAAATCCAACTAATATCCCACGGAGGTCTGGAGTTGGAATGATGCTCAAAATCAAAGTGGAAAATGAAGTTACAGGCTGATTCAACTTCAGTGGAAATGCCCCAAGACAAGGAAATGATGCTCAATAGTGTGTGTGGCCTCTACGTGCCTGTATGACCTCCCTACAACAACTGGGAATGCTCCTGATGAGGTGGCGGATGGTCTCCTGAGGGATCTCCTCCCAGACCTGGACTAAAGCATCCGCCGACTCCTGGACAGTCTGCGGTGCAGCGTGACGTTGGTGGATGGTGTGAGACATGATGTCCCAGATGTGTTCAATCGGATTCAGGTCTGGGGAATGGGTAAGCCATTCCATAGCTTCAATGCCTTCATCTTGCAGGAACTGCTGACACACTCCAGCCACATGAGGTCTGGCATTGTCCTGCATTAGGAGGAACCCAGGGCCAACCGCAACAGCATATGGTCTCACAAGGGGTCTGAGGATCTTATCTTGGTACCTAATGGCAGTCAGGCTACCTCTGGCGAGCAGATGGAGGGCTGTGCAACTCTCCAAAGAAATGCCATCCCACACCATTACTGACCCACTGCCAAACTAGTCATGCTGAAGGATGTTGCAGGCAGCAGATCGCTCTCCACGGCGTCTCCAGACTCTGTCCTGTCCGTCACATATGCTCAGTGTGAACCTGCGTTCATCTGTGAAGAGCACAGGGCGTCAGTGGTGAATTTGCCAATCCTGGTGTTCTGTGGAAAATGGCAAGCATACTGCATGGTGTTGGGCTGTGAGCACAACCCCCATCTGCTGGACGTCGGGCACTCAGGCCATCCTCATGGAGTCGGTTTCTAACCGTTTGTGCAGACACATGCACATTTGTGGCCTTCTGGTGGTCATTTTGCAGGGCTCTGGCAGTGCTCCTCCTGTTCCTCTTTGCACAAAGGCTGAGGTAGCGGTCCTGCTGCTGGGTTGTTGCCCTCCTACAGCCCCCTCCATGTCTCCTGGTGTACTGGCCTGTCTCCTGGTAGCGCCTCCAGCCTCTGAACACTACGCTGACAGACACAGCAAACCTTCTTGCCACAGCTCGCATTGATATGCCATCCTGGATGAGCTGCATTACCTGAGCCACTTGTGTGGGTTGTAGAGCCCGTCTCATGCTACCACGAGTGTGAAAGCACAACCAACATTCAAAAGTGACCAAAACATCAGCTAGAAAGCATTGGTACTGAGATGTGGTCTGTGGTCCCCACCTACAGAACCACTCCTTTATAGAGTGTGTCTTGATAATTGCCAATAATTTTCATCTGTTGTCTATTCCATTTGCACAACAGCATGTGAAATTGATTGTCAAACAGTGTTGCTTCCTAAGTGGACAGTTTGATTTCACAGAAGTTTGATTTACTTGAAGTTATATTCTGTTGTTTAAGTGTTGCCCTTATTTTTAGCAGTATATATATATATATACAGTATATATATATATGTATACACAGTATATATATATATATATACACCTATTCTATGTGTATGTATCCATTCTATCTACTCTATTCTAACCTATTCTGTTCTATACTGTACACGGCAGATCATTTGTCGGCTTTTAATCTATCTATTATATATACAGTATATACTGTATGCAGTATATATACAGTATATACAGTATATGCATATATATATGTTTTGATGAATATTTCATTTTAAACTGATGTGTAATTGACTTAAAGAATTTCCCTATGTAAATGCTCCTGTTAAAATCGCATTGCAGTCTGATAGCAATCACACTGCATTTGGATGTAAATCAGATGCTAGGTGTGAGAAATCGGATTGTACTAGCACAAAAAAAGCATGACACTCACATGACAATTGCATTGCTCTTGTCCGACTCTCCTGCATCAAAATCGGACCGATTTTTAAATCGCTAGTGTGTCTTCAACCTAAAGTTGGAGAACTAGACTATGACACAGGAAAGATATATATCTTGGCACCGTGTTAGCTAGTAGATAGAAAAATGTTTAGAATTGAGAGTCCTCAGTGGTTGATACCTTTTAATGGCTAACTGAAAAGATGGTAACAAATTGCAAGCTTTCGAGACTACTCAGGTCTCTTCATCAGGCATAGACTAATACAAATTCTGAAGAATCACATATTTATGCACAACATAGCACAGAACAAAAAAAAAAAATCATGGATAAGACAGGTGGCATGAAGCAGAATTACCATGAGTGATAAACAGTTATGTCCATAAATGTTGGGCCAGTTCTTAGATAAGGAATGTGTTATTGTCCTGATTGGGGTCTCTGTTGTGATGACCCCTTATAGTCTGAGGGGCAAGTTCCTTAGTTCCTGATGTGAGTTGGGGATCTTTATCTTGTCCGTGGTCATTATAAATGGACAGGTTTTACATTTTTTTTTTTTTTTTTACTCACATCAGGACTACAAGATACCAGGTACTTTCAGCTGCATCACGTCTAATGTGGTGTACCTAATTATTTGTACTAAATGTCCAACTGGGGGTCTGTATGTGGGGGAGACAGGGCAAAAGCTTAGAACAAGAATGAATTCTCACCGCCATACAATAAGAGAAAAAAGAATGGATCTACCTGTGGCAATACATTTTTGTCTCCCAAATTATAGCATTATGGACATGAAATTACTTGTATAGGTATATATATAGGTAACTTCAAAACACAGAGAGACAGAAGAGTCTGGGAATATAAACTGATGATGACCTTTGACTGTCTTAGTGGTGGAATGAATGTGTCGCATGGATTTATGTCTTTTTACATCAACTAAGGAACTTGCCCCTCAGACTATAAGGGGTCATCACAACAGAGACCCCAATCAGGAAAAATAAAACATTCCTTATCTAAGAATTGGCCCAACATTTATGGACATAACTGTTTATCACTCATGGTAATTCTGCTTCATGCCACCTGTCTTATCCATGATTTTTTTGGGGGGTTCTGTGCTATGTTGTGCATAAATATATGATTCTTCAGAATTTGTATTAGTCTCTGCCTGATGAAGAGACCTGAGTAGTCTCGAAAGCTTGCAATTTGTTACCATCTTTTCAGTTAGCCATTAAAAGGTATCAACCACTGAGGACTCTCAATTCTAAACATTTTTCTAGACTATGACAAACATTCATATGCTCTAATAGGACAAAAAAGATATTTAAAAAAATCAATTTAAACTTATTCTAAGGTCATGTTCCCAAGTGCAAAAATGTTGCTTTTCCTCTGCTATTTTTTCTGCAGATGTTTATGCCAAACTATGCAATAGCAATCTTTGATTAATGATGATTAATGCATTTTTCTGCATTTTTGTGCGATGTTGGTGCGTATTAGATACAGCATTGTTTTTAGTGAGTATTTCATTAACAAAACTCTGGGATTCTGCACTTAGAGGTGCAGTTGCGTTTTTACATTCATTTTTTTAGGCTCTCCATTATAGTCTATGGAGAAACTAAAAAGCACCAAAAACCAAAGCACAGACTTTTTAAGTGCACAATGAATATGAGTTTTCATGAAATCACATCCACTTTGCTTGAACTGTTCAACGCAAATAATTTTTTTATGCCCACAAAAAAAATGTAGTGTTTATGCTACATGGGAACATGGCTTAATACTTATCCTTAACGTAAAGATGGAGAATATTTTGCACAAGTTTTGAAGTTTTTTCACCTGCAGGAAAGAGCACACATCAACATTTCTCATAAAAATTGCCTTTTTAACATACTAGTTATAAAAAAACAACGTTTCTAAGTAACCTGATGGTTCAGGAACATTTATTTATCCAGCTTTACGAATTTCTCTTGAAGTTGTTTGTAGAATAATGAGATATTGATTCCCCGCACCTTGTAAAGTGAAAAGATCAGGTCCAGGACACTTATTTGAGCAGAAGAGCTATCCAGATATTAGTATTACATGATGCACAAATATTCTCTCAGTGGTTGATAGACCATTCACTTAAATTTGTCCCTGAGATCAGATGCGCAGGTGTTTCCGATAAAACAAGTTACAAATCATAAAATCATCAGCACAGCACAGTATTGGAACAACACAATAATACAAAGAAAAAAAAGGCAAATTGTGCATAATTTCACAGAAAACCCTAAAAATAAACAGGACAAAATTGTTGGCACCCTCAACTTAATATTTAGTTGCACACCCTTTAGAATAAATAACTGCAATCAATCGCTTCCTATGACCATCAACAAGCTTCTT
Organism: Ranitomeya variabilis; assembly: GCF_051348905.1. Classification (NCBI taxonomy): domain Eukaryota; kingdom Metazoa; phylum Chordata; class Amphibia; order Anura; family Dendrobatidae; genus Ranitomeya; species Ranitomeya variabilis. The sequence continues at coordinate 510,014,099 of NC_135233.1, forward strand.
ACACCTCTCAACTGGAATTTTGGACCACTCTTCTTTTGCAAACTGCTCCTGGAGCGCCCCCACTGCCGCAGGGCCGAGGGGTACCCGGTACTGGGCCTCTGAGTCTCTGTTCTGGGGTTGTCACGGTGGCTAGACCCGGTCCGTGACCCTGCTGAGGGGCGTCCAATAAAGGGTATGGATGGTGATAAGGTTGTGGTGGTGCGGTGCAGGTCGCAGTAAATAACGAGGACACCAGGTTGCAGTGTCTTTACCTCTTTACTGAAGGCTTCAGGATCCTCAGTCCGGAATATGGTTAACCGGGCTGCGCAAGTCCGGCCGGTCCGATGGCACCTCCAGAGTTCCCTTTGCAGGTGGAAATCTGTGCCTACCTTCTAGCGCTTGTGTGTTGTGGTCCTCCTCTGCTGTGCTTACGGGATAGTCCCCACAACTGTTTTGTCTGTTTCTGAAGTTCCCTCACAACTCGATTATGATGTTCTGCTTCGTCCCCCAGATGATATGGCTAGGATGCACCCGTATGACGGTAGGCTCGGAGGTCTTCCGGGACCCTAGAGTCGCCCCTCTCCAAATGTTGCCCCCTATGTCTTCTTAGGTGATTTGAGTGAGACAGCCCGCCTATAACTGACTGTCCTGCCATAGGTTTGAAGTAAGGCCTGGAGCTCTATACTTCCTCGGCGTTCCAGCCACCGGCTGCGCGCCTCAGTAGGATGTTGCCTCGACTTACAGCACGACTCCTACTGGTGTTTCTCCTTGTTGCGTTGATCTCGTTTCTCACTCAGCACAATAAACCTCGCTTCTTGTCCTTTCTTGGGGTACCGCCGCTATGAAGTGCAGGCGCGGTCCCGTAATGTTCTTTCTGTTCGCTAGGCCTCTGTCAGGATCCCACCCCTGACAGGGACCCCCCTGAATCTTCCCCTGCAACACCCTCTGCCACAGGATGTTGCCTGGTTCCAACCCAGTCAGCTTCTCACTAACTTCCTATCCAACCCCCAGTTTTACCAGATTGTGAGGAGTGGCCTAATACATAGCACCCTTAGCTCCCCCTGGAGGCCAGACTGTGAAGTGTATTGGTGTCTGTGATACCTGGTCAGGTGAACTCCTTCAGTGCCATCAGACGTACCATAGCCCCCCTTAGCGGCGGAGCATCAGTACTGCAACGACCAGGACTCTGAGGCGCTGCACTCCAGGTCTCTCATATTTGAAGGATACCTTCTCCCAACAGCAATTCCTTCTCCACAGGTCTCTCATTGTCAGCCACTTCAGAACTCTCCAGTGCTTTGTTTCCTTCCATTTCTGAGTGCTTCTTGAAGTATGTTTGGGGTCATTGTGAAACGCCCGCCAGGGCCGTGAGGTACTCGGTACTGGGTCCGGTACTTAAAGGGATGTGTCACAGCGGCGGCGACGCGGTCCGTGGCCCTGGGCGCCCATGTTAAAGGGATGGTCTTTAAAGGGGTTAGTTGAATAATAAAAGTTTGTAACGCCACCTGTGGTATTCAGAGGAGTATAAGATTCACCGCACATTCTTTGCATTTTTTTAAAGCAAAATTGGTGTGAATTTATTATATATAATCTGGGAGCGTAACAGAATATACAACGTATGCGATCTTTCATACAACGTTTCGGCTCAACCAGAGCCTTTGTCATGTAATCGCTTATTCCAGATTAGATAGTGCTAAGCAGAAGGGGAATGCCCCAGTAGAAACAGACTTACACTATTAAGTTATAAATGTCCGCATGAAGCTGCCCAATAATATGGATCTGTGATGTCTTATGTTATAGCGGCGCTCCCGCGCCTTGCTGAGGCCTGTAGTATTCAGTCAGGGGTGACCGACGCTGCTTAAAGGGGTCCACTGGGGTGATGTTATGGCAGTAGTGATGTATGGCTTCTCACAGGTGAAGCTGGGACCCCAGGGCTCCCGGTGTAATAGATGAAGATCATGATGGGTGGTGTAGTAAGAAACGGAGGACACAGGGTTGCAGTCCTTTACCTCTTTACTTGGTTCAAGGCAGCCACAGTCCAGGGTACCAATCACGGATGCTGGTGTTGTCCAGCTGGCTTGGAAGCAAATTGGGAATCCCTCTAACCAGGTGGGGTTGGAAGCCTTCCTTCTAGCGCTGTGGTGTTGTAATCCTTGCTGCCTTAGGCCTCACACATGGTCCTCATGTTTTCTCTCTGTCCCCCTTTAGGTAGGATCAACTGTGTAGGAGGTGTGGGTTAAATCCGAACTAATAATGAAGTTCCAAGGGATGATGAAATTAGACGGTGATGATCAAGATGATGTATATGAAATCTCCTGAAGAAGGGGTCGCACTGACCTTGAAACGCGTTGAATAAACCACCGTCTAATTTCATCATCCTTTGGAACTTCATTATTAAGGCAGTGCGGATTTAAACGACACCTCCTACACAGTTGATCTTGTCATACGGCCGTTGGACATCCTGTGGATCTGCAGCAGCCTAAATCTCTACACGCTCTTCATTCAACAAAACCAGGTGAGCAATTCTAAGAAAGCTCTCTTGGTTATTTGTAGGATAAGAGCCTATTTTGCACTTTGTGTCTCCACTTTTTGCCCTATAGTACCCCTTCAGGTAGGACACTATCCGTATGACAGGTAGCTCGAGCCTTTTTACAGGATCTCTATCACGACTCGGGCTCTATTTGCTACTGTGTCCTCGGGTGTTAATGGTGGACAGGTAACTTACAATCAGCTGTCTGCCAGTTTCTGTCGTGAGGCATAGAGTTACCCCCACAACCTCGGTCTTCTGGCTACCGGTATCTGCGCTCAGCTTGGGGGAAGCCCAGTCACAGCTTCTCTCTCCAGCTCTTCACTCTCTTGTGCTTATTTTCCCTCTCAGTCTCCTGCAGACTCCTCTGCTTTCTTTTTCCTTCCCAGGAGCTGTAGAATCCCTCGTCTCCATGGCCCCAGCTTTTATTCATCTCAACACCTCATTCTCCTCTCACCAACTGTTTAACTCCAACTGCCTAACAACTGCCTAGCAACTGACTCCTCCTCCCGACCAGAGAGAGCAGCTCCCTGAAGTCAGGTGTAGAGCTCCCCCTTCTGGCCTGGAGTCAGAACAGTGTTGTATGTACTGAATACCTGTCAAAGGGATCCTTCCTTGCTTCCAAGCATGACATCACTCTCCCCTTGAGGAAAGCAATGCCACCGTAACAACCTGAACTAAAATGCAACCCCAGCTTTCTGACACTGGGCACTACATTGTGGCCCAAAATCCTTTAAATCCTCATATTTCATGATGCCTTGCCCACAGTCAAAGACAAAGAACATGGAAGAGCACAGCATGAAAAGCACCTGGTGGTTCAATGGGGATATTACAATAAGAGGTGGGGGGATTAGCCTCTCACCTGGGAGGGTTGTGCACCCCTGCACAACCTCGGTAGCTTAGCAGACGTCTCCGTGTGCTCCTGCTGTGTTACTCCGGGACCACTCCTGTGCTGTGCTTCCTAAGCTGGTCACGTGGGCACAAGATCCGGTCATGTGATACCACTTCAAAGGATGTGACACCACTTCAGGTCCTGTTGCTAGGAGATGCTCTCCATGGCCCCAAGCTGCTCCAGCCGCAATTCCTCACGGGGAATGTCAATGTTTTTTGGAAAAAATATATATGTAGTCAATTTAAGGAGTGCTATGGCCATAGAGCGCATCGTAATCAGTTGGTGGTGAACAATATTTTATTTGACCACTACGCTTTTTGGCAGCGAACCGCTGCGTTCCTCAAGTGGATATACATTTTTTCCAAAAACGTTGCACACAGTCAAGGCACTCAGTGCTAGAGGCAGTAAAACAACCACAAAAGATTTTTGAACCTACACCATATTTGACTGTAAGTACTGTGTTCTTTTCTCTGCAGGGCTCATTCCATTTTTGGTAATCAGAAGATTGATGTGCTTTACCAAAAAGCTCTATCTTGGTCTCATCTGTGCACAAGACACTTTCCCAGAAGGATTTTGGCTTACTCACGTACATTTTATCAAACTACAATATAGCTTTTTTATGTCTCTATGACAACAGTGGAGTCCTCCTGGGTCTCCTACTATAGCGTTTCATTTCATTCAAATGTCGACTGAAATTTCACGCTGACACTGTTGCACCCTGAGCCTGCAGGACAGCTTGAATTACTTTTGTACTTGATTGAGGCTGTTTATCACCATCAGGACTATCCTGCATTGCAATCTTTCATCAATTTTTCTCAGTTGTCCACATCCAGGGAGATTAGCCACTGTGCCTTGGGAGTTGTGAACCTCTTAATTATGTTGGGTGACGTGGACAAAGGAATATCAAGATCTCTGGAGATAGACTTATAAGCTTGAGATTGTTGATATTTTTCCACAATTTTGGTTCTCAAGTTCTCAGACAGTTCTTGTTTCTTCTTTCTGTTCTCCATGCTTAGTGTGGCACACACAGGCATACAATGCAAGATTGAGTCAACTTCTCCCCTTTTTATCTGGTTTCAGGTGTGATTTTCATATTGCCCACACCTGTTACATACCACATGTGAGTTTGAATGAGCATCACATGTTTGAAACAAAAGCGGTTTACCCTAAATTTTTAAAAGGTGCTAACAATTTTGGGGGTTTTATGTGAAATTATGTCCAATTTGCCTTTTTTTCTTGTTTTTTTGTGTTGTACCAATACACATAAAGGGAATAAACATGTGTATAACAAAACATGTGTAATTGTTATTGCGTATATTTATTCCTGTATAATGCTGACAAATAATAAGCAGGCAGCAAAATTTAAAGGAAAAAGGACAGGCCCACACGATACCTGGTGTAATCAAGTAACTTGTAATCATTCTGCAATGTCATCAGAGTAGGCTGTCATTATATGTCTCACACAATAGTAATCTGCCTGTTCTGAACTACTCCTGCAGTGAGAGATATCATGAGTCCCTGGTCCGATCTCACTGCAGAGTTAACTTGAGCACGCCAGAAATAAGGTGGGCGTAGTTAGTTCTGGGGTGGGTGGGGTTAGCGCCGTGTGGGTGGGGTTAGCACCCAACGCTCTCCCGTCCTCCTGTGCCAGAAGAGGAGCTGCTGTCAGAGAGTCCAGAGCGATCCCTGTGCCGGCTGCTCATTACCTGTCTGCAGGTGATCTGTGCCCCTAAGCTATGTGTCCCCCCAGCTATGCGCCCCAATATAATCTCTGTGCCCCAATGTGATCTCTGTGCCCCCCAACTATATGCCTCCCTGTGATCTCTGTGGCTCTCAGCTATGTGCCCCATGTGACCTCTGTGCCCCCGTGATCTCTGTGGCCTTAGCTATATGCCCCCTGGGATCTCTGTGACCCCATGTGATCGCTGTGCCCCCCTGTGATCTCTGTGACCCCAGTTTTGTGCCCCCCCCGCGATCTCTGTGCCCCATAGCTATATGTCACCCTGTGATCCCTGTGCCCCCCACCTATGTACCCCTGTGATTTCTGTGCCCCCATCTATATGCCCCTGTGATTTCTTTGCCCTCCTGCTATATGCCCCCTGTGATCTCTATGCCCCTCAGCTATATGCCCCTCTATGATCTCTGTGGCTCCCAGATTTCTGCCCCTGTGATCCCTGTGCTCTCCTGCTATGTACCCCCCTGTGATATTTGTGCCCCTATGTCATCTCTGTGCCCCCTGTAATCTCTGTCCCCTCTAGCTAAGTTCCCCCGAGCTATGTGCCCTCCTGTGATTTCTGTGCTCCCCCTGTGATCTTCATAACACTTCCCAGTGATCTCTGTGCCCCCTGTGATCTTTGAGCTCCCCCTGTGATCTCTGTGCCCCCCTGGTGATCTTTGTGCCACCCCCCGGGGATCTATGAGCCCCACCCAGTGATCTATGTGCCTTCCCGGCAAAGCCTGCCCCACAAAGTGCTGTATATCCCCCTTTTTTTGTTTCCTGTTCTACTCACTGTCCAAGCCAGAAACCTGCTCCTGTGCCTGCCCGACGATGGATCCACCTCAGCTATTCTTCTTCCCCCCATCTCTGCGACCTGGGTGAGTCCCAATATGGAAACTTTGTTTTATGCATGTACAGCACTTGCACTAACACCTGTATACTGTATATAGACTTCTGTATATACATTATATAGGTGATACTGCGACTCTGCTGTGTACACATTATATAGGCGATATTGGTTGCTAAATCTGTGTAATCACAGTATCGCCTATATAATGTATATACAGCAGTATATGTACGTTGTATAGGGGATACTGTGACTTATAAATGGAATACATGGGTGAAGCTGCTGTATATATGTTACATAGGTGATACTGCAACTATACACACCAGTCACAGTATCACCTATATAATGTATATACAGCAGTCACCTATATGATGTATGCAGCATAATCTATATATATAATTGTCTAAGGTCCACTTCCGTCTGTCTGTTTGTCTGTCACGGAAATCTCAAGTCGCTGATTGGTCGCAGTCGGCTGGGCGCGACCAATCAGCGACAGCCACAGTCCGGCCGCGAATTGGCATCTCCCTACTCCCCTCCAGTCAGTGCCCCCTCAATACTCCCCTCCAGTCAGCACCCACATAGGGTTTTAGCAGTCCGTTAAACGGACTGCGTTACACCGCGGCATAATACGGTGTAACGCAGTCCGTTAACGCTGCCATTAAACCTGTAAGTGTGACCAACTTTTTACTATTGATGCTGCTTATGCAGCATCAATAGTAAAAACATATAATGTTAAAAATAATAAAGAAAAATCATTATATTCTCACCTTCCGGCATCCGCGGCAGCCTTTCCCGCTCCTCGCGATGCTCCGGTCCCAAGAATGCATTGCGGCAATGACCCCAGATGACATAGCGGTCTCACGAGACTGGTAGATCATCACGGGTTATTGCCGCAAGGCATTACTGGGAACGGAGCATCGCGAGGAGCATCGCTAAAGGCCTGGGCTGGATCCGGGGGCCGCCGGAAGGTGAGTATATAACTATTTTTTATTTTAATTCTTTTTTTAACAGGGATATGGTGCCCACATTGCTGTATACTACGTGGGCTGTGTTATATACTACATGGGCTGTGTTATATACTGTGTGGGCTGTGTTATATATTGCGTGGGCTGTGTTTTATACTATGTCACTGTGCTATATACTACGTGGGCTGTGTTATATACTGCGTGGGCTGTGCTATATTCTACATGGCTGTGCAATATACTACATGGCTGTGCTATATACTATGTGGCTGTGTTATATACTACGTGGGCTGTGTTATATACTGCATGGGCTATGCTATATACTACGTGGGCTGTGCTATATACTATGTGGGCTGTGTTATATACTGCGTGGGCTGTGTGATATACTGCATGGGCTGTGCTATATACTATGTGGGCTGTGTTATATACTGCGTGGGCTGTGCTATATACTATGTGGCTGTGCTATATACTACATGGCTGTGCAATATACTACATGGCTGTGCAAGATACTATGTCGCTGTGCAATATACTACATGGCTGTGTTATATACTACGTAGCTGTGCTACAGTTAGGTCCATATATATTTGGACAGAGACAACATTATTCTAATTTTGGTTCTAGACATTACCACAATAAATTTTAAACAAAACGATTCAGATGCAGTTGAAGTTCAGACTTTCAGCTTTCATTTGAGGGTATCCACATTAAAATTGGATGAAGGGTTTAGGAGTTTCAGCTCCTTAATATGTGCCACCCTGTTTTTAAAGGGACCAAAAGTAATTGGACAGATTAAATAATTGTAAATAAAATGTTCATTTCTAGTACTTGGTTGAAAATCCTTTGTTGGCAATGACTGCCTGAAGTCTTGAACTCATGGACATCACCAGACGCTGTGTTTCCTCCTTTTTGATGCTCTGCCAGGCCTTCACTGCAGTGGTTTTCAGTTGCTGTTTGTTTATGGGCCTTTCTGTCTGAAGTTTAGTCTATAACAAGTGAAATGCATGCTCAATTGGGTTCAGATCAGGTGACTGACTTGGCCATTCAAGAATATTCCACTTCTTTGCTTTAATAAACTTCTGAGTTGCTTTGGCTTTATGTTTTGGGTCATTGTCCATCTGTAGTATGAAACGACAACCAACCAGTTTGGCTGCATTTGGCTGGATCTGAGCACACAGTATGGCTCTGAATACCTCAGAATTCATTCGGCTGCTTCTGTCCTGTGTCACATCATCAATAAACACTAGTGACCCAGTGCCACTGGCAGCCATGCATGCCCAAGCCATCACATTGCCTCTGCAGTGTTTTACAGATGATGTGGTATGCTTTGGATCATGAGCTGTACCACGCCTTCGCCATACTTTTCTCTTTCCATCATTCTGGTAGAGGTTGATCTTGGTTTCATCTGTCCAAAGAATGTTCTTCCAGAACTGTGCTGGCTTTTTTAGATGTTTTTTAGCAAAGTCCAGTATAGCCTTTTTATTCTTGATGCTTATGAGTTACTTGCACCGTGCAGTGACCCCTCTGTATTTACTTTCATGCAGTCTTCTCTTTATGGTAGATTTGGATATTGATACGCCGACCTCCTGGAGAGTGCTGTTCACTTGGTTGGCTGTTGTGAAGAGGTTTCTCTTCACCATGGAGATTATTCTGCGATCATCCACCGCTGTTGTCTTCCGTGGGCACCCAGGTCTTTTTGCATTGATGAGTTCACCAGTGCTTTCTTTCTTTCTCAGGATGTACCAAACTGTAGATTTTGCCACTCCTAATATTGTAGCAATTTTTCAGATGGGTTTTTTCTGTTTTCGCAGCTTAAGGATGGCTTGTTTCACCTGCATGGAGAGCTCCTTTGACCGCATGTTTACTTCACAGCAAAACCTTCCAAATGCAAGCACCACACCTCAAATCAACTCCAGGCCTTTTATCTGCTTAATTCAGAATGACATAATGAAGGGATTGCCCACAACTGTCCAAGAAATAGCCTTGGAGTCAATTGTCCAATTACTTTTGGTCCCTTTAAAAACAGGGTGGCACATGTTAAGGAGCGGAAGCTCCTAAACCCTTCATCCAATTTTAATGTGGATACCCTCAAATGAAAGCTGAAAGTCTGAACTTCAACTGCATCTGAATTGTTTTGTTTAAAATTCATTGTGGTAATGTCTATAACCAAAATTAGAAAAAGGTTGTCTCTGTCCAAATATATATGGACCTAACTGTATATACTTTGTGGCTGTGCTATATACTACAATCAGCAACAGACGCAGTCCGGCAGCGAATTGGCACAGGATTTGAACCACGCTTTGCTAATTGGTCGCGCCCGGCCTGCCAAATCCTGTGTATTCATTGCATTATTCTGAAATTTTCATAAATAAACTACATACATATTCTAGAATACCTGATGCTTTAGAATCGGGCCAACATCTAGTATAGTATAATGCTGTATTAATATAGTGTATAATGTAGAGTTGTATATATACATATATATATATATATATATATATATATATATATATATATATATATATATATAATGTACAGATGGTTATATAGTGGCACATCTCTACACTACTGTATATACTATATACACAGCTCCACTCTATATTCCTTACCACAGTATATATTGTGGAGCTGTGTGTGCTGTGTACACTTCTCCTGTCCTGTATACATGGTGTAATTCTCAGTATCTGTTCTTATTATGTGTGTGTATACAGTATATGTGTGTGTGTATATATATATATATATTAATCACTCCGATAACTTGTGAAAAAAGTGTCAGACTCTTTATTAGCCCATGTGGCAATGTTTCAGATTCATAACATAACCTTTCTCTGCTGTGGAGCTGAAATGTTGCCACATGGGCTAATAAAGAGTCCACCCCACCACCGCTCCTCTGCTGTGGCATCTTCTGACTGTGACGTTTCAGGTCAGAGGGTGCAATGATGTCACGTCTGAGCGCCCTCTGCCTGAACAGTCTCAGTGCAGAGAGGCAGAAGATACTGACGCTGAGGAGACCGAAGAAGAGCAGCGGCCAGCGAGGAGAGGTGAGGATTTCAGTTTGCTTTTTTTTGTAAATGTTTTGAGCAATATATGGGGCCCATGATACACTGAAGCATTATATGGAGCATCATATGGGGCCCATTATACTGAAGCATTATATGGGTCCCATTATATACTAGAGCATCATATGGGGCCAATTATATATGGGGTATTATATGGGCCCATTCTCGAGTTTGGAGCATTACATGGGGCCCATCATATTCTGTATGGAGCATTATATGGGGCCCTTTCTGCATGGAGCAAGGTATGGGGCCCATTATACTGTTTGGAGTATTATATGGGGCGCATTATATTGTTTTGAGCATATGGGGCTCATTATACTGCATGGAGCAATATATTGGGATCATTATTCTGTATGGAGCATTATATGGGGCACATTACTCTGTATGGAGCAATACATGGGGTTCATTATACTGTATGGAGCACTATGTGGTACCCATAATACTGTATGGAGCATTATATGGGGCTTATTATTCTGTATGGAACAATATATGGGGCTCTTTATACTGTATGGAGCAATATATGAGGCTCATTATACTGTATGGAGCACTATGTGGTACCCATAATACTGTATGGAGCAATATATGGGGCATGTTATTTTGTATGAAGGGCTATGTGGTGGCCACAATACTGTATGGAGCACTATGTAGTACCCATAATACTGTATGGAGCATTATATGGGGCTTATTATTCTGTATGGAACAATATATGGGGCTCTTTATACTGTATGGAGCACTATGTTGTGCCCATAATACCGTATGGAGCAATATATGGGGCTCATTATACTGTATGAAGCAATATATGGGGCATGTTATTCTGCATGGAGGGCTATGTGGTGGCTACAATCCTGTATGGAGGACTATGTGGTGCCCATAATACTGTATGGAGTGCTATATGGGGCTCATTAATCTGTATGGAGCACTATATGGGGCTCATCAATCTGTATGGAGCACTATATGGGGCTCATTATTCTGCATGGAGCAACATATGGGGCTCATTAATCTGTATGCAGCACTATATGGGGCTCATTATTTCTGTATGCAGTATTATATGGGGTGCATCATACTGTTTGGATCATTATAAGGGGCCTATTATTCTGCATGGAGCATTATATAGGGCTCATTATTCTGCATGGAGCATTATATGGGGCCCATTATTCTGTATGGAGCATTATATAGGGCTCATTATTCTGCATGGAGCAATATATGGGGCTCATTATTCTGTATAGAGAATTATATGGGGCTCATTATTATGTATGGAGCATTATATGGGGCTCATTATTTTGCAAGGAGGACTATGTGGTGCCCATAATACTGTATGGAGGACTATGTGTTGCCAATAATACTGTATGGAGCGCTATATGGGGCTCATTAATCTGTATGGAGCACTATATGGGGCTCATTAATCTGTATGGGGCATTATAGGGGGCTCATTATTCTGCATGGAGCAATATATGGGGCTTATTATTCTGTATGGAGCAATATATGGGGCTCATTTATCTGTATGCAGTATTTTATGGGATGCATTATACTGTTTGAAGCATTATATGGGCCCATTATTCTGTATGGAGCATTATATGGGGCTCATTATTCTGTATGGAGCATTATATCGGGCTCATTATTCTGTATGGAACATTATATGGGGCTCATTATTTTGCAAGGAGGACTATGTGGTGCCCATCATACTGCATGGAGGACTATGTGGTGCCCATAATACTGAATGGACGACTATGCTGTCTGGTTTCTGACCAATTGTAGAATGTACCATAGATATCACTCATGTAATGTAAGGCTAGGTTCACATTGCGTTAGTGGGTGGTCGCTAACGGACAGCGTTGCACGGCAAAAATGTCGCAATTAACGCCGTGCAATGGGTCCGTTAGCGCACCCATTGACAGCAATGTAAATTTCACCGCTAGCGCGTGCCTTTTTCGGCTTGCGCTAGCGATGTGCCATTCTTTTGTAGCGCGCCTCGGACGCTGCTTGCAGCGTCCGCGGCGCGCCCGATGTCCGTTCCCTGCTCTCGCAGATCGGGGATCTGCGACAGCGGGGACATTAGCGCGACCCCTACAAATACATTGCGTTAGGGCAATCCGTTTAGCGCTAGCGGATTGCGCTAACGCAATGTGAACCTAGCCTTAGAAGTGAAATCTTTGGCATTGTACTATACCTATATTTCTCTGCTGTATCTGTGCATTTTGAATTGTGGTATGTGTTTTAAGGAGCCCACTGAGACTCTTTCACCCGGGGCCCAGAAAAACCTGGAGCCGGCACTTTATACACTGCACAGTACCACTTCTCCTGTTCTGTTGTCGAAGAGGCGACATTGGACTTTGGGAGGGTCAATATTGGTTTAGTATTTTCAATATTAGTATGGCCAAATAAAAATAAAATGTTGGAAAAGCTGTTCCCAAGTAATCCCCTCTCCTCAGGATAGGAGATACAACTGCTGGGACCTCCATGATTATGAAAATCGGAGCTCTGTACAGCACCATGTATGAGCTCATAAAGGCAGCTGTGGTCGATCATATGCACTGTGACGCCATTCACATGTGGTTCTTCAAATATCTCCTTTTAGTAGAGCGAGGGGCATGATAAAGTAAAGCAAAATTCACTGAACGGGGTGATGAGTGTTATACTTTGTGGGCTGGTAGGGGTTGTGTGTCAGGGCTGCTTTTTTGTCCCAGTCCGGCCCTGTGCATGGACCAAATTCTCTGTAGCACTACTCAATGGAGCTTCACATGTTGAGCCAGTAGAAACGGTTGTGAATTGTGATGCATAATCCCAAGTAACTTCCAGCCAAAGTGGCCACATTGATCTTGGTAGACTGCTAGGACCATGGGAACATCTGCTTTCAGTACCATCATTTGGCATTTGACTTCATGGGCCCATGGGTTGTTGTGGCATCCAATCAATTAGCCTTCATGTAAAAAGAATGTTTTCCTCTCTTTCCAGACCTGGTAGACCTCTGGAGGGTTATTCTTTTTCATGGGACAACCTCTCGTCCATCAGAAGATGCTTCTCACTGTTACGAAACTGCAGCACAGAACTAGGAGAGAAGGGGGAAAGCTGACCCTGCACTAAGACTAGGCTGAAACCCTACGATGGAGTGGGTGACCCATTCCTTGCTAATAGATCCACCGACGATCCTAGTCTAAACTCAGCGAAGACCTATAGATAAGGGGAAGGAGGTCCCTAAAAGATGTAAAGACTGGGTACAAAAAACAGGTCACCTCCTAATAGGAAACACAGAGAAGGCTGCAGGAACAAACTGAAAACAGAAACAAAAGATAGCAGAACCAGAGATCCCAGAACTGCAAAATATCAAACACAGAAAGCTGTCTAAGCACCTAGCCAGAACTCTAGCGCATTAACACTGTTGTCCAGCAAGGAATGGGGGGCAGGTGCTGGGTAATAAAGGGTGATACAATCACCTGACCAAGACAACCCAGCACCAGGGGAAAAAGACCAGTAGCCAGAAAACCACAACAAGATGTCGGATGGTCAAAACAAAACAGATTCTAACACTCACAGCACAGAAATGGATCTTTGTCTTGGGCTCCCTTCCATCCGAAATGAGGCAGGGGTTGACAGGCAGTCTTCTTGACCCTGGGGGCTTCTCAGTCATTTGACAGAAGTCTTGCTGCAGAGCCTGGTGATAGTAAGCTGGAATTTTTAACTCTTCCAGCAAGTCAGGATCTTTCGCAGACATAGGAGGATTTGGCATCCTAGACAGCGCATCAGCATTACTTTTCTTCTAGCTGGTCTGATACTGTATCATGAACTGACAATTAGATAATCATCTCTTTTCTAGAGCACCTAGTTGAGCTGTATTAAAATGGGTAAGTAGTTGTTGACCGTGTACACAGGGAATTTGGAGCTAGTTATATAATGCTTGAATCTTTCAGTTATATAGTAGTTCAAACCATAGTCAGTAATTCCAGCTTGAATAAGCTGTAGTTTGAGGGGTTTATTTCAGATGGTTCTGTTAGCAAAGGAGATGACTTTTTATTGTCCATTCCATACTTGGTATAGAACAGCTCTTAGTCCCATGTTGCTAGCATAGCTATGCAAGATGAAAGGTCGACTGCAGTCAGGATTTGCAAAGATCTCTTCGCTGGTGAAGGCCTGTTTCAAACCTTGGAAAAACTTTTCGAGACAAGCATTCCATTCAATTGTAGGACTTTTGTGTCTTGTATTCCCAGATTAATCCCCCAGCAATTCCTGCAGTGGAGCCGCCAACTTCTTGAAGTCAGAAATGAAAAGGCAGTAATAGCCAACAAGACAAAGGAACTGACGGATTTCCATGATGGTGGTTGTCACCGTCCAGTCGAGGATAACCGTCACCTTGTCTGGATCTGGAGACACTCTTTCTGTGCTGACAACATGCCCCAGGTACTGAACATTGGGTTTCAGTAAATGGCACCTTGATGGCTTCACTTTAAATCCAAACTTTGCCAGGGATTCGAACACCTCGGCAAGATGTTGCAAGTGTTTCTCGTAGGTCTTGGAATAGATGATGATATCATCCAGCTACAAGAGGACCATTTCAAAGTTCTTATGCCCCAAGATGCACTCTATTAATCTTTGAAAAATTCCTGGTGTGTTGCACAGTCCGAATGGAATAAAGTTGTACTCGAATAGTCCCATTTGCATCGTGAAGGCTCTCTTCTACTTGTCAGCTTCAGCAACTGGAACTTGCTAATACCGACCAATAGAGTCCAGGAAAGAGAAATACCTAGCTTCCCTAAGAACAGCCAGAGATTCCTCAATACGAGGTAATGAGTATGCATCTTTATGAGTAGCATTGTTGATTTTTCGGTAGTACCAAATGTTGGCAGAGAGAAAAAAGATCATTTTCTCCCTGCTGCATTCGGCTACGTGCAGGCGCCGGACAGCATCATAACACTGTTAAGCTGCAGAATCACAGCACACATGCAGGTTAAAAGCATTATTCCTGGTGACAGGTTCCCTTTAAATATTGATTTATTCACTGCAGCTGACAAGTGTCCCCTCATCCTAATTTTTGAGGAGCCAGTCATGCAGCCCACATATTGTAAATGACAATGGGTACATGCAATATACGAGCTGCTACAGATAATGTAAGCGTATATGCAATTTTATTATATGTCACTGAGGAAGAAAGCATATGTGCAGACGGTGTGTCCACACTTATAAGACCCTTTGGTTGATAGCCAGGTGTTGATAAAATTTATAGATTCATTTAGATACAGACTGGGTGAGAGAATACCTCTACTTTTCTGGCTACAAAATACACTAGTTTGGATAAAATGGATTTTAGTTTTTTTTTTATCTTGGAATAGTCTAGTGATGTGTTCTCTAATAAGTGAATTAACCGCTCCAAACTGGAGACTATGTGTTGATACCAATGTTACTGGATTAGTCTCAGATTTTTTTTATCTGCTATTTGCAAATCTTTATCTTTCAACATGTAATCTCAATTTTTTTCATTCAGTATACTCTGTGCTCTATCCGGTGTCCATTGTAGGTAGTGCCAGGTATGAACTGGGGCTGAAATTCAGTCCTGGCATTTGAAATCACACAGGCCCATGTTGACCCCGTCCCCATGAACCAGATGGGATATATTATTAATATTACCCTGGATGGAGGAAAGGAAAAATTTTCTACAACACCAGTATGTCTAAGGCTATGTGCACACATAGCGGTTTTTACCACGGAACCGCAGCGTTTCTGCAGCTGCGGGTCCGCAGCAGTTTCCATTGCGTTTACAGTTACATGGAAACCCTATGGAAACCGCAATCTGCTGTGCACATGCTGCGGGAAAAACCGCGCAGAAACGCAGCGGTTTACATTCCGCAGCATGTCACTTCTTTTGTGCAGAATCGCTGCGATTCTGCACACATAGGAATGCATTGATCCGCTTACTTCCCGCATGGGGCTGTGCCCACGATGCGGGAAGTAAGCGTATAATGTGCAGATGGTACCCAGGGCGGAGGAGAGGAGACTCTCCTCCAGGCCCTGGGAACCATATTTGTGTAAAAAAAAAGAATTAAAATAAAAAATAATGATATACTCACCTCTCAGCGCTGCACGCGGCCGTCCGGTCTCAGGGTTGCTGTGCGAGCAGGGCCTGCGATGACGTCGCGGTCACATGACCGTGACGTCACGAAGGTCCTTCTCGCACAGCATCTTTGGAACCGGACCACCGTGTGCAGCGCCGAGGAGATCGGGACGTCAGAGGGTGAGTATAACCATTTTTTATTATTTTTAACATTACTATTGATGCTGCATATTGCTGCATATGCAGCATCAATAGTATAGGAGTAAACCCGCAGCGGAAACCGCAACACAAACCGCGATAAATCTGCAGGGATAACCGCAGCGGTTTTGCCCTGCAGATTTATCAAATCCACTGCGGGAGAACCCGCAGAGGACCCCGCAAAGTGTGCACATAGCCTAATGATACCCGTGGCCTGCTGGGGTGAGTGACAAGGTCAGCAACTTTGTGCTCCATCACAACTCTTAACAGTATGGGTGTCTTGAGTGATTATTGTACACTACCTTTTTAGAATGGCAGAAGATGATGTACAGTGGGTTTGGAAAGTATTCAGACCCCCTTACATTTTTCACTCTGTTTCATTGCCGCCATTTGGTAAATGTAAAAAAGTTCATTTTTTTCTCATTAATGTACACTCTACACCCCATCTTTACTGGAAAAAACAGAACTGTAGAAATTTTAGCTAATTTATTAAAAAAGAAAAACTGAAATATCACATGGTCATAAGTATTCAGACCCTTTGCTCAGTATTGAGTAGAAGCACCCTTTTGAGCTAGTACAGCCATGAGTCTTCTTGGGAATGATGCAACAAGTTTTTCACACCTGGATTTGGGGATCCTCTGCCATTTTTACTTGCAGATCTTCTCCACTTCCATCAGGTTGGATGGTGAACTTGATGAACAGCCATTTTCAGGTCTCTCCAGAGATGCTCAATCAGGTTTAGGTCAGGGATCTGGCTGGGCCAGTCAGGAATGGTCACAGAGTTGTTCTGAAGCTACTCCTTTGTTATTTTAGCTGTGTGCTTGGGGTCATTGTCTTGTTGGAAGGTGAACCTTCGGCCAAGTCTGAGGTCCAAAGCACTCTGGAAGATGTTTGCATCCAAGATATCTCTGCACTTGGCCGCATTCAGGTTTCCTTCAATAGCAACCAGTCATCCTGTCCCTGCAGCTGAGAAACACCCCATAGCATGATGCTGCCACCACCATGTTTCACTGTTGGGATTGTATTGGGCAGGTGATGAACAGTGCCTGGTTTTCTCCACACATAATGCTTAGAATTATGACTAAAAAGTTCTATCTTCATCTCATCAGACCAGAGAATCTTATTTCTCATTGTCTGGGAGTCCTTCATGTGTGTTTTAGCTAACTTCATGAGGGCTTTCATATGTCTTCCACTGAGGAGAGGCTTCCGTCGGGCCACTCTGCCATAAAGGCCCAACTGGTGGAGGGTTGCAGTAATAGTTGAGTTTGTGGAACTTTCTCCCATCCCCCTACTGAATCTGTGGAGCTCAGCCACAGTGATCTTGGGGTTCTTCTTTACCTCTCTCACCAAGGCTCTTCTCCCAGGATTGCTCGGCTTGGCTGGGTGACCTGGTCTAGGAAGACTTCTGGTGGTCCCAAAATTCTTCCATTTAAGGATTATGGAGGCCACTGTGCTCTTAGGAACCTTGAGTACTGCAGAAATTATTTTGCAACCTTGGCCAGATGCCACAATTCTGTCTCTGAGCTCCTTGGCCAGTTCCTTTTACCTCATGATTCTCATTTGGTCTGACATGAACTGTGAGCTGTGAGGTCTTAAGGTACCGTCACACTAAGCGACGCTGCAGCGATACAGACAACGATGCCGATCGCTGCAGCGTCGCTGTTTGGTCGCTGGAGAGCTGTCACACAGACCGCTCTCCAGCGACCAACGATGCCGAGGTCCCTGGGTAACCAGGGTAAACATCGGGTTGCTAAGCGCCGCCCTGCGCTTAGTAACCCGATATTTACCCTGGTTACCATTGTAAAACATCGCTGGTATCGTTGCTTTTGCTGTCAAACACAACGATACACGGCGATCTGACGACCAAATAAAGTTCTGAACTTTAATCAACGACCAGCGATATCACAGCAGGATCCTGATCGCTGCTGCGTGTCAAACACAACGATATCGCTAGCCAGGACGCTGCAACGTCACGGATCGTTAGCGATATCGTTTAGTGTGACGGTACCTTTATATAGACAGGTGTGTGCCTTTCCAAATCAAGTCCTATCAGTTTAATTAAACACAGCTGGACTCCAATGAAGGAGTGGAACCATCTCAAGGAGGATCACAAGGAAATTGACAGCATGTGATGTAAATATGAGTGTCTGAGCAAAAGGTCTGAATACTTATGACCATGTCATATTTCAGTTATTCTTTTTTAATAAATTTGCTAAAAATTCTACATTTCTGTTTTTTATCAGTCAAGATGGGGTACAGAGTGTACATTAATGAGAAAAAAATGAACTTTTTTGCATTTACCAAATGGCTGCAATGAAACAAAGAGTGAAAAATTTAAGGGGGTCTGAATACTTTCCGAACCCACTGTAAAATATAGAATTTGCAGCTGTCTCCTTCCAAGGTTACTGCAGGAGCACTGTCATCCCTGATCGCTAATCCCTTTGAAGGCAGCTTAGCGTGACACATCTGGATGGTAACATACTTATAGCCTACCTGCATCGTCAGTAAGCCATTATTTGCCAGTAAGTGAATATCATCTTCAGGATCCTAGGTAAAGTCCTCAGTGGTCCAGTATTTTTCATACAAGGTTAAAGGCGTAACAAAAAACCTACATAGAAAGAAGTCTATGCCACATATCTTAGAAAACCTTATTTAAGCTTTATTAAAGAATTACACATAAATATATATATATATATAGGAAAATAATAGCAGATGCTGCACCTACAGAATAATTATTGAGGTACAATTCCTCTAGTATTTATAAATACCATATGCTCCACAAAAATTTATATATATCCCTACATAATTACTATATAGTAACCAACATTTCATACACTCTACTTTTGGCTTAATAACCTTATGATGACTTTGTTAGAGAATATTTATAACTCAATCTAGCAAAAACTTCATCTGGTCACAACTAGACCTAGAATGCATAAATATTCGTACAATGTTAAGGTGCATAGAGCTAGTCTGAATCTCATACTAATTAGATGTAAGCATTCAGAGGTACTATTAATAGCAAAATAAATAAAGTGCAAGCATTTAATGAACAGAAAGTAGTGAAGTCATAATAACTTGTAGGCGAAGTCCAGGCCCCGATGCGCATTTCGCGGTACAGCTTCTTCTTTGGGAGTCTCATATTTTTTAATGTGTAATTTTTCTGAATTCTTTAATAAAGCTTAAATATGGTTTTCTAAGATATGAGGCATAGACTTCTTTCTATGTAGGTTTTTTGTTACTGTATTGGAAGTACCAGTTTACTATAGGCCTTTTTGGGTGTAAGGTTAAAGGCATAGTTCTTACCTGAACCCAATGTGTTCGCCAGGGCCATCAAAGGAGTACTTTCAATCAGGACTGGAACCACAAGATGGCTGACAACATTCTAGCACTGGACTTGCACTCTTGGTGACCACCCAGCCTTACTCCTGATAGTTTCCTCTGCTCCAGGACCTTCCCATTTAAAGGACACCTTCTCTCAATGTGACCGGCTTTGTAACACCATATGTAGACAGTTTGGCTGGCGTATTGAACTTCTCGGTAGCCCTTCGGTCCCCATGGGCGTACTTTCTTTGGGATGGTGGCAGGTGCTTTCATTGATACCGCGGCACGTCTTCTGGACTGGAAGCAAGCTGAAAAGTCTGTACTAGGGTTGAGCGACTTTTATTTTTATAGGATCGGGTCGGGTTTCACGAAACCCGACTTTCTCAAAAGTCGGGTCGAGTGAAATCGGCCGATCCTATAAAAAAGTCAGGGTCGGGGTCGGCCGAAACACGAAACCCAATGCAGTGCAATGGGATACTATGGTTCCCAGGGTCTGAAGGAGAGGAAACTCTCCTTCAGGCCCTGGGATCCATATTAATGTGTAAAATAAAGAATTAAAATAAAAAATATTGATATACTCACCTCTCCGACGCAGCCTGCACCTTACCGAGGGAACCGGCAGCCTTCTTTGCTTAAAATGAGCGCGTGAATGGCCTTAGATGACGTCACGGCTTCTGATTGGTCGAGGCCGCCCATGTGACCGCCACGCGACCAATCACAAGCCGCGACGTCATCCCTCAGGTCCTAAATTCCCTTCTAGGAATTTAGGACCTGAGGGATGACGTTACGGCTTGTGATTGGTCGCGTGGCGGTCACATGGGCGGTCGTGACCAATCACAAGCCGTGACGTCATCTAAGGCCCTGAACGCGCTCATTCTTAGGAAGGAAGGCTGCCGGAAAGAAGCCGAGGGTGAGTATATTCCTATTAGGTATATACTCACCCTTGGACGCGCCCTGCTTCTTTCCGGCAGCCTTCCTTCTTAAGAATGAGCGCGTTCAGGGCCTTAGATGACGTCACGGCTTGTGATTGGTCGCGGTCGCCCATGTGACCGCCACGCGACCAATCACAAGCCGTGACGTCATCCCTCAGGTCCTAAATTCCTAGAAGGGAATTTAGGACCTGAGGGATGACGTCGCGGCTTGTGATTGGTCGCGTGGCGGTCACATGGGCGGCCTCGACCAATCAGAAGCCGTGACTTCATCTAAGGCCATTCACGGGCTCATTTTAAGCAAAGAAGGCTGCCGGTTACCAGCGGTAAGGTCCAGGCTGCGTCGGAGAGGTGAGTATATCAATATTTTTTATTTTAATTCTTTATTTTACACTTAAATGTGGATTCCGATACTGATTTCCGATATCGCAAACATATCGGAACTCGGTATCGGAATTCCGATACCAGATTCAGAAGATCGCCGACCTCATGGCCGACCCCACACAGGGGTCGGGTCGGGTTTCATGAAACCCGACTTTGCCAAAAGTCGGCGACTTCTGAAAATGGCCGACCCGTTTCGCTTAACCCTAGTCTGTACCATTTGGCACAGCACAGCAACACTTTATGTCAAGTCATTCACTTACTGTTGTAGTGTTGAGGTAATACTATCCACTGGAGCTTTATTCTCTCTGGTTTGGCCCACACCGAGCCAGGGCGTAATAGCAGCCAATGCTATGGACTGTTCTCAGCAGAATAGAAAGGGAGAAGTTGTGGAAGGGATGCAGGATTAGCGCGTCTCAAGCAATGTCCAGACCTCAGGTGCCACAGGAGAAAAATAGCTTTTACTGGAGCAGTCGATGATGATTACAGTTCTCCACAGTTAATCAGCACACTCAGCCAACAGCCCCTCATGGTGTGATGAACCCAGCTCTTTTCTGGCAATGTGTAGTAGCTCTCCTCACTCCCACTGCATATTGCACTGTATGTGCACTAGATCGTCTCTAAGCCTGGATCTTTGCCTCCATGGCTCCTCAGGCTGACAGGAAAGTACCTCAGGTCTCTTCCTACTGCTGACAACTAAGGATCGTATCAAGGCATCTGTCTTCTCTGATCCCTAACTGATGTCATCTGGCTGTTGGGGCACTTCTTGAACGGGGCAGGACACTATATCCCATGTGGCTCCACAGATAGATTTTGCTGGAGTCCCAACAGCAACCACAGCAAATGCACTGGCTGGCCTCCTTGATCTCCAGCACCACCCAAACTCAAGGGCACAGGGTTGCTTCTTCTGGGCTCAATAGTTCTCCTGCTACCCACCAGACTTCACAATAGCCCTTACACTAATTACATGTGTGTGCAGAAATGGTTGAAGAGCTGGTTTCTCACACCATCACAGATATTTGTGACGCATGACTTTACAGGGCACCACAGATGTAGACATACGCGCCAACAATGAAAACTATCTGATAACTCCCTCTTAGGGCGCAATCAGACGGCGGTATAACGCAGACGACGATAGCATTGTAATGCTGAGGCTGGCTGGTGGCTCTTCTGACCTGAGCCTGGCAGCATGTATTTCTACGTAGCTGTCACACTCGGGTCAGGAGACCCGCCGTCCAGCCCAAGCATTGCGATGCGCTCATCGTCCATGTAATACGGCCATCACACTGCCCGCTTAGACTTCGAAAAAGTTGACTCATTAGGTGCCAAATATTTTGCTTGCAGATATTTCTGCAACAGAGAGGCAAAATAAAACAAATATAAAGAATGGTTGATTCTGCCCTGTAGCTACTATTACATAGAAGGTTCACTTCCAAATGGAAAATTTGGAGAAAGATCCTCTGTTATTAGCTATTCAATCACATGCACGTTATATTAATGTAATTAAAATAAATTATCCATATAAAGTCACATAAACCAATCATGTATATATCTTGCACCATAAATTATATGGGATGTCTGCTCATTATAGACTTTCACACCGTGACACTTTATGTACATGAATTATGCATATATTAACTCCCTATTTAACACTGTATCATGTAAATATACAGTATCTGGTGTGTGACTCTTCTTTATAAAGTTTTCTGTTACACCATTACAGCTGCTTGATAAAGGCCTATATATTTGGGGCTGAAACATTGCAGACATGTATATAGAGTAAAAAAAACTATTTTCCACTGTAATTTGATGTAAGAGCTGCCTCCTTTGGATTTTTTAGGTAGAGAGTTATTGTTTGGTTACTTATTTTCTTACATTGCATATATTGCTATATCTTTCGATACCATTCTTTCATAAAACATATAAATGTCATAATCTTCTAATATAAAATGCGAATCTATGGGTAACAAGGCATGAATCTGTAATGATGCTAAATGTATCTTCTACAATTATGGCCAGCTGCACAAGTGATGGGAAGTGCACATCACACCGGCGTAACCAGCCTGACATTACACTCGAGAGATGTTTTTCCCGGAAATAATTTTGGTTTATTCATTGTCCCATCATATTTCAATGAAGAAAGCCACTAGGATTTGGTTATAATTACGTATTTACAGTAAGTGCTCTGAAACTAAGAGAATTAGATGGTTTCACATGTACATAAACCGCAGACATCTAGCAACATGATAATTGTCAGACATCTGTGCTTGTATCACTAGTCAGACATACTAATGTTCCACATATAGGATTGTCATATAAATAACTGCAATTAATAATGCTGACAATAAAATGCAAGATGTAGTCTAGTCTCTGGATACAGTCATTATCATGCCAGATAAATTCTGGAACAATATTACTGCATCAACATGAAACTCAGGTTATTGGGTGTGTAGTATATGTCATATGACTCCATTATGACTACATTCAGAAAGAAAAAATGCATTTTGTTTTGCTGTGCAGCCCCTATTACATAGTGCGCCCAGTTCAACATGAAAACTTTGGTGAAAGGCCTTCTTTAAATGGCTCCAAGTAAAATGGACATATGATAAACCTCCTGTGTACTGATACCACTTTTTTGGGTGGAAAGTTTTGACTACACTTGGGAGTCACAGTGCACAGGATTGATTGTAAAGTGTCCGTTAATTCCTGGACCAAGAAAATAAATTAATGTATTCACATTTTTTAATAATAATTTTATTTCTATAGTGCCGACATATTCCGCAGCACTTTACATTTTAGAGGGTACTTGTACATACAATAAACATTACAGCATAACAATAATCACATAGATCAAAACAGATACCAAGAGGAGTGAGGGCCCTGCTTGCAAGCTTACAATCTATGAGGAAAAGGGGAGACACGAGAGGTGGATGGTAACAATTGCTTTAGTTGTTCGGACCAGCCATAATGTAAGAATCGGGTGTTCATGTAATGCTGCATGAACCGGTTATCAACCTACAGTAAGTATGTAACAGTACAGACTTGCTATTAAATGCATAAAGCATGTGAGAACATGATGCGACGAACCTGGTTATGGTAAAAATTTTGAATGGGCAACACAGGGATAGTTAGGTAAATGCATTGAAATGGTAGGCCAGTCTGAACAAATGCGTTTTTAGGGCACGCTTAAAACTGTGTGGATTGGGGATTAATCGTATTAACCTGGGTAGCTCATTCCAAAGAATTGGCACAGCACTTGAAAAGACTTGGAGATGGAAGTGGGAGGTTCTGATTATTGAGGATGCTAACCTCAAGTCATTAGCAGAACAGAGGGCACGGGGTGGTAGGCTGAGATGAGGGAGGAGATGTAGGGTGGTGCTGAGCCATGGAGTGCTTTGTGGGTGAGGGTAATAAGTTTGTACTGGATTCTGGAGTGGATGAGTAACCAGTGTAATGACTGGCACAAGGTAGAGGCATCAGTGTAACGATTGGTGAGGAATATCATCCTGGCTACAGCATTCAAGACAGATTGGAGAGGGGCGAGTTTGATAAGAGGGAGACTGATTAGTAGAGAGTTTCAATAGTCCAGATGAGAATGAATAAGAGAAACAGTGAGAGTTTTTGCAGAGTCAAAAGTAATAAAGGGTCAAATTCTAAAAATGTTTTTGAGGTGTAGATAACAAGAGCGAGCCAGTGATCGGATGTGAGGGGTGAATGACAGCTCAGAATCAAGTATGACCCCAAAACAGTGGGCGTGTTTTTGGGGTATTGGGGTAACCACACACTGAAATGGCAATGTCAGACATAGGTAGGTTAGTACAGGGAGGAAAAACAAGGCTTTCAGTTTTTGATAGGTTTAGTTTCAGATAGAGGGAGGGCATGATGTTAGAGACAGCAGTAAGATTATCACTGGTGTTATCTAAAAAGGCAGGCATGATATCAGGAGAAGAAGTGTATAATTGGGTGTCATCAGCATGGAGATGGTACTGGAAACCAAATCTACTGATTGCTTGACAAATAGGGGCAGTATACAAAGAGAAGAGGAAGGGGCCTAGAGACCATCCTTGAGGAACTCCAACAGTAAGGGGAAGATGAGAGGAGGAGGAGCCAGGAAAACATACAGTGAAGGAGCGGTCAGAGAGGTAGGAGGAGAACCAGGAGAGAATGGTGTCCTTGAGACCCATGGAGCAGAGCATGGTGAGGAGGAGCTGATGATCCACAGTGTTGAATGCTGCAGTGAGATCCAAGAGAATTAGCAGCGAGCCGTGACATTAGATTTAGCTGTTACTAGACCATTAGAGACTTTAGTAAGGGTTATTTCAGTAGAGTGTAAAGAGCAGAAACCGGATTGTAGAGGGTCGAGAAAAGAGTTATCTGATAGATAACGGATAAGACGGGAGTGGACCAGGCGTTCCAGGAGTTTAGAGATGAAGGGAAGATTAGAGACAGGTCTATGATTAGCGGCACAGTTTTGGTCGAGGGATGGTTTTTGGATGTATGATGGCATGCTTAAATGAAGAGGGAAAGATACCAGAAGAGAGAGGTAGATTGAATATTTTTGTTAGGTAAGTGGTGACAGCAGGGGAAAGGGACTTGAGGAGATGTGACGGAATGGGGTCACTGATGCAAATGGTAGGGAGAGAAAATGCAAGGAGCCTGATTTCTTCTTCTTCTGTGACTGGTTCAAAATCAGAGAGTGAGCTAGATGCAGTGGGGGAGGGGGGATAGTGCTTGGTATGAGGGGATTGGGAGATAATTTCCAGTCGGATATGGTCAATTTTTTCTTTGAAATAATTGGCCAGATCGTCAGCGTGGAGATCCGTGGTTGGGGCCTGCACTCTTGGGTTGAGTAGGGAATGAAACGTATCAAAGAGACGTTTCGGGTTATTGGATAGTGAGGTGATGAGGGTGTTGAAATAGGTTTGTTTGGAGAGGTGAAGGGCAGTGTTGTATGTTTTAAGCATAAACTTATAATGGATGAAATCTTCGGGTAGATTGGATTTTCTCCACAGACATTCGGCGCACCTGAGGCACCGCTGTAGGAAACATGTTTGCAGCATGTGCCAGGGTTGTCGCCATTTGTGTGGTGTTGTTCTCTGTGTATGAGGTGCAGCTTCATCCAGGGCAGTTTTTCATTATAATGCTTCAGTGCAGAATCAGGACCTGAGAGGGAGGAGATAGGGGTCAATGATAACTGCAAGTTCTTCATAAGTTTCTGGGTATTAATGGCCTGTATATTTCTATATGTGTGGAAAGTAGGGGTGATCTGAGCAGGATGGCATTTCTTGATAGCGAATGAAAGAAGGTTGTGGTTAGAGAGCAGGAGAGGGGAGTTTGTGAAATCATCCACTGAGCAAAGACCAGGTCAAGGGAGTTTCCGTCTTCATGCGTTGGAGAGTTAGTAAGCTGCAAAAGGCTGAAAGGGGAGGTTAGAGATAAAAGGTGAGTAGCAGATGGGGAGAGGACAGAAGCATGGGGATGTTGAAATTACCCATAATGAGAGTGAGGATGTCACAGGAGAGAAAGTGTAGAAGCCAAGTAGAAAGGGATCCAGGAACTGATGGGAGGACGATACACCACCACCACTAGCAAGGAGAAGGGGATGTAGAGTCTGACAGCATGGACCTCAAAAGAAGGGAAGACAAGTGAGGGTACTTGAGGGAGAACCTGAAAGCTACATTTGGGTGATAGGAGCAGACCGACGCCTCCTCCTGGTCTATTGTTCGATCTTGGGTTATGAGAAAAGTGTAGTTCACCATATGAGAGAGCAGCAGCCGTGGTGGTGTCTGACTGCTGGATCCAGGTTTCAGTAAGAGCCAGAAGGTGAAGAGAATCAGAAAGGAAGAAGTCATGAATGAAGGAGAGTTTATTACACACTGAGCAAGAATTCCAAAGGTAACAATTAAAAGAGACAGAAGGCATGCAAGGAAAATTTATAAGGTTAGAGGGGTTTCTGAGTGTAGCAGTTAGGGTGTTTCACTTGCTATAACATGGTGGGCCAGGGTTGGGAGAAATATCTCCTGCGACTAGGAGGAGGATAGAAAGAGTGAGCAGATGGTTAAGTGATTTATGAGATCGCCCTTGTGTTGGATGGTGGGACTGAATGGATGTTTGCAATTTAGCAATGTGAAGAGAGTGTGAGTGCTGTACATAGTAGAGGAGAGGAGTGAGGGGCCAATATGGATGGAGCATAAAGATTTACTGCAAGGACGGTGGATGTGAGTGAATGCAGCAGCTAGGATATAAATTATACAAATGCATATGGTAAATATTTGTTGTAATCCAAATGTACTTTGAATAGGTTTGTTTGAATATCTTACCTGTCTCCTGCCCTGTCTAACTGCCATGGTATAACTGCCAGTACTTTGATAAAATGTACCTAGATTAAATCTACATAAATGCTAACTCCTGCATAAATGCTTCCCCAGGCTATGTCTCAATATATAGGAGGCCAGGTTCGTGGCATTTAACAAGTTATTCAATATAATTATCACTATTTTACAGCATACAGTTAATGCTGGTAATGAGTATATGGGCTTGTTTCCACTTGCGAGAAACACGTCCGTGTCTCGCATGTGAAAACGAAGCTCTGGCGCCAGCACTTTGGAGCGGAGCGTGCGGCTCCATGTGTTGCTATGCGGCCACACGCTCCGCTCCCAAGTGCCGGCACCAGAGCTTGGTTTTCACATGCGAGGCATGGACGTGTTTCTCGCAAGTGGAAACAAGCCCTAAATCAGAGGATATCAGAGGATTGAGCTACAACCATTTATTTCTATAATATTTATATGTAGAAGATAAAATGGTGACAGTTCTTGATTTCTGGATAATTTGCCCAGAAACAAAAACTTGACCTTGGTCTTGCTTATAGTTCAGGGTGTTTGAATAGTACATTAAAAAAGTCAGATCCTGGTGGAGGAGATATTATTATTCATTGAAATCACCGTATTCCATCTTATTTACTGCCAAATGGCAGCCATATGTCAAAATCAAAATCTTAGCTTCTCTTTCTTTCTCCTGGCTGCACATTTAGTTTAGCCTCGCCTCTTATCTTCATACTGTTAATTATCTAATTGGTGACTTCCCCAGCACCCATGCCACATGCCACTACCTACACCTCAAATTTAGGCATCTTCATTATATGATGGGTGCAGATATAGAAGACGTTAAATCTCTTAGCAAGTATGAAATCGGACCATACTCAGGGTGTTGGCCAATGCCAATCAGAACAGAAGGATCCAGTGTTAGTTTGCTCTCCATATTCTCTTTCTATGATACTTGCATCTATTCCCTCCTTCCTTGCTTGACTCCATTGCTATTCCTATGAAGAAGGGAATCCAGAAGAACTAGTGCACTGGTTTGGTACATATAACCTTATGAAAATGCCTGCTACACAAGGGCTAAACTTTATACGTGTTTCACTGTGTATAGACACTTATATATAATAATTGAACATCACAAATCTACCAAAAGGAAGGAGGAGGTTAATTGACCTAGGACGTATCCACAAAACTCCATATCAAATTTAGTGTATTCAAATATTCCTTGGAAAATCTAAGGAATAAGTTAGCACATCTGAGTTACACCATTCTGTGTGAAAAATGTATTAACAGAGGTGCCAGCCTCTGCTTACTGAGAAATGCAAGCAAGTTCTTAGTGTACATGTGCCTTACAATAGGATTGTACTGACAAAGTAATAGCTGACTTCAGGACAAGTGTTAATAGGGAGAAGTCAAAGTCAAATGTGAAAACTGAGGACAATACACAGAATATGTTATGTGGAGGAAGCATTTAGATGAACTGATCTTACCTAGTTCCGTCAAGGTCAGATTCCACCACCAGAAATCACCATACTGGATTGTTCTGAAGACCAGCATCTGTTATATTACAGACAATTTGGTGCCGCTTTTTGATTATATATCAACAGCTTTTCATATATTTGGCAAGAAAAGATGTACAACTGTGAGACTGAGTTTCATAAACATGTTTTAAACCCATAACATGAAAATACGGTTAATAGTATAACTTTCATTACAAAATCATCAGTTTTACTCAACTAAGTTAATGTAATAATGAAAACACCTCACATCAAAAAGTACTACATCTAGTATTTTGTATGACCTCCATAATTTATAGTGACAGCACCAAGTCTTCTAGGCATGGAATGAACAAGTTGGCGACATATTGCAGCATATTTGTTTCCATTCTTCAGGAACAACCTCTTTTTGAGCCTGGATTCTGGATGGAGAGTGATTCTCAACTTCTCTGTTCAGAATTTCCCATAGGTGTTTAATTGGGTTCAGATCAGGTCACATGTTTGGCTACTGAATTACTTTCACCTTGTTCTTCAGAATTGTGACAGTGGCCTTAGATGTGTGTTTTGGATCATTGTTATGTTGGAAAAGCGCACATCTACCAAGGACACAGAGTGACTGCAGCATCTTCTCTCTCAATATAGAGCAGTACATCCATTAATTCATGACACCATCAATGAAATGTAGTTCCCTGACACAGCAGTATTCATGCAGCCCAACATAAGGACGCTGCCACCACCATGTTCACTGTAGGCACACAGCATTTTTCTTTGTACTTAACATTTATGCATATATATCTTGTACTTTAACATTATATTTGATCATAACATTTATCATGGTCTCATCACTCCAGGGCATAGAATAGCAGTAACATAGTAATATAGTTATTAAGGTTGAAGGAAGACTTTAAGTCCATTTAGTTCAACCCATAGCCTAACCTAACATGC
Organism: Ranitomeya variabilis; assembly: GCF_051348905.1. Classification (NCBI taxonomy): domain Eukaryota; kingdom Metazoa; phylum Chordata; class Amphibia; order Anura; family Dendrobatidae; genus Ranitomeya; species Ranitomeya variabilis. The sequence continues at coordinate 510,043,706 of NC_135233.1, forward strand.
CCTAACATGTTGATCCAGAGGAAGGCAAAAAAAAACCATGTGGCAAACAGTAAGCTCCACATTGGGGAAAAAAATTCCTTCTCAACTCCACATAAGGCAATCAGACTAGTTCCCTGGATCAACGCCCTATCAAGGAAACTAGTGTATATAACCTGTAACATTTTGCTTTTCAAGAAAGGCATCCAGTCCCCTCTTAAATTTAAGTAATGAATCACTCATTACAACATCATACGGCAGAGAGTTCCATAGTCTCACTGCTCTTACAGTAAAGAATCTGCATCTGTGATTATGCTTAAACATTCTTTCCTCCAGACGTAGAGGATGCCCCCTTGTCCCCGTCTCAGGTCTATGAGTAAAAGGCAAATTAGAAAGGTCTCTATACTATCCCCTCATATATTTATACATTAAAATAAGATCACCCCTTAGCCTTTGTTTTTCCAAACTAAATAACCCCAAGTGTAATAACCTGTCTTGGTATTGCAGACCCCCCAGTCCTCTGATAACCTTGGTCGCTCTTCTCTGCACCCGCTCTAGTTCAGCTATGTCTTTCTTATACACCGGAGACCAGAACTGTACGCAGTATTCTAAGTGTGGTCACACAAGTGACTTGTATAGAGGTAAAATTATTTTCTCCTCTTGAGCATCTATGCCTCTTTTAGTGCATCCCATTATTTTATTTGCCTTTGCAGCAGCTGCCTGACACTGGCCACTAAATGTGAGTTTGTCGTCCACCCATACACCCAGGTCTTTTTCATTGACTGTTTTGCCTAGTGTTTTCCAAATAAGCACATAATTATACATCTTATTTGCTCTACCCAAGTGCATGACCTTACATTTATCCCCATTAAAGCTCATTTGCCATTTATCGGCCCAAGCTTCTAATTTACGTAAATCCTCCTGTAATTTAAAATTGTCCTCCTCTGTATCAATTACCCTACAGAGTTTAGTGCAGTCTGTATATTTTTCAGCATGGACCCTGGCAAATGGTAGGTGGGCCTTTTTGTGCATGAGATTTAAAAGAGGCTTTCTTCATGGACATCCATCCATGCCATTCCTGTGCAGTGAATGTGGTACTGTGTCACGGGAAATACTCAACCTGGTCTGCCTTTCTACTTCTATAGCTAAATGCAGTGAACATGTATGTCAATTTTCTTCAACCTTTCTCATCAGAAGGCACTCCTGTTTAGGTGTTAACTTCAATGGTTGACCTGAATGTCTCTGTGGGATAGTTGCAGTTCCATCTTTGTTTAATTTTTGTATCATTTTTACCAAAGTATTCTGACTGATAAGTAATGTTTTGCTGATCTTCTTGTAGCCTTCATCTTTGTTGTGTAAAGAAATTATTTTCTTTCTCAGATCTTGTGACATTTCTCTTCCATGTGGTGCCATTGCTGACAGCATGAAATGGGAAGGGATTTTCTTTGTTAAATAATGCCCTTTTATAGTCAACAATCTGCTGGATGCCTGTTTAATGAATACCTGTGGTTGAATTCTTGTTAATTAGAATTATGTAGTCTAAACTTTAGCTTTGCTCCTAAGACTTTCATTGGGGTGCACTCATTTTTGCAACACGGTCTTGAATTAATTTGTAAGGAAACTTAATTATTTGGATGTGCAAAACAAATCTTGTTTGCAATCACTGGCTTATATTTGTGGGAGTATTTTGTACTATGCAATCTCGTATAAAATGTTGATTCTGAAAGGAAACTGAAGGTTTTCTGACAAATCTGTTGGGCTGTACTCATTTAACTTGAGCACTGTATGTTTAAAAGCAGCCAATCTAAGGTGTGTACATGGGTTTACATTGTCCTATGTGAAAACATTCACTACCTCGGAGCCACCCGATGAACCTTATATAACATGGGGAAACGAGTTGAGGCAGTAACCCTTTCATTTTATAAGGAGATAATATGTATTAGTAACTACCTACTATATTTGAGTTGCTTAGATTATCCCTATGATGTTGTGGCTTGTTAATTATTCTTTATCATGAGTCCATATAGTAGGCTTCATCAAGTGTTAGGAATTTGTTAGTGATTACTAAGGTTTAGCTTATGTTGAGTGGGGGGCCCCATTTACTCAAATTTTGGGTTGCCAACCTCCTTGGCTTAGGTAGGGTCTTTTTTTAAGATTTACGGCTCTAGAGGCACATTATTGGTGTCCAGACTCTTTCTCAATTTCTCTGAGGGGGAGTATTCTATTCTTGTCCCCTATCATTATATATGTTTAGTACTATGTTATCCCTTTTAGTGTATTTTTTTATATAATTTAACAAAAGTTTATTGTCTTTTAACTATATGATTTAATAACTAGGGTTCATTGAGATTGAAATGAGAATTATAGCATAGCAGAGGGCTATCATTTTCTTAAATCATGTTTTCCCTGCTTACAGGATATTAATATCTATTCCTCCTTTTGGTAAAAAAATATATAAATATGAACTCCCGACTATAATGTACAATGGGGCTTAGATTGCCTGTGAATCCTGTTGATTTTGGTGACATGTTCCAACAATTGTCTCACGTGATTGCCTATTATTATTATTACAATAATCTAGAGTTAAATATTCATCATTATTTTTGCTCAGCTGTCTCCACCAACCTTCACCTGGTAGTGCCTCATGTTATATTTTACATTAAATACTGCCATTGACTTTAAATACCTAAGAAAAATTCCCAAGTAAACTAATTAATTTGCACAACTTCCTGTTAGGTAGGACATTCTGCAGTAAGTCCTATATCATTTCCTATAAGTATCAGTATTTTTGAAGTTAATTCATTATTGGTGCATTGTGTCGCATCAACAGCTGAAACAAAAGCCTAATTCTAAGCAAATGGTCTCCCCCAAGAATTCACCATTATATTTAATTACTATCTAATTAAAACAATACTATCACACAAATATATATTGTGGATGCGCTAGCATTCTCGGTCCAGGACAAATTTAACATTGTCTAGTTTTGTTACCTTCAATCCCATCTTCAAATTCATTTCCTGTCAATCATTGATAGGAAATTCCAGCTGCACACGTCATGTTGCCTCTGGCGTTAGTGGTGGGTGTATTAACAAGCTACCTCTGTAAATAAATACCTTGAAAAAATAATAATTTAATGTTTCCCAAGGCTGACATTATCTGATCATCTGGAAATTGCAGGAATCTGAAGTGATTTGATTTAATTCTTACAAAGCATGTTGTTTTATATGTGATTGGTTTCGGAAGTGGGGGAGAGAGGCCGAAATGCCTGGTAGTGTCCTACTTTTTGTTCTTAAGTTTATTATCCTCCTTTGGCTGTTGGCTTGGCTGTCCTTTGATGGCATAGGTGGAGCACCTAGCACATAAAAGGTCATCTGAATCCTGTGAATAAGGTCTCACTCAGACATTTGTTTTTCATGTATGTCTTCTGTTTTCTGCATGAACAGAACCCATATCCATTGAAGTCTACGAGGCTGTTACCATTTCTATGTTTTTTTGCAAAGCTTCTGTGCGCAATAAATTACGGAGACAAATCACACATCAAAGTCACCCAAGACATACATGTCTATTGGTTGGTAAAAATCATGGACAGCACGTGGATGCCATCAGTGCATAGTTAGTATGTGTGTTGTCTGTGATTAACACTGCAATGGATAGGGGCAGCTTTGAATTTTTTTTATTTTGCTGGTGAAAAAATCCTTTATGGCAAAATTTGGTCTCTTATTTACATTAGACTACTGCATGTGTGCTTAGGTTCAGTACCTTACATGGTTGTCTACCCCTGAATCTTAAAAAAACAACATTACCGTATATACTCAAGTAACAGTCGACCTGAGTATAAACCGAGGTACCTAATCTTACCTCAAAAACCAGGAAAACTTATTGACTCCAGTATGCGCTGAGGAGGGAGGTGCGGCAGCTACTGGGTCCGTGAGTTCTCCCATCTCCCCTCTCCCCGCAAGCCTCCCCTCCACCCGCGAGTGATCCTTCTCCCTGTCGGTCCACGTGTCTCCCATGGGGGTGTTTCTTACCCACTTCTTCGCAGCAGCGGCAGCAGAGCAGCGCCATCCTGTCATGTATAGAGTCCCGGAGGTAGCGGCGTGCCGGTATCGTATGGAGCAGCAATAGCAGTCATGGAGGCAAACGGTAGCTGTACGGCAGGTGGAGGTTGCCGGCTGCCTGTATTTTCACTGTGCACACTTCACCTCCGGTCCCGCTCATTATGGCTTATCATAAATAGCTAATGGAATACATGAATCCGTCTATTATTGTCTGGCAGGAACTTCATGGTTACACGTGGTGGTACATTACTTCTGTAACATGTTACATTAGACCAGTAAATCATTAAGGAAACCTTCATCTTCCCTTCTTGTGAGGACATCACCAGATTTGATGCATCACAGAGACTCCTCACAACTATTCTCAAAGTCCATTTGATGTGGATCACATGTTCCTTGCTGTGCCACTGCATCTTCACTTCCCTGTAGGAGAACACATGTCCCAGCCTAGTCATCTTAGAATCATAGAATGGTAGAGTTGGAAGGGACCTCCTGGGTCATAGTTTCCAACCCCCTGCTCCAAGCAGGATTCACTAAATCATCCCAGACAGACATCTGTCCAGCCTCTGTCTGAAGACTTCCATTAAAGGAAAACTCACCACCTCTCGTGGCAGCCTGTTCCACTCAGTGATCACCCTAACTGTCAAAAAGTTTTTTCTAATATCTAATCTGTGTCTCCTCCCATTCAGTTTTATCCCATTGCATCTAGTCTTTCCTTGTGCAAATGAGAATAAAGATGATCCTGCTACAATGGGACAGCCCTTGAGATTTTTGAAGACAGTATTAAGTCTCCTCTCAATAATCTTCTTTTTTGCAAGCTAAACATTCCCAAATCCTGTAACCGTTCCTCATAGGACATGGTTTGCAGACCGGTCACTATTCTGGTCGCTCTTCTCTGAACTTGCCCCAGTTTGTTAATGTCTTTTTTATAATGTAGTGCCCAAAACTGGACACAGAATTCCAGATGACGTCTGACCAAAGAGGAGTAGAGAGCAATAATGACTTTGTGTGATCTAGACTGTATGCTTCTGTTAATACATCCAAGAATTGCATTTGCCTTTTTTGCTGCTGCATCACACTGTTGACTCATGTTCAGTTTATGATCTATTAGTATACCCAACTCTTTTTCACATGTGCTGTTGCTTAGCCCTATTCTTCCCATTCTATATATGCTTTTTTCATTTTTATTGACCAGATGTAGTACTTTGCATTTTTCCTTGTTAAAAACCATTCTGTTAGTTGCTGCCCACTGCTCCAGTTTATTTATATCTTTTTAAATCCTCTCTCTCTCTTCTCTACTCCTAGCTTTGTGTCATCAGCAAATTTATCAGTGTACCCTCAATTCCTTCATCTAAATCATTGATAAAGATGTTGAACAATACAGGGCCCAGGACAGAACCCTGTGGTACCCCACTTGAGACATTCTTCCAACTGGATGTGCAGCCATTTACGACCACTCTTTGGGTCCGATCACTAAGCCAGTTATAAATCCACCTAACAGTTGCCTTGTCCATTCCATACTTAGTCATTTTTTTCAGTAAGGATGGTGTCAGATACTTTGTCAAATGCTTTGCTGAAGTCAAGATATACTATATCAACAGAATTTCCCCGATCCACCCAGTCAGTGATTCTGTCATAGAAGGAAATTAAGTTAGTCTGACATGACTTATTAGTTACAAACCCATGCTGACTCTGGTTAACCACTTCATTCTCATCCAGGCACTTACATACATGTAGTTTAATAATTTGTTCAAAGATCTTTCCTGGTATAGAAGTCAGACTCACCGGCCTATAGTTCCCTGTGTCCACCTTCTTCCCCTTTTTGAAGATAGGAACAACATTTGCTCTTCTCCAGTCTTCTGGGACTTCTCCTGTTCTCCAAGAATTTTCAAAGATTATGGAGAGTGGTTCAAAAATGTCTTCTGCTATCTCCTTCAGTACTCGGGGTGTAATTCATCTGGACCTGGAGACTCGAATTAATTTATGTTAGCTAAGGGTACTGTCACACAGTGGCACTTTTGTCGCCACGACGGTACGATCCGTGACGTTCCAGCGATATCCATACGATATCGCTGTGTCTGACACGCAGCAGCGATCAGGGACCCTGCTGAGAATTGTACGTCGTAGCAGATCGTTTGGAACTTTCTTTCGTCGCTGGATCTCCCGCTGTCATCGTTGGATCGGTGTGTGTGACACCGATCCAACAATGCGTTCGCTTGTAACCAGGGTAAACATCGGGTTACTAAGCGCAGGGCCGCGCTTAGTAACCCGATGTTTACCCTGGTTACCGTCGTAAAAGTAAAAAAAAAAAAAACAGTACATACTCACATTCCGGTGTCCATCAGGTCCCTTGCCGTCTGCTTCCCGCTCTGACTGACTCCCGGCCATAAAATGAGAGCAGAGCACAGCGGTGACGTCACCGCTGTGATCTGCTTTCACTTTACGGCGGCACTCAGTCAGAGCGGGAAGCAGACTGCAAGGGACCTGATGGACACCGGAATGTGAGTATGTACTGGTTTTTTTTTTTTACTTTTACGATGGTAACCAGGGTAAACATCGGGTTACTAAGCGCGGCCCTGCGCTTAGTAACCCGATGTTTACCCTGGTTACCCGGGGCCTTCGGCATCGTTGGTCGTTGGAGAGCTGTCTGTGTGACAGCTCTCCAGCGACCACACAACGACTTTCCAACGATCACGGCCAGGTCATATCGCTGGTCGTGATCGTTGGAAAGTTGCAGAGTGTGACAGTACCCTAAGGGTACTGTCACACAAAATGATTTACCAACGATCACGACCAGCGATACGACCTGGCCGTGATCGTGTGGTCACTGGGGAGCTGTCACACAGTCAGCTCTCCAGCGTCCAACGATGCCGAAGTCCCCGGGTAACCAGGGTAAACATTGGGTTACTAAGCGCAGGGCCGCTCTTAGTAACCCGATGTTTACCGTGGTTACCAGCGTAAAAGTAAAAAAAAAAAAACAGTACATACTCTCATTCCGGTGTCTGTCCCCCAGCATTCTGCTTCTCTCCACTGTGTCTGTGCCAGCCGGAAAGCACAGCGGTGACGTCACCGCTGTGCTCGCTTTCCGGCCGGCGCTCACAGTGCAGAGAAGCAGAACGCCGGGGGACAGACACCGGAATGTGAGTATGTACTGCTTGTTTTTTTTAACTTTTACACTGGTAACCACGGTAAACATCGGGTTACTAAGCGCGGCCCTGCGCTTAGTAACCCGATGTTTACCCTGGTTACAAGCGAACGCATCGCTGGATCGCTGTCACACACAATGATCCAGCGATGACAGCGGGAGATCCAGCGACGAAAGAAAGTTCCAAACGATCTGCTACGACGTACGATTCTCAGCAGGATCCCTGATCGCTGCTGCGT